>NC_056751.1:780674458-780986958 GCF_019279795.1 Protopterus annectens | reverse complement strand
ATAACTGTTCCATACTTTGCACGACACCCCTAATTTTGCATCATACTTTTGCTTTGCCTCTTGTAAAATATATGACTCTGGGAAATCATTGAGGACTGCAGTTAGTCAGTAACGCCAGATATTATAGTTACATGCTTCCTGTTGCTCAGAAAAATGCATGTTGACATAAAACCTGCCATATTATTAACTTTGTCAAAGTGAAATAGAGTAATATTTAAAAATTAACCCTGATTTTTGAGGCTGCCCCCCTCCATTATTTTTGGTTTTGCCCCTTATTCAGGAGTAAAGATGTTGAGAGCTGTGCTATTACTATGTTAATGTCAGCAATTTAACACTAATCATCCTGAAAGAACTCCTGTATCTACGTGTTTCCATCAGTTTGCTCCAGGCCTGCAAGGAGACCGTCATGGTGTTTCAGAACTAGGAGATCTTGAAGGAACTGTGTATTTTTCATGGTTTTTGGAAATGGCTTTTTCATAAACTATGGATGTTCCCTAGCTCAGACTTTTTTTCTATGGAAAATAAACGTTTCTTTGAATATCTGCTCATTTTACACTCACAGTCCTGTGCTTATGAGGTATTTAGTTCCCACTTGCATGCACTGATTTCTAGTAGTGAGCTAGTCAGGCATTTACTTTTAATTAAAGTAACAGAGTCACTAGGGAAGCTAGGCTGGGGTGAAGTGGGCAATTTCCTCAGGCACAAAATGTTAGGAGTGAGACTGACCATTTAATCTGTCCTCATTGCACTTTAAGTGCATATACTGGCTTTTAAAAGCCGATATTGCATTTGCGGTCAAACTTGAGTAATATGGCACTTCTTGTGTGGTCTAAACTGTAGCAAGCAATTTGCTTAAACTGAGTGCTATAGTGCTCTGTGCAGGGTATAAACTGTAACAACTGCTGTCAATAGCAGATTGTTACAGTTCAAGAGAAAAACAGAACATTTGTTTCTCTCTTTTTTTTTAACTAAAATGTGAGGAAGAAGGGTTAGGGACAGGTCCAGAAATGGGACTAGCTTGGCTTCTGCATTTCAGGACACCCCAAGTACCTGATCATGGGCCTTTTTTTTAATTGCCCTTCATCTGAGGAGGGGCAGGAGTGGGATGCAGAAACAGGAGCTGGTTGGCTGGTTGGCTGCTGTATTTCAGGAGCACCAGCGACTACATCAAGGACCTTTAAGAGTTGGCGTAGGAGGGAGGGGCCATGGGGGACACATGGGTATGATTCCAGTGTGCTAGTAGAAGGAATAGTCTCTTCAGTTTCAGAGGTGAGAGGTCAGTGTGTGAGTTCATTGGACCGGCACAGAGTTCTAGTTTAGGGAATATGAGAAGTTGCAGTGATTCCATTCTGAGTAGTTAATTTCTGAAGACTTCAGGGGAACACAGACAAAATAGGGTAGGCCAGATAATTTCTGATGTACTGGGGCAGGATCTGAGGCAGATACTTTACAAAGAATAACTAAAGAGACATGATTCTCACAGACTACCTGTGAAAGGGACAGGAGAAAAAGTTACATTTATGGTGGAAACTATAAAGTCCAAGCACAAAACATCTTTCTCAAAAAAATGTGTGCAAGAAGGCTTATGGATGGGGACATGCAAAACTCAAGTTCAAGAATAACGTAAGGAAGCATTTAACTATTTATTAGTCTGTTTACCTTATCTATCTAACTGTCTATCTATCTATCTATCTATCTATCTATCTATCTATTTATCAATCTCTTTGCCTACCTATTTCTCTAGCTTTCTATTTCTGTTTATTTTTACAGATGGATAGTAATGCACACAAAGAGAAGACTAATGCCAAGAAACATTTATTTAATTCAATTTAATTTCTTTCTTTCTTTCTTTTTACACAATGATAATGTACACAAACAGTGACCACCAATCAATGGATTAAAAACTAATGGAACCTCTGAGGGGTTGAGCTTGGGATAAGATTTGGGGATTGCAATGATTGAGGTGTTTACCTTACAGACACAAGGTATAGGGTTTGATTTTCATCTTTGGTAAACATGGCTAGGCTTATAAAGGCCCCTGGGGTCATCAGCTTAGTAATCACATATGCACTTATACATTTCATATGGCAAACGGTATGTTCGGCTTTCATTAACTAGGATTTATAAGGAAATGCTAAAGAAATGGCCTCAAGCATCTATCCATTTCCCATAATTTTGTATGTGAAGGCAAAATATGGGCTCCTGAACCCCTTGTATGACAGGGTTGGGGCTTTTCTTTTCACTCCACCCCCTTCCTGCTTTTTTATCATATAACATGCAGTCGGGTAAGTGCAATATGCACATACAGAAGCAATTGTATGCACCACAGTAGATTTCTGTCAGCAACCTCAAAACATACGTCCAGCCTCAACTGACTAGCAAAGGGCTACAAGCATATAATAATATCTGAGAAGCTTGGTGTTAACAAGGAATACATGGCCACCTAGCTGTGATCTGAGACTCAATACCTCCAGCAGAGGGCTTTACTGTCTCTGGAACATCCTAAATTCCCCAATAAAACCTATTTTGTAAGGTTTTATTATGCTTGGAAAATGGATTACTTTTACCACCACTTTGAATGTTTTTTTTTAATAAAGATACAAATAAATGGGTTATTTGCACCACCAATTAGTTTATTTTTATTTTAAAACTTTTGAACTTTTTTCCCCTTGTCCTAGAGTCAGAAATTCATATATAGTCCAAGGTTAATCAGTCTTATGACCATTCATACCTTGAAAGTACCCCCTGTCAGGTTGCTACTCATTCCTCCAGGAAATAGACATACCAGTCAGTCCTGGAGTAAATTTACTTATGTTTAAAGGAAGATTGTGAGCTACACTTATTAACATACAGGAGAAGTTTATTCCAGAATTTGGAGAAGTGCTGGACTATAAAACTCTGTCTCTCCACAATGTTTTATTTTTCTGTTGGTGACGATTTAGGTCACTGGTTCTAGAATGGCAGAAGATATTGGACTTGAAGAGAAACACTATATCCAGGGCAATTGTGTCCCTAAAGACATGGTAAACAAGGTAAAGATCTTTCCTTAAGAGTCTATAAGAAATTGAAGAGAGGAATAGAGCTTCCAGCCTCTCTTAGTGCTTAGGTAATTTAGGCCTGTGATATTTTTGGTTATGAAACTTTGGGGTCCTTTTGTTTGATGTGTTTAGTGAGATACATGCTAAGGAGAGTTTCGGAGGTGCATGCATCTTGGAGGTACTGACTTGGCATTGGTAGCATTTACTCTTAGTTTCATTATCCCTACCCTATGGAGGGAGGTGGGTTTTTCTTTTCTTGCCAAAAAAAAGGCACTATGGTAACAGAGCCTTTGCCAATATCCATATCCGCCCAGGGGTGAGGGGTGCGTCCTAAGCGAGTGGCTTAGGCTTGTTTGTTGATGGTCATCCCAGGCTGACACCCAGAGGATTGACTTTGGATGACACCAACTGTTGAAAGCCAATTGTTGAAATTTTGAATCTTGTCTTCATATTGTGGCATCTCATTCTTGGTGAGGGTAACTCAGCTACTCAGTCAAGAGTCATACCGCCTCTACATGTATGAACAGAGAGCTCCCTCTTTCTTCTTGGTCCAGGGATCAGGCATCGGGTCATTCACACCACATCCAAAAGGGCATGCTGAGTATAAGGGAGTGATTACCTCTTCAGACCTTGATGATATTTTTCACCAATTAGATGGGCTAAATAAAATGATTTTCTGACAACTGTTGCCATTTGGTGGTTAAAAGAGAGGAAGCTATCAACCCAGGCACTTATGTCCCTGACTACACATTCATTCTGCATTGGTATATTTTCTATAAATTACAATGAGGAAGGGGCTGTCTACTAAAAGTGACAATGCTACACCTTTCAGCATTTAATTTGTGCCTATTTTAGTACACCAAGGGTTTACTAGAGAGAGAGTTAATTCTGAAAAGTTAGGGTGTAATAGCTATCTTAAAAACAACCTCTGGTTTGCAGTCATTTGCAAACTTTGTTAGACAGATGTCTTGACTTTCTGCTTGGAGATTTAAGAAGCGAATACCACAAAGGAGAATTCCCATCTCTGGGCACTGTGCCGTAAGGGTCATTGCTGGCCACTTTCATACTTTCTGTAAATGCATCTGCAACTCACACTGCTTGGATTCTCTCTTTCAGCCAATTTGCTGTCCATCTTCCCACATATAGGTCACTTTTAAAGCCTTTTATGATACCAGCATGGGCAACGCCACTGAAGTCTTAGCAGGGTCAAGATATACTGTGTACTCTGCATGGAGACCAGTACAGCTTCTGTAACCCTTTCAACGAAGTCTAGCAGATTAAGTACAGAGGATCTACATTTCACAAAACCAATCTGTTTGTGTCATGTCTAATAAAGTCCTTAACATCACAGTTTATGAGGTCAGTTATAATACATTCCATGGCTTTATAGATGATGCATGTAAGGCTGAAAGATTTGTAATTACCTTGGTCAGTTGTAAGGCCATCCTTAAAGAGGGGCTGTACTACTGTTATGCACCACTCATAGGGGAAAAACCAGTACCTCAAAAAAGTTTAAACAGTTTTAGGAGGGTGTCTACAAGGGAATGTTTCACACTATCAATTAAGCAACCAGGCATGTCTTCAGGTTCCAGGGAGGAGGTATTTTTGGTACTGGTTAGCACTTTATAGTATTTAGAGATAACTGAAGGAATAAATGATTCAGATATTTTGGAGCTTTGAGGAGAAGTCTTACGAATGAAGTTGGCAAGACATTTGCAAAAATGCTGCCAATGTCTATTGGGTCAAAATAGGAGGAATTGTTAAAATATTCTGAGTAATGTAGAGCATTGCTGTTTAGTTTTCTAACATAACTAAAGAAAGATTTATGATTATCTTTGGCTTCAGAGACCAGCACACGTTCATAGGTCCTATAGAGGACCTGATAGTGTTCTTCATGTTTCGTAATTTGATTTTATCCATAAAAAGAGAGGATTTTGGAAATTCTAAATAATTTGAGGGGTTTCATTTATTTATTTATTGTACAATTCATTTATGTAGTGCACCACCAGGGAGGTTTGTTTTGTTAAATTCCAGCCATAATTAGTTCTGATGGGGGCTGCTATCTCTATGCATTTTTCTAAATGGGTGTAGAATTCCTTAGTGAAGCTTGCTGCTGTGTTAAGGTCAGGGGAGATGCAGTCAAGAGCCCAAGAGACCAGACAACGACTACACAGTGAAGTCCTTATCATGTTTATATTGTAACTCGGAAGGACATGGGGTGATGGGACAGTCAGAAAGGGAGAGGGAAGCAAGCAAGCAAAGGAATGGGAGGGGAAGGGGAGTTTGAAGAGAAAGAGGAAGGGTATATATATATATATATATATATATATATATATATATATATATATATAAAATCATAAGATCATAGGCGGTTACTATGCTAATGGCCCTGGGTGGGGCCCTTACAAGCCTAACCAAGAGTTTATCCCCCAAAAAGAAACCTCAGTCAGCATCTGTCGCCTGTCAGTGAGGGACACAGGTGGAATTCCTGGGGCATATTTGTGGTTTCCCATCCACTCATCAAGGTTATGCTTGAAGAGGGCCAGTAAGGTACTCTGCTTGATGTGTATGGGAAGTCTATTCCAGAGATGGGGCAGCCTCTGGCAGACAAACTTGTCTCTCCAGCAGGTTTTGTTGATGTATATTAGATTCACGCCTTTTGAGCGGGTAATGCATGAGGTTTTAGACTTATGGATATGGAGCATCTTTAGTAGGGCAGGGACCGAGATTGCCTTGTAGGCAAGGCACAGATCACCTATGAGCAATCTGTACAATACCAGGGATAAAAATATCCTAGACCTAGTACTTACCAACATGAGTGACAGGTGCTCTACACCTGAAGTCAACTATATGTTGGTCAGATCTGACCATAAAATAATCACCCTAGATATCCACATCCGCCCCCACCTTCATGCTACTTAAGGCAGAAGTGGCCAACTTCACAACACCCATGCAGATGGACAATAGAGTTACCACTGCCGAATCTTATACAAACGCGCTCTATAAGCACTTACATGGGTGCATGGATCATGCCATCCCTAATAGAACCAAGCTGCAGTCTTCTAAAAAAGGAAACCAAGCTGGTGGTCTTCTGCTATTAACAAACTCTACAACAGAAGGAAGAAACTGTTGCAAAAGAGAATAAAATCCCATGAGTGGAGGAGCTCCCTGGTCAGCCTCAGCAAGGAGCTGAGATCTCTCATAAAATCCTTCAAAGTGAACTATGAAAACAAGGGGTCTATATTATCAGATCAATGGTTGAAAACATCGAACACCATATGGTCGACACCATATGGTCTATGTCTTCAAACATCAAACTTATAAAAACAAAAAAAGAAAAAAGTACCCTAATGGGTTTAAGCAGGGGGGAAAGCTCCCTTGCACCCCCCACACCCCCTGCTACTTAAATATACCAACTCCAAGACCACACTACACTACATTGCAGTAAACGGAAATCTCCTCTTATGGAGATTTACGTTTACACGTTCGATGTTGTGCGCTTTCACTGTTTTATTGTCAACAATATCAGCTTCGATATTGTCGGCTTTCGAGAATATAATATAGACCCAAAACAAGATTGCCATCAACTCTAAGGACAACCAGAAAGCATTTTACAGCTATGTCAAGAATCTCAATGACAACACCCAGATCTGCTCTGAGCTACAGTGCAATGGCACAAAATTCACAGAATCAACTGATATCACCAACATCCTGGCTGATAGGTTCAGTGCCAACTTTACCTCCCCTCACCTCCTAAAGGGCTCACATCCATACCAGAAGAATGCACTGCCCCTGCAATCACAACTGAACAGGTGAAAACTGTGCTATCGAAAGCCAAGAATACAGCATCCATGGGACTGGACAATATCCCTGGCTGTGTTCTACAGGAGCTTCAGAACAAACTAGCCCCCCACCTAAGCACCATGTTCAATCATAGCCTCTCAACAGGCTTTGTACCCACTGAATGGCACACAGCAACAGTTGTACCACTCCACAAAGGGGGAGCCACTACAGACCCCGAAAGTTATTGCCCTATTAGCCTAATGAGCCTGGTCTGCAAGGCCATAGAGCGTATTATCATGGAACTCATAAGCAATGATATTGGCAACCTCCAAACTCTGGACCCCACCCATTTCAGATTTGTGAAGGGCAGATCATGTCTCCTGAACCTGGTCGACTTCTTTGAAACAGTCAACAAAGCCATTGACAAGGGTAAGGCAGTCCACACAGCTAGTTTCAACCTCGCCAAGGCTTTTGACACCATCCCCCATTCTGACATCATAAATAAACTCACCAAGCTGGGTATAAATCTGTATGTCACAAGATGAGTTGCCAACTGGCTCACAGACAGAACCCACACTGTAAAAACTGTGGACTTCAAATCTGACTCCAAACTTGTGACAAGTGGAGTACCACAGGGTTTAGTCTTGGGTCCCCTCCTGTTTGGGATCTACTTCTCTGAAGTACAGGCCAACACAGAGGGCCTCTGGCTTACAAAGTCTGAAGATGACTGCAAATTGGGTACCATAGTCGAGTCCCCAACAGACGTGGGCATCCTGCAAAAGGGCTTCACTGAGACTGATGCCTGGTGTCAAAGCCATGGCCTCAAGCTCAATGCCAAAAAATGCATTGTCATTCCCTTTGGTAAAAACCCTGTACCGATGGACTACCACATAGGCGGCAGCCCACTTAACACCAAAGAAGTGATAAGAGATCACAGGACACTAGTGGAGAGTAGCATCCTTTGATAATCACATTGCCACAGTAGTCAGGAAATCCTTCTACGTAGCACACCTCATCATGAAAGGGTTTCCATCCAGCAAAAAAGAAGTCATTGTCCCTCTCTACTCTGCTCTTATCGGACCCATTATAGAGTACAACGCCCCATTTGGAATGTACCTTACAAGGCATCTGCAGCAGCTAGAAAGGCCACAAAAATGCCTCATAAACAGGATTATGGGACTAAAACAGTTACCCTATTCTGACCGCCTCAAAAATCTCGGGCTTTACTCCATAGCATATCGCCTACTCTGAGGTGATCTCTACCTAACATACAAAGCTATGTCAAACCCTGAGCTGCTGGACATGCTACACCTAAAGAAGTCCCAATCCCTCAGAGCCACATACTCTAGAGACCTAAACCTCATCACCACAATTAACAGAACATGCTGGAGGGATATATTCCTGCCCCAGAGATTTCCCATACTCTGGAACAAACTTCCTATCTATGTCAAGCAGAGTTCATCACTAGTTCTCTTCAAGAAAAATCTTGATGAGTGGATGGGTAATAGGAAATTCACCCAGGGAATCACATTGGTGGCCCTACTAGACAAGGGCATGAGTAAATAGCATCTATGGGTGGTGAAAGCCAGGGAACCTTGTTGGCTAGCCTTACATAGACCCTAGGGCTGATAGCCTAGTACCTACCTATGAACTTATGATAGTGATGTCAGCCTGTCCACATAGAACAGGTTTTGGAGGCCATGGATTCTCTTTGTGAGGTATTTCTATAGCCTTTCCAGTTGGTGCAGATGTTTGGAGAGGTACGTACCAAACAGGGTGTTATACTCAATTATTGGTCTAATGAGGGAGGAGTATGGAAAGGTAATAACCTACTTTTGTCTGGATGCAATCCCTTTACTTATGAGATGAACCAAGTAAAAGGCTTTTCTTACAGTGCCGCTACATGATGATCAAATGTAACATTGTTATCATCCGGAGTACCCAGGTCTCTCACCACAGGTTGTGTGCTTAGGGGGTTGCCGTTGATGTGGTAATCAGTAGTGGCCATGTTTTTGCTGAATGGTATGATAATACATTTTTTTGCATTTAGCTTGAGGCCATGACTTTGACACCAGTTATTAGTTGCTGTGAGACCCTCTTGCAGTATGTTAACATCATTTGGGGAGTCAACGATAGCACCCAACTTACAATCATCTGCAAACTTGGTCAGCCACAGGCCTTTTGTCTTTGTTTGGACCTCTGAGAAGTAGATGCTAAACAGTAGGAGTCCTAGGACAGATCCATGTGGAACTCCACTAGTGACAGTTCTACTATGGGGAAGTGGAGGCACCTATTTTGTCCTTGAGGGTCCTGTCGGTGAGCCAGTCGACCACCCACCTGATGAGAGAGGGATTTACACTAAGTTGTGTTAGCTTTTCGATGATGTTCGAATGGGGGATTGTGTCAAAGACCTCAGCTAAGTCAAGGTAAGCTGTATGTACTGACTTTTCCTCATCCAGGGCCTTGGTGACAGTCTCAAAGAAGTCAACCAGGTTCAACAGGCAAGATCTGCCCTTGACAAATCCAAACTGGCTGGGGTGAAGTACTTGGAGATTGCTTCTGTCCTTGTTTATGAGATCCATAATAATATGCTCCATGGCTTTACAGATCAGACTTGTCACCTAATGGGGTGATAGTTTCCAGGGTCAGTAGTGGCACCACCTTTATGCAAGGAGATAACAATGGCAGTTCTTCACTCTGCTAGAATAAAGCTTGTACTTAGACTGTGGTTGAAAAGGGTGCTCAGTGGTAAAGCCAGTTCTTGCTGGAGATTATGCAGAATACAGCTAGGATACTATCCGGTCCCATGGAAGCTGTGTTCTTTGCCTTGGATAGGGCCTTTAGCACTTGATCTATGGAGATGTGAGGCATGGGACAAGTATCAAAGATGTCAAAAGGGCATTTGGAGGGACAGGGGGGATGAAGTTTGCACTGAGCCTATCTGCTAACAGGTTGGCAAAGTCAACAGGGTCAGTGTAAGTGATACTGTTAAGTACTAATTTGGAAAAAAACTAGGCTTTGCCATGGAGATTCCTGATGTAACTGAAGAAGGCTTAGGTGAGTTATGATTCATAATTGGTTTTGGAGGTTTTCACTAGTGATCTAATTTGCTTGTTGAGGCTAAGGAGGGAGGTTTTCCAATTTGGAATTTGTTCCTTTTTACCCTTGATGTGAAACCTGTTGATAGAGGATGTCCACCAAACAGGTTTCTTTTTCTTTGAGGAGCAGGTTTTAGTTCTGTTGGGTATGGCTGAGTCCATGCAGTTGTACAGGTGCTTCTTTACTGCAATGGCATGCTGTTCAGCATAGTTCTTTGCATCCTCTGAGGGTGGTGGTGGTGTGAAGCTACTGATACCCTCCCTTAGGAGGTTGTAGTCAGCTTTTGAGAAGTCTTTTTAGCTTGATTACTGCTGGGTGAGTGTTTGGGTGGGATAGAAACTTCAAATGAGACAGTTCGATGATCTGATCTCACCAGGGAGGAACATACTATGCAGCAGTTGCCAATGTTGGTGAGAACCAAGTCCAGAATGTTATCTCCTCTTGTTGAGGATGAGACAAGCTGGTCTAGTGCATTAGAGCTGATGAAGTCAAGGAATCATTGAGTAAGTGCATTAGTGCAGGAAAAGCTCACCCAGTCTATGGTGGGGTATTTGAAGTCACCAAGGATCAGGGAATTGATGGAGTCAAGTAGATCCAGGTAAGAGGAGTAGGTGTCCTGAGTCATGGAAAGGGCTCTATAGCTGGCTATAACTTGGATGGGTGTCTTGCCAACTGTCAGTTGCACCTGGATTAGTTCCAGTATGTCATGCTGGCAAACCAGTCTGGAGGTGTGCATGTCCTTAATGAAGATCGAAACTCCACCAACCTTAGTTTTCCCAACCTCATTTTGGAGTTGGAATGTGTGGAATGAGGTATAGCCTGGTAAGGCAGGGGTGCTCTCTGCAGCCCTGAACCAAGTTTCCATGACCTCACAGACATCGGCTTCTTTCAGTGCAAGGAGAGCCTCCAGTGACTACATTTTCAGGTTATTGCTCTTAGCATTAAGCAGCATGACCTTCAACTTGCTTTCTGACAAATATTTTATGTTGGAAGGTTTGTCTCTGGGACATTGCCTAAAATAGGCACAATGGGAGAGGTGAGAGCATTAGCCAGTATCCATAATCCCTTTAGTGACAGGTGGAGGCAATTTCTGGCAAAGCATTGAGACCTGTCAACCATGTCATCCCAGGCAGACAGATACTGGAGCCCCTTGGAATGACACCAGAAACTAAGCTAATTGTTGAAGTCAATTATTTTTTTGTTGGTATTGTGGTATCATTCTTGGTGAAGGTAGGATGCTGCTTAGGGCTAGGGTCATAACTGCCTGGGGCACATACATACTCTCACAGAACTCAGTCATCTCTTCACATAGTCCAGGGAGGTACATCTGAAGTCATTCACACACACACACACACACACACACACACACACACACACACACACACACACACACACACACACACACACACACACACACACACACACACACATATGGGACAGGTGCCCTTTTTATCAGGAAGGTTACAGAAGGTAGCATGGATAAGGTGTGAATAGGAAGGAGGGTATTGGCATAGCACCCGAGGTGTATAAACTAATACAAAGGCCAGACAAAGCCTGACCGGGTAGGAGTTTGCACAAATCATGGGTCACAAAGGAGAGACACAAACAGAGGGAAGGAGAGCAGTTTGGTAATGGAAAAGATTGCACAACATGCCAGGGAGGGAAGTGACACATATGGAAGAAGGACACTATGAGGGGTGATAGTGTGGGATGGGGACTGAGAGCTTATGGGTACAGTATTGCACCCAACCATAAATCAGCCACCTCCATGACCACACACATGGCTAAGCCCAGGCACTGATGTCCCAGTGGTCAGGGCCATTGTTCCCGAGTGACTGTGCAAGTCACAAGAGAATGTGCACTAGGCTACTAGTGTGGGTGTGCAGCTCCTGGTCCACCACAGCAGTCTGCCTTTGTACTCCCACTGTATGACATAGTGGGACCCTTTAGAAATTATCCTCATTTAGAAGCCTATATTCCTACAAGGCAAACAACAACAGAGACAACAGAGACAACAGCAAGCCCTCCATGTTAGCATTCACAGATGACCTTTGTCACCCTGCAGAGAGGTGGGCCTCGATACTGATGGGCACCCAGCCTATGATGGCAAAACTGATGCACAGTGTGTTAGCCCACATCCATAACATGTCCAGGCCTGAGGCCAACATTATAAAATAAATGTAAATGGAGAAAAACAAAAAAGGACAAATAATAAAATTAAGAAGATGAGAAGAATAAAGAGGGGAAAAAAGCAGAAGAAATGATCATTAGTCTGTGGTGCACTGGTTTGCTGTACAGGCCCAGGAGGAATAAAATCCAATTATTTATCCAAAAGTAACATAAAAGTTTTACACATGCCTGAGACACGTGTACTACAGAAGTATATCTGCTACAGAGTGGGACACAATGGGTCATTCCCTGTCACCCATGTCCAGTACGGTGGTGCAGTCAGTGAGTGTCAACCATTGTGAGTGCAATGGGCATCAGAACCAGGCAGAAACACCCCCACTGGACAAATGAAATGCACAACCCGGAAGAGGCTACTAGCAGGTTGCATGCACCTTGTGGCAAATATCATGATGTATGACACCCTCTGGTAGAAGTCTACGTCTACCCCAGCTCAGACCACCAACATGAATATAGATGGGGCACATATGCATCGTCATAATACCATATTTCTGCTTATGTCAGCTACCATACAGCATTTCATGACATTCCAGCAATTGCAGGTCTATGGTATGCCAATCAAACCTGGCACAAGCATGGGTAGGTGTATAAGCGGTCTAATGGTAAGCTATGCCAGGCTGACAAAGGCAAAGGGCATTAACAGCATGGTGGGCAGACATGTATGTGGCATAGAATGATATCAAACTGCAGATGTACCAAAGTGGACAGCCATAACCTTAATGCCAGTGTCACACCCAATGCCAGTCGGTTCTGCAGCCAAGTAACTGATGGGAATGCCTGTCACTGGGAAGGATACAACATTTATGTCATACATCATAGTTTGCTGTTATTTTTTGTATTTCTGTATTGCCTTTCTATATTTTGAATACTGTAGTTTGTTTTCTTTATCTTGTGTTTTGCTTGCATTCTGTTCTAACAGCATATTAAAACTTCAAAAGAGACCACAGCTCTCTCTGTTCTGAGTCAGGCAGAATTTTTTTTCCCCTCCCTCCCATTTAAGTTGCCTTGTTAAATACCACTGTCTTTCTAGTTGCCCGCCTCTTATGTTAATCTGACCATATATCTCATTTCTCTCTACTTTCACTGGCTTATGTGAGTAATCACAAAACCATCACTTTTGAAATCCCACCCCTTCAATTATTTAAATTTATTGGCCATCCTACAGTATTTCATAGCACCAAAATACAAAATTAACCACCCCTTTCAGTCCATCTTACTGTTTTAAAAATAGTAACTCTCCACTAAACCTTAACTTTTTAAACAGGTAAAACTCAAGTTACCTACTTTCATATCTAACTTCTCTAGTGCAAACTGCAGAGTGCATTCTTTTCAATCTTACCTTTAAGCATCCCTGTTACTAGCACTTTCTCTAATACCTAAAGATCATCTCTACTTGACTCCAAGTAGACTTTTCTCTATCTGTTAAACCTAGCACTTGCTCCTACAGTACTTATTACCTTGATACGGCACTCTTATAGATAGCACCCAAAAAGGCAAACCCCCATTTCTCGGTCACTCACATCCCGGATTCTCTTTTAAAGTTTTTTTTGTCTAGTCCTTCTAGCATGTCGAGGGATCAGTTGCTAGTGTCCTCTCCTGCTCAGCTGGTGAACCTGGGAATATTGAGGCAATGTTACAATTGCCTCATGTACACAGACAACCCTCTCCTCCTCCCACAAAACACAAATACATGAGAGATGCAACTATACGCCAAACTGGAGGCTGAGCTCTCTCAACATAGGACTGGCAAGACCAGTCAGGAGGAGAAGGTTACCACACACACTATAGACCCAGTCTCACATAGTACCATCACAACCTCAAATCATACACATAAACACACAAGACATACTCATGGCTCTGATCAAAATCTACCAAAACAGCAGAGGCCACCAAAGAAGACACCCAAACAACCACCACCTCAGAACACAACACCTGCAACACATAGACCTCACAGTCAGAGTGTCAAACAGTCACAGCCCTTAAGGCCAAACACAATGCCAGACACACTAGTCATTGGTGACTCCATAGTCAGACACACTGACGTCCCGCTCACCAGACTGAGTAAGGAGAAGGTCACAGTAAGCTGCCTGTCGGGCGCTAGAATCCGCCACATAACGCAAGCACTCAGGTCTCTCAACAGCAGGTACAAATATGACTCAGTCATTGTCCACGCTGGTGTAAACGACCTGAGGCGTACCTCCTTGGACTACATGAAAAGAGACATTGAGGAGCTCTCTGATTATGTAGCCCAGGCAGGTATGACCCTGACCTTGAGCAGTATCCTACCTTCACCAAGAATGATGCCACAATACAGAGATAAGATGATCAGCTTTAACAATTGGCTTAAACTCTGGTGTCATTCAAAGGGGATCCAATGTCTGTCTGCCTGGGATGACATGCTGGACAAGCCACGCTGCTTCGCAAGGGACGGCTTGCACCTGTCACCCTGGGATTCGGATATTGGCAAAGGCTCTTGCCACCCCATAGTGCCTTTTAGGCAAGGCTCAAATTCTAAACCTACCACCCTAGAACACAAAAAGGAAAAACTAAGGGTAATGCTGCTCAATGCCAGAAGTCTAAATCTCAAAATGCACTCGAGGCCCTTCTCAGTATGGAGAACATCGATGTCTGTGCAGTGACAGAAACCTGGTTCAAGGCTCCTGAGAGCACCCCAGCACTATCAGGTTTTACCTCTTATCATGTGTTCCGCCCCAAAATCCGGACAATACCAAGAAAGGAGGGGGGGTATCCATATTCATCAAAGACACCCACACCTCAAGACTGGTGGCAACGCACGATGCATCGGAGACCATCCAGGTGCAATTAACCATAGGCAAGACTGCTCTACAAATTGTAGCATGTTACAGGCCACCCTCACAAACTCAGGAACCTCACATGGCCTTCCTGAAAACACTAGAGAGGATAAATGTATCACCAAACACCATCATACTAGGTGACTTCAATTACCCTAATATAGACTGGGAACACTACTCAAGCCCAAACACCTAGCCCAAAAGTTCCTGGAATTCATAAACTCAAATGCCATGGAACAACTAGTCACCATCGCCACAAGAGGAGAAAACATACTTGATCTCATCATCACGAACATGGGAGCACAATGTTCAACACCGGAAGTATACCACTCACTGGTGAGATCAGATCACAAACTAATCTCGCTGGAGGTCCTCATCCCACCCCCACCTGAAATAAAAGACCACAGTAAAGAACTTCTCGAAAGCCGACTTCACACTTCTAAAGACTAGTGTGGTCTCCTTTAAGGCCCCGAGCGGCAGAAAACAGTACTCAAGCCGCTGAATCACTTACAAATGCCTTCTACCAGCACCTGCAGGACTGCATGGATAAGGCAATCCCAAGCAAAACAAAGACTCTTTGTACCAAAGGCAAGCGTCCAGTCTGGTGGACCCCAGCCATAAACAAACTCTACAACAAAAGGAGGAAGCTACTACAAGATAGAGCAAAATCCTTAAAAGGTAAGACACCCTTGATCACTATAAGTAAAAACTAAGAGCTCTCATAAAATCATCCAAAGCAAATTTTGAGAGAAAAATAGCTAAAGACTCAAAAGACAATCATAAGGCCTTCTTTAGCTATGTTAGAAACCTGGGAGGAAACTCCCAGATATGCTCAGAACTAGTTCAAAATTATGTGAAGATTACTGATCCTACAGACATTGCCAACATACTGGCTGACAGGTTCAGTGCAAACTTCTCCCCTCCCCCAAAAGGAGAGATATCTATACCAAGCGATTGCAGCCCCAAACATCTCCAACGCCCAAGTGAGAACTGCTCTCTCCAAAGCAAAAAACACAGCATCCATGGGACCTGATGGTGTCCCCGGCTGTGTGCTCCACTAACTCAACGAGGAATTAAACCCACAGCTAGGACAGCTGTTTAATCATAGTCTTACCTCTGGATACGTACCCAGGGAGTGGCGCACTGCAACTGTGGTCCCACTTCACAAAGGCGGTGCCTCCACCGACCCTGGAAATTACCGGCCCATTAGCTTGACAAGCCTTATCTGCAAAGCCATGGAGAGGATCATAATGGACCTCATAAATAAAGACATAGGGAATTTGCAGACTTTGGATCCATCCCAGTTTGGCTTTGTCAAAGGCAGATCATGCCTTCTAAACTTGGTTGACTTTTTCGAAACAGTCACCAAAGCCATTGATGAGGGAAAGGCAGTCCATACAGCCTACCTCGATCTGGCGAAGGCCTTCGATACAATACCCCACTCGGGTATCATTGAAAAACTCATCAGCTTAAATGTTAACCCACACATCACAAGATGGGTTGCAAACTGGCTGAGTGACAGAACCCACAGGGTCAGAGTTGCTGGCTCCATGTCAGACTCAATACCTGTCACAAGTGGTGTACCACAGGGCTCAGTCCTGGGCCCACTCTTGTTTGGCATCTACTTTTCCGAAGTACAAGCAAACACAGGAGGGTTATGGCTGACAAAGTTTGCAGATGACTGCAAACTGGGCGCCATAGTAGAAAACACATCTGACACAGATATCCTTCAGAAGGGTCTCACAGAAATGGATAACTGGTGCCAGAGCCATGGCCTAAAGTTAAATGCCAAAAAATGCATAGTCATACCTTCTGAAAAACAAGGTTACCCTAGCTACCAAATAGGTGGCAATCCACTGAGCACAGAAGAAGTTATCAGGGACCTGGGGACCCAGGTTGATAGTAGTCTGTCATTCGACACCCATGTAGCTAAAGTAGTTAGGAAGACCTTCTACATTGCCCACCTTATCATGAAGGGATTCTCATCTAGATCAAGGGAGGTCATAGTCTCCTTATACTCATCACTCATCAGACCAATGATTGAGTACAATGCCCCATTCGAATGTATCTGACCCGACACTTGCAGCAGCTGGAGAGGCCACAAAAGTTCCTCACCAAAAGGATAAAGGGTCTCAAACATCTGTCCTATGCTGCCTGACTGAAAGAACTCCAGCTCTATTCAGTCGCTTACAGCTTGTTCAGAGGTGACCTTTGCCTAACATACAAGGCCATGTCAAACCCAGATTTGATGAATATGCTTCACCTCAAAAATCTAGATCCGTCAGAGTCACAAGGCGGGAGACTTAAACCTCGACACGGCTATTAATAGGGCGTGCTGGAGGGATAGATTCATCACCCAAAGACTCCCTATGCTGTGGAATAAAATCCCGGTATATGTGAGGCAGAGCACCTCGCTGGCCTTGTTCAAGAGAAATCTTGACCAATGGATGGGAGATCGCAGATATACCCCAGGGATTACCTCAGTGTCACTGCTCAACAGAGGCACAGCAAAATAATGGGTATAGTTCCCCATACTAAAGGGGTGGCGTAAGCCACAAAACTATGGGCTAGGCTTGTAAATGCCCTCGGGCAGATAGCCTAGTATGAACCTATGAACCTATGAACCTATGAATGACACTTATAGTAACATGTTGCATGACACATAAAATAAAGCAGATCTGTTATCAATGGTTAAATTAATTAGAAGCACTGTAAACAGGGGCAGATGAATCAGAGGTATACAGGTATAACACAATCCAAAAACAATGCTTTCAAGTTATCAAAACTCTTCCACACTGAGGAAGAGTTTTGATAACTTGAAAGCTTTGTTTTTTTAATAAACGTTTACTGAGACAGCTGGACTACGGGTTTGTTCGTTTTTGGATCTACTTTGTTTCCTGTGTGGTCCACTTATCTCTTTGTGTTTTTTTATCTGCTAAGTTCCTTTGGGAACATGGGTATAAGATGGCTGGGCTGGTAAAGGTCCTAAGGACATTAGCCTAGTAACCTCCTATGAACCTATATGTACACCTATAGATAGATAGATAGATAGATAGATAGATAGATAGATAGATAGATAGATAGATAGATAGATAGATACATAGATAGATATACCCTGATGCCTTCTCTGATATAACATCTTGTCTGTAGCTCATCAGCCATTAAAGAGAGAAAAGGCAAATTATCCACGAACATTAATGAATGCATATATCTGTGCAATAAAACCTACTTTTGAAAAAGCAAATAACAGATATTCTTACTGTAAAACTCTGCTTTACAGAGTGGTATCTTTTCAGGTTGCTGTAACGATGTCATTACTACTCACCAAACTGGATGATACCCACGGCATTCTTCACTACCCTGGCAAGACACTGCGAATCATTCTGTACTGGGTACCATCACAGGAGTTCTGCAATGGGTGCTCCTTATGTTGCAAAGACAGGAAGTGGAGAAATACCTTTGTCTCATTCCTGCACCACACTGGATTCATCCCTTGTTCTGCCCATCCAGAAACCTTGTCACTTGTCAGGATGATACAAGTAGGGAAACAGTAATAGAACTGTACCAATGCATGAAGAGGAAACCTGGTGATGTACATTGACAGACACTATGACATAAAAATGTGGTCCAATGCCACTGCAGAGTAGCATAACCACAATGAGCATGTGCAAAGGGAGAGGCAGGCTGAAGTGCATGCATCACGCAAAGTGTCACACTTCTGGTTGACTAATGCATATGTACATACCAATCCAGCACAAATCATGATAGTCACATGCCACTGACTGGGTTGCAAAACACTTGCAGTCATATTGTTTATTTTTATTTAACATTTGTTAACTGGGAAAGTCCGACTTGGAACAAAGCCAATTTTCAGTGGAGGCCTGGGAAGAAACACTCCAGATGCATGTCTTTGTAATATGTGAGGAAACCCACACGAATGCAGGGAGGACATGCAGACTCTGCACAGAAGCACACCAGCTGAGAATCAAACCAGGGAACCTCTTGTTGTGAGGTGACAGCCACTACCGCTGCACCACTGCTCCATCCATATGGGTATCACAGAGCTGCCCAGGCATGTGCAGACAGCTTCATGGACTACCAGACATGTACACCAACAGTCTAGGGTCCCATCGTACACTCTAAGGCTTACTAAACACATGCTAATCATGTGATTCAGAAACACTTGAGCAAAATTTATTGGTATTATTACTACACAATGGACCTGCATTAGCACAATATAGATGACTGTTGCTATCACAGTGATCATTGCACTGTTGCCGTTTTACTAGCACACCTAGCGAACTTCCATAACAACTTAGTAAATTGGTCTATGAAGTCCAAAACTGTTCTTCTTTGTAATTGTATAGTTACACAATGCCAATGGCAGGTAAGGATAGTGAATGGTTTTGTGTAGAATTTTTCTATTGGGGATTTCTCAACAGCAGCCTACAGACAGATGCCTGGGAAGGAGAAGAGATTTGAAATGGGGGAAAAGAGCAGAAAAGACCCAAATCAGGGTATCAGCAGTGATGTACCACTGAAGAGCAATAATTGGTTGAGTAACTACATTGGCTGGTGACGCAGACAAAGTGGGAATGTTTGAGCCTGCATATCCCCTGCTATGGTGTTTCATGAGATGAAGACTGAGAATGGGGTGGGGTAGAGAAAGCAGACCTGATACTGATTTAGTATGTGTAAGTGTATGTATGATATGTGTTGGTGTTGCTTGGCTGGACACAAGGCAATCTAGATAGATGACAGGGTTCATGTCAGATTACAGCCTGTCCCCTCCGAAATCACTGTGTGAACATGACCTGTGACAGTGAACTATGTCAGATGTGGCACTTGCTGCAGTTTCCAGTTCTGCATAGGTGCAAGAGTGGAACAGCTCATGCCAAGAATTTGTACCCAGGCACTGACCACAGGTATATGTTTACATGTACAGGAACAGATATGGCACTGAAGCTGTGGCAGCAGATTGTGAAGTTCTCCATAGCAGACCCTGGGGTGTTACTGCAGGCACGACATGGGCATGAGCAGCACTGATAAAGACTGACTGGACCTTTTGTGAATGTCCATGTCTATGGCAGGAACTACTTGCAGATGTTGTTGCTGTAGGGGCAACAACTGATTGGCTCAACAGGTCCACTACAGATTCACTGGTATAATTCTGCATGCCTGCTTAATGGCCAGGCTACTGCAAAGGAAATATGGTCATTTTTGGGTCTGCTGTCATAAACTTCCTTAACTGACACAAACTAATTCCTGACTTCCCTTTCTCGGACATCACAAGAACTTTGAGATGCAGAGGAGGTTTGGATGGGAAGGCCGAAATGGTAGCAGCATCACATATCTCTGTCAGGGATGCACGACACTGGTATTTCTTTATGTTACTATCACAGTCTTGTAGTACATTACTGCCATGTGTATCTGGAAGTTAAACTCCACCTAATCTGTCCTACAGGTATGTCTCAAATGCAGACACTGCAGCATATTCTACAAGGTATGCTTGTCCGCATTTATATTCTGTTTCATGAAATTTTATTGAAGCACTGAAATTTGTGATTGTACTTAATAACAGATCTTCACACAGGTGTTCATCTTTCTGTTTCATGCGTATTATGGTCATGGGACTTCCTCAATGGAACAAGTCCAGCTAGATGTTGATGTAGCATCTGCGCCTAACAATAATGGTAGGCTAATTCTTGAACAGTCTGAGAGCACAGTGCCACTGTTGTCAGTGCTTATTGTGGCAGGGATGTTACCACTCTCATCCGCCAGCACACATGTACACAGCTTACACCACATTTCCACTTAGCATGGAAGGACAGTGTCTGGCAGCCCTATACAGGAGCACAGTCATTGCTTGCTTGCACACTGGCAGTTGTCAGTAGCACCCTACAAACTGTGATGCCAGCACTATGATACAGAGGGCCTGTGATCATCAATGCCATGGCCCCTACCCACTGCTAGAAATAGGTATTAACACTGAAAATTAAATGATCCAACAGATGCCCCCAGTCCTATAGTAGAGATTGTTTGTGTACACCATGGCATGTAAAGACATACATGAGGGCATGCAATGGCTGGATGCCTGCTCGGCAAATTGGACATGCATTTTGGAATAATTTCTGCCTCTATGAGGTGGTCTGTCTCTATGCACCAGGGTTGTTTTCTCATCTGCCTCCACTGTAGGTATACCCTACAAGGCAGGTACGTCAAGGTCACGTGGTGCCACCTCCTCATCACCACCTACCTGTGGTGAGCCTAGTGTGGTTTGGCCGGTCCATCACCACAGGTGTAGTCTATACAGCAGTAAGGTTCCTGGCATAGCCAGGCATTCACAGTCACAAAGTTCAACATCCTCATTTCTGGTGGGTGGCAGTGTCATTCTAATAAGGAGTTTCCCCTCTTCTTGGTATTTGAAACATTCATTACATTTTAAGTAGCATACATGACATATGACAAATGCCAATGAATGGTGAACTACCAGGATGACTTTTTTTGTCACAAAGCTAATTCAAGCAAGTACCATAGGTTTCTTCCTTGTTTTAGTAGAGTGTGAAAAAAAGTTTTGATATGTCTAGTACAGGGCAGGATGCAAGAGTCTTTAACGTGGATTTTATTTCTAACTACTGAAATTGTTAGTGTAACAGGTAATGCTGTCACTTGAGGAAAGGCAGTCAAATTGCAATGGACTTGATGGGATGCAGTGGTAGCTAAAATAAAAAGCTTCCATGAAGCATCTGTAACCGTTAGGTTTACAGGTACAGAGATTATTAATAAGCAGTAGCTCCAGATAGATCATTTGTAGCTTAGCTAGTGTATTCTCATTAAATGCTGGCCCTTTCCATAAGAGATTGTGGGGTCAAACTTGGGGTGTACTTAGAATAAGCCATTAATTCCTCCAGGTTATGTTTGAAGAAGGTTAACCCCCTCCCCATTACAGTTAGCCTCACCATCAGGTGCTTTCTGAAGCATTCCTTGGTTTTAAAGTCATCGCCAGCTAGTGTTCAGTGCCTACTAAGTATTCTGGTAGACAGAGAGATGAGGAGGAGTATGCATATCTATACTTATATTTATATTTATACTATTGTTTCATTACAAATCATGCAAGATACCATAGTGAAACTAGTAGGGGTCCACATATCTCTTAGCAAAACTGCCTGTTGTATCATTACAAACTACAGATCCAGTTCCATGTTCCCCAAACAGCACACTGATTATCTAGGTCAGATAAAAAAAAACTATCCATCAAACAAAATGTACTTGTCATGGAGACATCAGGTAAATCTAACTATTTCATTATTAACTGGCATACTATACACTCAATGATTTGTTGGTTTTATTAAAGCTAATTTCCTTGATCAAATTGCTCTCCTCTCTCCGCCACCATTGATAATATTTCATTTTCTTGAACATGTCCATATCAACTTTCCCCTTTCCTTTCTTAGCCCTGAATGTCACTACCTTCTTTGCAACCTCTGACCACCCAACAGTAACCTTCCTCCTTAAAACACACTTTGACCCCGCCTACCATCATCACCAAAAACACAGCATTTCATGATTACTCTAAAACAAACTTCTCATTTGAAGTCCTTTTTCTATAAGTGGTGTAATTATCCAAATAACCCAGTGCTCGATGCTATTGTATACGCCTCAGAATTTTCTTCCCTTATGGAGAGGTGCAACAAGGACTCTGTCCATCTGCTATAAGAAGACTGAAACATGCAGTAATAATTCCATATGGTGGAATTTTCGTATAGGCAAGCTTTACAGCAAAAAAAGAAACTTCACGCTATCTAGAACAGATCTCACCTCTCCTGATATAAGACATCCTTAGAACTACCCTATAAATCTGACGAGCACAACATCGAAAAGTGAAAGGAAGGATATGAACTCGGAGTCACTAACGGCTGCAAGACCTTCTTCAATTACATTAGGAGACATAAATAATGCCCATTATAGTCGTGAAGTTTTTTCAATGGTGTTTCCTGTTCTCATCCCAAAGTTATTGGTGATATCCTCACAGACATATCCAGTACCAGATTTATGCCTTCAGTCCAACCAGATGTTCCCACCATTACAACCATGCCATCTCACCCAAAATCACCTTGAACCAGGTTATATCCAAATCCAAAAATGACAGCTAGTTCCATGGGATCTGGCAATATCCCTGGCTGTCTAGTAAAAAGTGCCAGACATAACTTAGAAAAAAAGCTCTTAAACTTTTTCAATTTAAGTGTCTCAAGTGGTTATGTCACTGAAGCACAGAAATGGCCATATTCTTCCAGATGGTCACTGAAGCCCTAGATGAGGGTCTGATACTACTGCTTACCTGAACCTAGCCAAGGTGCATGACATATCCCACATGCTGGGCATCATTCATAAACTGCACCAACTTTACATAAACCCACACAGGTAAAATAGAGGGTACCTCCTCTAGCCAGAGGAATGCCATCAGTTTGGTTCCAATGGACTCTATTCTAGGCCGACTGCTGTTTTACATCTACTTTTCTGAAGAAAAAGATGTCAGAGGACCGTGGTTAAGTAAGTTTGTTGATATTTGCGAACTGGGTGCAGCTGTCAAATCCCCCTTGGGCACTCATATATTTCAGTAAGGCATGGACCTGGTCAGCACCTAGTGTTTCAGTCATGAGCATACCTAAAATGCCAAAAATTACATGAGATATTTACCTTTTGGAAAGATGTTGTTCTCTCTTTTTATGACATTGCTGGCAGCCTTCTCTAAACAGATATATTATTCAGAACTTGGTATGTCGATAACAATCTTTGTTTTGATCACCATGTCGCACTTGTAGTTAGGAAGTCTTTTTGCCTTGTTCATTTTATTGTTCAGGGGGAGACTTGCTTTAGTTAATGTGTTATTAATCCCTTTATATTCCTTCTTTATTAGACCTATCCTCGAATACAGTGCCCCTTTAGGACTGTACCTCACAAAGCACATTGATGAGCTTGAAACATCCCAAAGTTTTCTGACCAAAAAGATTTCCTGACTACACAATGATATCCTAAAAGATGAAGAGTCCTCTCCCTTTACTCTATCCCATGTAGACTAATAATCATTTGCCTTTCAATCATTGAAACTTTATATCTTTTCTGACCTCTTCCAGCTTCCAGAACCAATGGTCAGTCTAACACTCATGCCAAGGACATCAACCTCCACTACAACATCGAAAACACATGCTGGTATGACAGTTTCAAAAACACAGGGCATTCTTTGTTTACAGTTATACCCTGCCAACTTTCAAAGCTAGGCTTAACAACTGAATTGATGATGTGGAAATAAACTTCTTACTAGTGGTTAGTATCATATTTTCAATACCAAGTGATTTTGTAGCTGAGCGTATTGATAGCCCATCAGTTGTAAAAGTAAGAACCTGAAATACAATGTCTCCGTGGTTATGGCCATTGCTGCACTGGTACTGCTAAGGCTTTAAGTCTCACAGTCACCTAGGTTGATTATAAGCTAGAATGTGTGGATATGGCTTAAAATCTATGTATGATTTTCGATGATGAATTTAGACTTTGGAACCAGGTGTGTTCAGTTGTGAAGTCATCCTATTTCCATATAAAGAACATAGCCAATGTCAAACATCTTATCCCTCAAAGGGACTTTTCTGTAATTTTTCCATGCCTTAATCTCCTCTCATCATACCTGAGGTATGGAAACCCTATTTACCTGAGGCTTTCTATAACAAAATTTGACTGATTTGCAAGTAGTGTTGAATTCTGGTACCTGGTTACTTACAGGTAATGCAAATTAACTTCTTATCAAGTAATGCCCAGTTGTGGAGAGATGTCTCAAGGAGGTTTAGAAAATGTAGTAGAAGGTGAATTAAAGCTTCCATGATGCACATATGTTTTGTGCACTGGTATATAATGACATTGCCCTTTTAATACAAATCTAAGGCATTGCCCAAGAGTAAATCTGTACCATAATGCACTGGAAGTATTGAGCTGTGGGTAGTTGTTTGTGAGATGCTGAAGAGTTAATGTTGTTTGTGTTGTGCTGCCATGTTATTTGTAATAAAGTTACCTGTTTATCAAAGCCTGCAATGAATCCTGACATTTCTGAATTTATACTTACTGGAAGTGTTCTGCATTTTGTAGTGCCACCTGAAAGAAATGCACATTTTAATATGGTGTAGCTACACTTCATTGTAACATGTATTCAACATATCTATGCAACATTTGCCATATTCAGTCAATCTGAATGAACTGATCCAGAGAATCATTTAAGTAAAACTAAGCCAAGAATAACCAGATCAATGTATGGCAGATCTGTTCCAGCATCAGCGACTGATCTACATTAACTGAGTATGGAAGATAAGGGTGAAAGAGTGCGTGTGCTTGTGATGACAGATTGTGTGCTGTCCGCTCTCACAAGTGAGGGTTCCTGAGCCACTAGACTCTGTTTTACCCACTATAGTGTTATGTCTGAAAGTTCTCTTTACATGTTCCAGACAGAGTTTAATTGTTCTATGTGTGTTTAGGAGACCTATTTGTGTTTCCTAGCATTGTCAGTCATGAAGGCAGTCACTGGACATTCAGTTAACTGTAACTATTCTTTTGGAAAAAACTTTGTGCATTATTGCTTTGTTCTTGTTCATTGTTTAATCTTTTGTGGGTCCTGTCTAGAATGCTAAATGAATAATGCAAATATTTGACTGAATATTTTTACCTTTGAGAAAGAAAGCAATTTTCCTTTGTAAAAGAGTAGATGTAGTGGAAAGTGACCTGAAGCTGTCAGGATGCATGAATATGTTGTACAAATGTATGTAATGGCATTTCACTTTTAATGCAAATGTATAGCATTGCCCTTTTAATGGTAACCCCAAAGACGTCATCTTACCATTGCCCCTAGAGGCTAGAAATTGGGCAAAACAGAGTTATATTGGCTAGGCTTGTAAGGGCTAAGTTGTTAACCTAGTACTCTCCTATGAACCTATGAAGAAAAAGGCTATAAATACCTTAACTACTCCAAGAGATTACCACAACTCTATTTATCCTCAGTAGCTTACTGTCTGGTCCAGGTGAACTGTGTCTTACCTTTCAAGTCATAAAAAATGGTATTGTTTGATTTGCTTCTTTTCAAAACCAGTGGCTGTACAAACACCTACATTAGGGAACTAAATTTACATTAGCAAAAAAGCAAGAGTCTGTGAAGGAAAATGTTCCTAACAACATATTCACAGGCTACAGAATAGGCTACCACTACATTAAAGCAAAGTCTGCTTTTATGGCAAGTCTTGAATTTTGGATGAGTAGACACAAATTAACATCAGGTTTATCATGTACAGCCCTGCTTGATTTGTGATATAGGCACTACTAAGTACTCATAAAGGGTGGCAAGTGTTTCTGCAAAAAGGTGTATATATCTAGGCCTTTTATGGTCCTATGTTTCTAAGTCTGTACCATAATGCAATGCAAGTATAGAGCTTTGACCTAAAAAAAATGCAGTGGTACGTTTGATCAAAAACTCATTTAATCTAAATTACAAAACACTGAAATCCATTTCACATTGAAAACACCACGTACACTAAATATATCGCCAAAAGCTCTTTTTGCAGGGGACATCCCCTGCATCCTGAAACTTCCTTTACTTAAATATATTGAGTTGAATGATGTTACATCTACTTTTCTGAAGAGAAAGAAGATGTCAGAGGACCGTGGTTAAGTAACTTTGTTGATATTTGCGAACTGGGTGCAGCTGTCAAATCCCCCTTGGGCACTCATATATTTCAGTAAGGCATGGACCTGGTCAGCACCTAGTGTTTCAGTCATGAGCATACCTAAAATGCCAAAAATTACATGAGATATTTACCTTTTGGAAAGATGTTGTTCTCTCCTTTTATGACATTGCTGGCAGCCTTCTCTAAACAGATATATTATTCAGAACTTGGTATGTCGATAACAATCTTTGTTTTGATCACCATGTCGCACTTGTAGTTAGGAAGTCTTTTTGCCTTGTTCATTTTATTGTTCAGGAGGAGACTTGCTTTAGCTAATGTGTTATTAATCCCTTTATATTCCTTCTTTATTAGACCTATCCTTGAATACAGTGCCCCTTTAGGACTGTACCTCACAAAGCACATCGATGAGCTTGAAACATCCCAAAGTTTTCTGACCAAAAAGATTTCCTGACTACACAATGATATCCTAAAAGATGAAGAGTCCTCTCCCTTTACTCTATCCCATGTAGACTAATAATCATTTGCCTTTCAATCATTGAAACTTTATATCTTTTCTGACCTCCTCCAGCTTCCAGAACCAATGGTCAGTCTAACACTCATGCCAAGGACCTCAACCTCCACTACAACATCAAAAACACGTGCTGGTATGACAGTTTCAAAAACACAGAGCATTCTTTGTTTACAGTTACACCCTGCCAACTTTCAAAGCTAGGCTTAACAACTGAATTGATGATGTGGAAATAAACTTCTTACTAGTGGTTAGTATCATATTTTCAATACCAAGTGATTTTGTAGCTGAGCTTATTGATAGCCCATCAGTTGTAAAAGTAAGAACCTGAAATACAATGTCTCAGTGGTTATGGCCATTGCTGCACTGGTACTGCTAAGGCTTTAAGTCCCACAGTCACCTAGGTTGATTATAAGCTAGAATGTGTGGATATGGCTTAAAATCTATGTGTGATTTTCGATGATGAATTTAGACTTTGGAACCAGGTGTGTTCAGTTGTGATGTCATCCTATTTCCATATAAAGTACATAGCCAATGTCAAACATCTCATCCCTCAAAGGGACTTTTCTGTAATTTTTCCATGCCTTAATCTCCTCTCATCATACCTGGGGTATGGAAACCCTATTTACCTGAGGCTTTCTATAACAAAATTCGACTGATTTGCAAGTAGTGTTGAATTCTGGTACCTGGTTACTTACAGGTAATGCAAGTTACCTTCTTATCAAGTAATGCCCAGTTGTGGAGAGATGTCTCAAGGAGGTATAGAAAATGTAGTAGAATGTGAATTAAAGCTTCCATGATGCACATATGTTTTGTGCACTGGTATATAATGACATTGCCCTTTTAACACAAATTTAAGGCATTGCCCAAGAGTAAATTTGTGCCATAATGCACTGGATGTATTGAGCTGTGGGTAGTTGTTTGTGAGATGTTGAAGAGTTAATGTTGTTTGTGTTGTGCTGCCATGCTGTTTGTAATAAAGTTACCTGTTTATCAAAGCCTGCAATGAATCCTGACATTTCTGAATTTATACTTACTGGATATTATATATATATTATATGTAAAGGGGTTATTTTAATAAATATATATTTTATAATTAACCTGTTATAAATATATAGTATGAATTCCAAGATAATTAGTTAACTTGCCTGATGCCTGTTTAAGGACATCAGTATTCATACGTAATGGTAGACTTTAGGTAACGCAAGGTTTTTATTTTTTTATTATTTTTTTATTATTATATAAGTTTTCCAATTTATTTGTGATTAACTCATGGCTTTTTATGTGTTATTATCACAATGCACATGCAATTCTAATCATAACATTTAAATATTTTATAAACAAAGAGCAGGATTATTAAATGTTATTTTAATAATTTTCATTTATATGTAATTTATATAAGAATTTAGATGTGTGAATAGTACATTTGTTACAATAATACATTGTGTGATATACAGAAGATACGAGTAGTACTTGAATTTAGTAGTCATAAGTATACTGAAATGCAATGAATTTTAATTGTGCTGACATCACAGGAAATGACATGTAATGTTTTGAAATTAAAAGTTATATAAGGGCTTTTTTAGATGTATTTATAACGGCCTGAGGAAGCTATTTAGTTAAAGTGCTAGCCGATATGTTTTACTGCAATAAATGTTCTCTTTTTACTTTACACGCTCTAATGGAATTTATTCAAGTCTAAAGTAACAACTAAATCTTATATTTAAGAGTGGAGGTTTATATGGACTTATTCTGTTTAGAACCCTTATGCCATCATTACCCGTTTTTTCGTGAGGTGAACACCCAGACGAGAAGCGGAAGTTTGGCGTCCGTGAATTGGACAAGCTGGGTGCTTGATGTGGTATTTTGTTACTATACTCTGCTATTTTACATCGAGGAAGGGATCCTTCACCTGGAGAAGTGAACACTGTTCGGGTGTATTCGTTATACAAACTTTATCAGTTAGTTTACAACGGAGAAGGGCTCCTGGTGCTGAAGAAGTGAACATCCCTCTGGTGCATTTGCATTACGAATTAGAAGTTTAATCGTGCAGGAGCCATTTTTTGGAAAACATTATGTGCTTGATTAAGGTACTGAAATGACAGTATTTCATTGAAATTTCAAATATCAGCTTACAGCTATAAACAAAGAGATTGCATTTGTTTGGTTATACTATTAGTATTTTATTCGCTATTTACTGACTGAAGAGAGCTGCCTTATCCATATACCAGTGAACATTCTATGTCATTATTCCTGTTTTCTTAAGCTGGGTATATTTGAAGCAGTAGTAATTATTTGTTACTTATATATATATATATATATATATATATATATATACGTTTGTGTGTGTGTGTGTGTGTGTGTGTGTGTGTGTGTGTGTGTGTGTGTGTGTGTGTGTGTATATATATATATATATATATATATATATATATATATATATATATATATATATATATAGGGTCTATATCACACTGTCGAACTCTTAAAAGTTAGAATGTCGTATGGTCGAAACCATATGATTGAACTTTTAAAAGTTGAAGGTTTCAACGGAGATCTCTGTACAGTGTGGAATGGGAAGATTTCCTTTTCTGCACTATAGTGCGATCTTGGAGTAGTATATTTAATGAGCGAGGGGTGTGGGGGGTGCAGGGACTTTTGTCCCCTACTTAAAGTGTTTAGGTAGGTTTTTTTCCTTTCGTTTATTTTTTTTATTACCTTTTCAAACTTTTAAAAGTTTGATCATATGGTGTTGATCATATGACATTCGATCTTTTAAAAGTTCGATTATGTAATATACATACATATATATATATATATATATATATATATATATATATATATATATATACATATGTATAGTATATATATTAAATCAGCAAAACCCCACTTCAATGAACAGCATTTTGTCAGAAATGCCATTCATCATAGGTTCATAGGTTGGTACTATGCTATCGGCCCTAGGGCCTATGCAAGCCTAGCCATAACAATTCCCTGGATATTTCTTCCCACAATATTTACTTCTCCAGGCCCCTGTCTAGCAGGGCGACTGATATGATCCCCGGGTGAATTTCCTATCTCCCATCCAATCATCAAGGTTCCTTTTGAAGAGGGCCAAAGAGGTGCTCTGCTTGATATGTATGGGCAGTCTATTCCAGAGTATGGGGAGTCTCTGGGTCAGGAACCTATCCCTCCAGTATGTTTTGTACATTGTGATGACAAGGTTTAGATCCCTGGAGCGTGTGGCTCTGAGGGATTGGGATTTCTTTAAGTGGAGCATGTCCAACAGCTCAGGGTTTGACATGGCCCTGTATGTTAAGCAGAGATTGCCTCTGAGTAGACAATATGCCACAGAGTATAGCTGGAGTTTTTTTAGATGGTCAGTATATGGCATCTGTTTTAGGGCTGTGATTCTTTTAGTGAGGTATTTCAGTGGCCTTTCAAGCTGCTGCAGATGTCTTTTGAGGTACATACCAAATGGGGCATTATACACTATAATTGGTCTAATGAGGGATGAGTACAGTGGGACAATGACCTCCTTTTTCTGGATGAAAAGCACTTAGTGATGAGGTGTGCCACATAGAAGGATTTCCTGACTGTTGTGGCAATGTGGTTATCGAAAGTGAGACCACTGTCCACCTGTGTCCCTAAGTCTCTCATCACACTTTCAATGTTTAATGTCCTGCCACCTATGTGGTAATTCATGGGTATGTGTTTTTTTCCAAAGGGGATAACTATACATTTCTTGGCATTAAGCTTGAGCCCATGGCTCTGGCACCAGGCATCTGTTTCTGTAAGGCCCTTTTGTAGAATATCCACGTCATTTGGGGATTCAATAATGTCTCCCAGTTTGCAGTCATCTGCAAACTTTGTTAGCCAGAGTCCCTTAGTGTTGGCCTGTACTTCAGAGAAGTAGATGCCAAACATGAGTGGTCCCAGGACTGAACCCTGAGGTACTCCACTTGTCACTTGTCTGGAAATGGATTTGGAGTCAGCTACTTTTACTGTCTGGGTTCTGTCAATAAGCCAGTTAGCAACCCATCGAGTGACGTAGGGATTTATGTCCAGCTTGGTAAGTTTATCTATGATTTCAGAGTGGGGGGTGGTGTCAAAGGGCTTGGCAAGGTCCAGATAGGCTGTGTGGACTGCCTTACCCTCGTCCACAGCTCTGGAGACAGATTCAAAGAAGTCAGTCAGATTCAGGAGACAAGATTGGCCCTTCACAAACCCAAACTGGGTGGGGTCTAGTGTTTGAAGGTTGCCAATGTCTTTGTTTATAAGTTCCATGATAATGCGTTCCATGCCCTTGCAAATCAGGCTTGTCAGACTGATGGGACAGTAGTTCCTGGTATCCAAGGTGGATCCTCCCTTGTGGAGAGGGATAACTGTAGCTGTGCGCCACTCAGTGGGCACGAAGCCTGAGGTGAGGCTATGATTAAACATGACACTTAGGTGAGGTGCCAGTTCATTTTGTAGTTCATGTAGTACACAGCCTGGGATGTCATCTGGTCTCATGGATGCTGTATTCTTAGCTTTGGAGAGTGCGGTTTCTACTTGTGTGGCTGTGATTATTGGAATTTGGCAATCTTTTTGTATTGAGATTGGCCCTTTAGGGGTGAGAGTGGGGTGAAGTTGGCACTAAATCGATCTGCCAGGATATTGGCAATATCCTTGGGATCAGTATATTTAATGCCATTCTGTTGTAACTCAGAGCAGATCTGAGCATTGCCATTTAGATTTTTGACAGAACTATAGAATGCCTTGTGGTTGTCTTTGGAATCTTTGGCAATTTTATTTTCGTAACTAGCTTTTGAGGATTTTATGAGGGATCTCAGTTTCTTACCGAGGCTGGTGAGGGAGTTTTTTGCATCCTGGGATTTTCCTCTTTTTTTGCAACAGTTTCTTCCTTCTGTTGTATAGTTTGTTTATAGCAGGGAACCACCAGATTGGCTTCCTTTTTTTTGGAGAAGAGCATCTTGGTTCTATTTGGGATGGCACGATTCATGCACAAGTGGATGTGCTCGTACAGTGCCTTATTGTAGGATTCTGCAGTCGAACCTCCATATCCCATCTGTGTGGGTGTTGTGAAGTTTGTCCCTTCTGACTTCAGTAGCTTGAAGTTGGCTTTGGAGAAGTTTTTTAAGGAGGTTTCCTTACTGGGGGGAGGGGGTGGGATGTGGAGGTCAAGGGTGATTTGCTTATGGTCAGACCTGACCAATTCTGCTCTTTTGGAGGTGGCTGCACTGCCAAAATCCCCTGCTAATTATATATACCAACTCTGAAATTGCACTACAGTACTGTACACTGTACTGAGATCTCAGTATGAACAGTTCGATGTACGTTCAATGTACGTGCACTGAAAATGCAGTTTGCTAAACTGAATTTTTGATGATGTAATATAGACACACACACACACACACACACACACACACACACACACACACACACACACACACACACACACACACAAACACACACACACACACTTACCTTTGAGCCACAACACGTTTTTGACACACCATTTATCAAAAGGAAAACATTAAAAACAGTGAGCCAAAAACATTGAAAAACACACACATACACAAAAAAATATTATCTGCATGGGCCAATCCCGTTTGCACCTCCACTCCCCACTAAAATATATATGTCAACTCCATGGTCAAATGACAGTGGAGAAAATGGAAAAAACTGCAAATACAATCTGCCAGCTCTCACATTATAACAATATGTAGTGAGATGTGCCCCAAATTAAATTTAAGGACTAAAGATACTCAACAGGGATTGCTGTGATCACCTGTAACTATGCCTATATATGCATGCTATCTATTTATACATGCATACACACACGCATATATATATATATATATATATATATATATATATATATATATATATATATATATATATATATAGTTATAGCTTTATACATATATACATATAGATATATATGTATGTATAAATATATTGGTATATATTATATTTCAATATACATATGCCCATAGATATATATTTACTTGCCATTTGGTTGAATGAACATTTCAATAAATGGATGGAAAGCCCATTCCCATGAATGTCAAATTGGCTGAAAGACCATTTTATTGAATATGGTATATCTATATGTAGTTCAGTAGTACAGAAGTACAGATATTTGGATGTGTATGAAGAAGCTTTAACTGACATTTGAGGCAACTTATACATATTCAGCTGATCTTATTTGTATATGTGCATTCGTAGTGATTCCACATATATGTGGTAGCTTCACTTTTCTGCCACATGCCACCTGCCACTGGTCATAATCATCTCACTACTTGCAATGCACCAAAGTAAGAGGTATTCAGAAGGCAATGAAGAACCATCTTTATAAATATATCACAGTGATATAATAAACAATAAAAAATGCACACCATTACCAAGGGGCATGAGACAATGGCATTGCGTCATTGGCACGTCATCACAGCATTCATAGCTGGTCAGGTGTCATCAAGAAGTCTGCATTATACAAAAAGCACAAAATGTTGCACATCACTTGTACACTGCTGTCTGCCTCCAGAAGGAGATGAAACTTTTTTGGACCTTAATTAGAATCTGAAAATCTGTGTTTAAATGCATAAATATATTTTCTGTGTATATGCTTTAAAAAATTTGTCACATTCATAAATGCGTTACCATACTTCAGTTGCATGTATTGACTAAACTTTGTTACCTTTTCTTTGGTATTATTTGAATAGTATGCTGTGATTTTTCACCAAAATGCATCCCAGCTACATACAGCTTTGCTAATTATCTCAATAGAATTAGCTAAGAAAGTAAATTACTGCATCATCAAGTCAAACTTATTCGTTTTCAGTTACAATATAGGGTGCACTACTTTACTCTTTGCTTAACATGTTCTGCTTGAGTGTTTTAACAGTTTAAATCATGGATGCAAGAAATATTACTATGTGTTATGCCTCACCTGACAATCAAAAAGAAAAAAAAGATGCTGGTCATAAAGGAAATTATAAAATAAGTAGGTATCCGAGTATAGCAAAATTATTAAATTAGGACACAAGAGCAAAACTGCAAATCAGGCAAGAAAAGTATGTATTAAGAGCTATATATAAGGAGAAACCTACATTTAAAACTTCAGTAGATGAAGGGGAATTCTCAAAGCTGGCACCAGCAATTTTGAACTGGCGCCCACAACAGATTAAACAGAAAAGCACCACAACAACACTTAAATACTAACTAAAAGAGGACTTTAAAAAATCAGCTTGCTCCTGTTATAAAAAAGAGCTAGGAACAGCCTCTGTTCAACACCGGTCTTCTATATATAGCCTTTTACTTTTGCCCTCTAGAGTGATAAATGTGTTGTCCCAATGTGTTTATTTGTTACATTTTTTTTAAATATTTGTTTTCTGATTTTTTTTGTTACTGAGGATCGCATGTCTGTGATGAATAAAGGCACGTTGCTTTAGAATACTACTTGGGTTTCTTGATTTTTGGAAATTATTGCGATTGAGCTCATCAGCAACGTTTTAACAGTACTATTTTTTCTTTGGTTGTTCATTTTTTAAATTTATTTATTTATTTATTTTTTTTGTTAAATGAATACTTGCATTATAATTCTTTGCTTGGTCAAGTATTACTAAGTCCCTCACTGTTTCCATTGTAAAAGTTGCTCTTCAAATGATATGTCTGATAACAGGTTTCAAACTAATATGTAACCATGTCATTTCCTTTGTTCAAACCTTCTTGTGATAATCACTACAGTAAGTACACTTGGTTCTATATAAACAGCTAACATGAGACTTAGACCCCATTTTTGATACACTAATTTACCAAAATGCAGTAGTAACTAGATAAACAGCACTCACTACAGCACATCATCTGGACCACTGCACAGTAATTCCTCATGGGACAGCTCTTTGATACGCATGGATATTAGCCCTATTCCTAAAGAATCAGGGTCAATGCCAAATAAAATCAAGGAAAGAGGTTCAAAATCATGCGTCATTTTAAAATATTACAGCTAAGTACTTAGATCAATGACGGAATAATTTAATACAAGTCACCAGACATTTCCTGAAAAAGTACATGCAATTCATTATTATTCGCAGATTGACTAATTTGTCCTTTTCTGCCAAAATATTGCAATATTTAAGAAATACAGAACAAAGTTCTGAGGCAAAATCAGGATAATTTGAAATGTGCTGCTACCATGAGATTAAACTGTTTACTGTTGCCAAAGGGCAATCCCTAGTGAAACTATATCAAAGATTTCTGCCATTGGTCACAGTATCTGATAATGTCAGACTTGTTCAGCTAAACACCGAGACCTGTAACATATATGGAACACGTATAACTTGATTTGCTTACTTCACCAGATGTTAAATTAGTCTGTGTAACATGTTATTTCATATGAACACATTCTCCCTAGAAATTTATTAAAATCTAAATGCCGTATTTTTCCTTTATTGGACATTAGATTTTAGATAAAGAAATGATGCAGTGAATATATACTTACATTAAATTAACAGCAATGTTATATACTAGGAAATCTACTATAAATGCCTTTCTAAGGGATGTATTTCGATTCATGTGACTGTGGGAAATTTCCTAGCGAATATGCATGCGGGTTTTTCATATTGTTTATTTTTGCGTGAAGGCATATAATAGGATACAGTATTGTCACTTGTGTAGCTGATAATGTCTCATGGCAACCTGAAAAATAAAAATTATCAGGTAATGCACATTGAACAATTATCAGATAATGCAAGGATGTGCACCTTTATTATTTACATTAAATAACTACCTGGTGCCACATAAGTATATTCTGTTCTTTTTTCATTGTGATTGCAGTAGTCAGATGTCAATACTAAGTTATAGTTATTCCTTCATAAAAATGATTTACTTTACCAATTTATCAGTGCAGTGGACATAAAAGTCACTCTGTTCTGTTTAGGTGGTGAACATCTTCCGAAACAACATGTATTAGTCTCAGTTATTGCTCACGGCACAGTAAAGCATCACATGTTATCATGTAACCTTGTCACTGTACTGCTACATTGTTACCAATATCATGGCAGTGGGCAGGAAAGGTTAAAATTATCAGATGTTATTCCTGTGGTATATGGTTTAATTCCCTCAGTCTTTTAGTCTTCATTTGTGCTCCTGAAAAGGGACTATGTCTACTGGGCCTACCTCGATAACAAACAGGTGTTATTGTTATTATTAAACCATCACTGGGTTATAGTGACCCACACCTGTATAATTTCTGAATGAAGTTCCTGCCTTTAGGAAAACGTGACCTTTTCACAATATTTATAGAAGGATGTAATATAGAGTTTCAACAAACCCCATACTTTCATATACTGTTTCTCAAGTCATGTTTTAAATGGTACCAGCCATCCTACTGGCATCTTTCAGCCAGTGCTGTTTCCATAGTCAGAAACCCCCATTAGTCATTTGGGTATTTAATTTCACTGTCTGACTGTCCGCACCACAGAACAGAGCCATTCCTCTCCTGATTTATGACCCAGTCTGACCTAAGCTACAAATACCCAACCAAAGTCCCGTTCACCCTCTGTACCCCAATGCATTTAATAAAAACTGCTGAAGTAGCACTTCTCGTGGTTTGATATTTTATCACACCAACTGAATTCTATACCCCTTCTCAAAATACCACATTACATTAAGAGAACCATACAAACAGCACTAAGCATGCTTACTAATTACAAAGTCATATAACTAACTAACTTTGTTAATGAACTACCTGGAATTAAATAAAGAAATGCACAAATTCAATTAGCCATGGTAGGTTATCATCACAGCACTTGAAAGGAAAAGAACAAAAAGATGAGCTGTTGATGAGCTTCATCCTGTAGTTGTGGGTTTGATTCTTCCAGATTCCATTTCCATATAATGTAACCTGGAAAAGTCACTTAGTCTGTGTTGTGCCTAATCGGTTTCTGTATTTCATAAAAAGAGCAGTTCCCTCTCTGTTCTTGATTTTGTGACCACTCTGGGAGTTGTTGTGCCTCACAAAGTATAATCAGATCACTGTGCTACAGCCTAACATGGAAAATAAAGTTTCCGCATCACTCAGCAGTCAAATAAAGGCAGATTTGTTTAGATATTAATAGCACTGAGCTACAAAGTTGATGACCTTGGTTTGAATCCTGCCTGCTTTTATGTGTATGATTTGTGACCCTGAACAATTCTTCAACTTCCCTGTGTTCTTACATTGTATATGATAACAATGAATCTATTTTAACTTACCTTAATAGAAGAACATATTTCATTTTGACTGTCTGTGAGCCAGGTTTCCTACTAGGATGCAAGTAATTTAATTTCTCTTGTTTTCATGTCTGACTAGATTTATATTTTAATATGTATCTGGAAAGCATTGAACAGTGGAAACCTTTAAATATAAAATGGACAAAATGACTCGGAGATATTTTTTAGCTTAGACCCTAGAAATCCAAAGATACAATGGGAAATGAGAAATTAACACTGTTACTTCAGCAGGTAAAAATAACAGTGGACCTTCAGAGATCTTGCAAGAGCAAAGTGAATACCTTATTAGGCTGTAATGTGTGACAAACGCACTGAATTTGCAGAAGTTGTGTTGAAAACCTCCATCTCCTTTTTTACTACATAATATAACTTCATACTCTGGTTTCTGCCATACCTTGCATGTTGCTATCACATGCCATAGGCACAACAGAAACCTTTTAGCGATCCTTAAAATTGAAACAATTTCTAGGGCATCATACATAGGTCAAGTTACTGGGGCAGGTAAAGACTCTTAGAAGGCTAGCCTGCTTCTAACCCTTTCAGAGCCAAACACATTAGCACAGGTTCTGATGCAGCGGAGGAAAACAAAAAATTAGTAGAGCATTTGATTTTTCCTCCCACAGAGATGCATACTCCATATCTGCATTTCTTATGGATTCATCATTTTTACACCTTTTTCCAACAGCAAACTATGCTTTAAAGCTGCAGCCAGACAAAATATCAACAGATATCGAAAGTTCTATAACTGCAAATGTTGTCCTGTAATTAATTTTTAACTCGCATCCCCTATCTTCATGCAAGACATTCTTGAACTGTCCCCTTGCAGAAAAAATTATTTTCATGCTATAAAGCTAATGTCATATACTTCACCTATCTCACTTGGAAACATAACATTTATATAACATCTTTACATAGCAGATCCTTATCTATTAGATTTAAAACAAGACCCCCTGGAAATCTGCATGCTGGTGACTTCAGCTAACAAAAGTATTTTCCGACAAGTCATTTTAATAATGATCTTTGTGTTTTTGTTTAGCATATTTATACGGTTATAGCGTCTACAAAAGAATTTCAATCTATTAACTAGTTTACATGTTCAGGAGACAGCAAACCCAAATGTTTTCATAAGTAATGGTGAACAACTCTTAAGCAGGTGAAACTCTGTATCAAAAATAATCTCTCTCAGACACCTGCAGTTATTATCAAAGTGCTATCGATGAAATAATCTGAAAAGCATAAAAATGTATAATTAAGAATGAAATCAAATTACCTTTGTTGTTTGCTTTTTCTGTAAAGTAGCTAGTATCACTAAACACAATAGTCTTCTGGCATCTTTGCAATGGGGTGACCAGTATCCCACTAAACTTGAGCCCTGCTCAGTTGCAAAACTGTCCTGTCTGCTGTTTGGTATTTTATTGCATTCTCTGAGCTTTCATTCAAAAGGACGCTGGAAACTGACAGCATCACTACTACAAGTGACTTAATTTTCTCTGTAGAATGGGGGGGGTAGAAAAGATGTGAGGACAGTACATGTTTAACCCCATCAGAGCTAGCCAGTACAAAACCAGCTTTCAGTGTGCTTGTTTTTTTTTTTCAGAAGGGATGTATAGCCTTTGATATCCATGATTTGGGAAATGAGTTTTCACCTCAAAAATCAATCAGCTGATTTGTGTCTTCTGTTTGTAGATAATATCCCTAGAGGCCATGTTTCAGATCTCCCTGCCACATACGTAAAAATGCACAGGTTTAAATACACAGTATTCAATATGGAAATGTCTGTTTTCTGTACAGAAAACTACCATATCCTATTCAAGATTTTATCCTGGCATTGCCTAAACAGATATATTCATTACTCAAGAGCTTTACTTCTACTGTTCTCATGTTGCTGTTAGTTTTTTTTTTACATACTGTGCAATTACCCATATGTACTTAACTATGGTTCATTTATATTAAATACTGAAACATTTAAACACTTCTACATCAGTACATATGCCAACTCAGGCAGAGTTATATGCTTTTATAGGTTCATAGGTAAGTAGGTCAGTAGAAGGCTAGTTGCCCTTGCAGGCCATTTTAAGCCTAGCCAATTTCACTTTTGGTGCTTGAATTAAACTGTCCTGTTTAGTGTTAGATTATTCTATCCCATGGTTGATAATTATATATTGCCCTTAATGAGAATAGCTGGGATCCTACCATATATAATTTGAGGTGACCCATACATGGGATAAAGCACTTAGGAGCTGCATCTGTCTATTCATAGTGCAGATGGCATTCCAGCCCTAGGGTACATTTTCTGTTTTCCATCCATAGATCCATGTTTCACTTGTAGATGCACTTTGTATGGACATTGTAATAACTCAATTATCAAATTTTCTCTTTCTCTTTATCTCACATAGGCAGATATTTGATGCCTTACAAAGACTTATTCTCTTTGTGCATAGAGAAACATAGAAACAATAGGTAAATGATCACTCGGACCATAAAATATCTAGCCATATACACTTCCAAGTAGATACACTTAAATGTTGTTGCCACCTTTAAAGAGTACCTAATAGTGCCTGCCTCCCAAATCATGCAGGGTAGTATATGATAACCACAGTGTAAATTTATGTCTACCCATACAATTATCAAGACTAGCCTTAATTGCAGACAAAGTAATACATTACTTTATCTGTAGTGGCAACTTACTCCATTGGTCAGAAATGGATTGAGTTGGAACCTATCTGTCCAGTAAGCCTTGTTTATTTGTAGGTGTAAATTTAGGTCTCTAGGGTGGGCACTTGTAGAACCATTGGTTTTGTGATGAAATAGGAGGACAAATAGGACTGGGTCTTTCATGGCTTGAAAAGCGAGACACTGGTCACCTGGGAACAGCTGATAGGGTACTGACTCTAATTGTCCTTATCTATTAGGATAATTGAAGGGTTTAAGGCCTTTAATTTGTATACCTCATATGTGCTCCTTATATTTCTTTCCCGTAACATTAGTAGATATTCTGTGCTGTTGTTCAGCCTCAGTCTCTTAACAAATAATTCAGAAAAAGCACATTTTTTTTTTAAATAATTTCTTTATCTTTCTTGTGGCAAAAAATGTGTATTGAGTTCCGTAAATATGGAGGGCATATTTTATTTAATACAATGATCTTCTTAGAATAATTTCTTAAATTTACAGATTCTTAATACATTTTCAGCTTATTCAAAAATGGATTTTCTAACATCCTTTTGAGATCAGAACATCTCTTCTTTCTGTATGTCAGCAATAATATCTACACTATCTAATCTCATAATATGAATCCACAAAAGGTGTCACTCCGTCAACAACCAGGTAAACAGCACATGGTAACACCTACAATGTGTGTGCAATCCACCCAGACACTTATCATTACTCCCACATACAGCATGCCTGTGATCTGTACTAACATTTTGTGAGGGGTGACTTACCCCAGGGGCATCTTGCTGATGATGCTGGATATGATTTGGAACCTTGGCTCATAACACCCATAAAAATCGACAAAATCAAACAGAACATTGGTAGAACCATGCCCAGTCTCAAACAATGAACACTTCTGAGCATGTGTTTGGACTGCCGAAGGCACACTTTTGCTGTAGGGATTTATTTGGTAGTGTCTTGTGGTATAACCTTGGCACATGTGGAGAAGTAGTGCCAGTGTGTGCAGTGTTACACAATGTCATACTTAAGAGGCAATCCCAGCAGGGTGGCCACTTGCAGAAGCAGCAGTTCCAAGTACACTAGTTAGTAGAGACTGGGGGATATCTTCTATGGGGAATAGACATCTCCAAAGCAAATGTGGCCATGGCAGTGTTAGTTCTGTGGGAGAGTGATCTAGGTCACCCATGGCCACAATGGCTGCCATATGTGGAGGCAACAATGGACTGACTTTGGGGCTGTTAGCGCACTCCTGACGGGTGAGCTTGACAAAACATGTCAACTTCTAGTGTGTGATTGAGTCTCTCTAAGCAATCACACATATGGGACATGCAGTCTTATAGGTCATCTTGCACACCTTACATCACACTCACTAACTCCACCATGGCTATGGTGGTATTAGCCTGTGCCTCTACAATGGCCCTGCACATATGCTAGGTTGTAGCCATTGACAAAACAAAACTCAGTGGGAGGGAGCTGACCATGTCTGCAGCAAGCACTATTACTCACTCTCCTGTGAATACCTTAATGACCTTGAGAATGAGGGGACGTTTCTGACATGTGTCTTCTAAGGGGTGCCACAGTTTCCTGACTGATAGCTTTGACATTAACTTATCCTCCCTGCATGTGGTGCCTGAGCATCCAAGGCATAGATGCTGTGTGCATGGCCTGGGTAGCACATGCACTGGTCATACTCCTTGAGTCATACATACAGACTTTGCAACCCTGGACTGTGTCAGCTCATCCCCAACATCATCATCATCAGAGGCTGTAGATCTTCCAACATCAGACAATGACCTGCATGTGTTGCCTGAGCATCCAAGGCATAGATGCTGTGTGCATGGCCTGTGTAGCACATGCACTGGTCATACTCCTTGAGTCATACACACAGACTTTGCAACCCTGGACTGTGTCAGCTCATCCCCAACATCATCATCATCAGAGGCTGCAGATCATCCAACATCAGATAATGACCTGCATGTGTTGCCTGAGCATCCAAGGCATAGATGCTGTGTGCATGGCCTGTGTAGCACATGCACTGGTCATACTCCTTGAGTCATACACACAAACTTTGCAACCCTGGACTGTGTCAGCTCATCCCCAACATCATCATCATCAGAGGCTGTAGCTCATCCAACATCAGACAATGACCTGCATGTGTTGCCTGAGCATCCAAGGCATAGATGCTGTGTGCATGGCCTGTGTAGCACATGCACTGGTCATACTCCTTGAGTCATACACACAGACTTTGCAACCCTGGACTGTGTCAGCTCATCCCCAACATCATCATCATCAGAGCCTGCAGATCATCTAACATCAGACAATGACCTGCATGTGTTGCCTGAGCATCCAAGGCATAGATAGGTTCATAGGTTCATAGGTTCATACTAGGCTATCTGCCCAAGGGCATTTATAAGCCTAGCCCATAGTTATGTGGCTTTCGCCACCCCTTTAGTTTGAATAAAAACTATGCCTATCATTTTGCTGTGCCTCTGTCAAGCAGTGACACTGAAGTAATCCCTGGGGTATATCTGCGATCTCCCATCCATTGGTCAAGATTCCTCTTGAACAAGGCCAGTGAGGTGCTCTGCCTCACATGTACCGGGATTTTGTTCCACAGCACAGGGATGCTGTCTGCATGGCTTGTGTAGCACATGCTCTGGTCATACTCCTTGAGTCATACACACAGACTTTGCAACCCTGGACTGTGTCAGCTCATCCCCAACATCATCATCATCAGAGGCTGCAGATCATCCAACATCAGACAATGACCTGCATGTGTTGCCTGAGCATCCAAGGCATAGATGCTGTGTGCATGGCCTGTGTAGCACATGCACTGGTCATACTCCTTGAGTCATACACACAGACTTTGCAACCCTGGACTGTGTCAGCTCATCCCCAACATCATGATCATCAGAGGCTGCAGATCATCCAACATCAGACAATGACCTGCATGTGTTGCCTGAGCATCCAAGGCATAGATGCTGTGTGCATGGCCTGTGTAGCACATGCACTGGTCATACTCCTTGAGTTATACACACAGACTTTGCAACCCTGGACTGTGTCAGCTCATCCCCAACATCATCATCATCAGAGGCTGCAGATCATACAACATCAGACAATTACAGTTCCACAGTGCTGCTGCTGCCATATACCACACACCTGGGAACACACGAAAGCATGATATCCTGTAAAATCAGCTAAGAATACACTAAAGCATGATATCCTGCAGAATCACCTGTGAATACACTAAAGCATGATATCTTGCAGAATCACCTGTGAATACACTAAAGCATGATATCCTGTAAAATCAGCTAAGAATACACTAAAGCATGATATCCTGCAGAATCACCTGTGAATACACTAAAGCATGATATCCTGTAAAATCAGCTAAGAATACACTAAAGCATGATATCCTGTAAAATCAGCTAAGAATACACTAAAGCATGATATCCTGCAGAATCACCTGTGAATACACTAAAGCATGATGTCCTGTAGAATCACCTGTGAATACACTAATGCATGATATCCTGCAGAATTACCTGTGAATACACTAAAGCATGATATCCTGCAGAATCACCTGTGAATACCCTAAAGCATGGTATCCTGTAAAATCAGCTAAGAATACAATAAAGCATGATATCCTGCAGAATCACCTGGGAACACACTAAAGCATGATATCTTGTAAAATCAGCTAAGAATACACTAAAGCATGATATCTTGTAGAACCACCTGTGAATACACTAAAACATGATACCCTGTAGAATCACCTGTGAGTACACTAAAGCAAGATATCCTGTATAATCACATGTGAATACACTAAAGCATGGTATCCTGTAGAATCACCTGTGAATTCACTAAAGCATAATATCCTGTAGAATCACCTGGGGATATAAAGCATGATATCATGTAGAATCACCTGCAAATACATTAAAGAATGATATCCTGCATAATCACTTCTGAATACACTAAAGCATGATATCCTGTAGATTCACCTGTGAATAATCTAAGGCATGATATACTGTATAATAACCTGTGAATATGCTAAAGCATGATATCCTGTAGAAACACTTGTGAATCCTCTAAAGCATGATATCCTGTAGAATCACATGTGAATACACTAAATCATGATATCCTGTAGAACCACCTGTGAATACACTAAAGCATGATATCCTGTAGAATCACCTGCAGATAAACTAAAGCATGATAGCCTATAGAATCACCTGGGAATACAATAAAGCATGATATCATGTAGAATCCCTGTGAATACTCTAAAGAATAACATTCTATAGAATCACCTGTGAGTACACTAAATCATGATATCCTGTAGAATCACCTGTGAGTACACTAAAGCATAACATCCTATAGAATCACCTGTGAATATGCTGAAGCATAATATACAAAAGAACCACCTGTGAGTACACTAACACATGATATCCTGTAGAATCACCTGTGAATACGCTAAAGCATGATATCCTGTAGAATCACCTGCGGATAAACTAAAGCATGATAGCCTATAGAATCACCTGGGAATACAATAAAGCATGATATCCTGTAGAATCACCTGTGATTACACTAAAGCATAATATCCTGTAGAAGCACCTGGGAATACACCAAGGCATGATATCCTGTAGAATCCCTGTGAATACACTAAGGGATGATATCCTGCAGAATCACCTGCTGATACAGTAAAGCAAGATATCATTTAGAATCACCTGCAAATACATTAAAGAATTATATCCTGTAGAATTACCTGGGAATACCCTAAACTATGATATCCTAGAGAATCACCAGTAACACATTATATCCTGTAGATTCAGCTGTAAATACACTAAACCATGATGTCCTGTAGACTTAACTGTAAATACTCTAAAGCATGATATCCTGTAGAATCACCCATGAATACACTAAGGCATGATATCATGTAGTCGCAACTGGGAATACACTAAGGTATGATAAACTGTAGAATCATCTGTGGTGACAATAAAGCATGACATCCTGTAGACTCACCTATGAATACACTAAAACATGATAGCATGTAGAATCACCTGGGAATACACTACAGCATGATATCCTGTAGAATCACATGTGGATACACTAAAGCACAATATCCTGTAGAATCACTTCTGAATGCACTAAAACATGATATGCTATAGAATCACCTGGTGATACAAAGCATGATATCCTGTAGAATCACCTGGGAATACACTAAAACATGATATTCTCTAGAATCACCTGTGAATACACCAAAGGATAACATCCTGCAGAATCACCTGAGGATAGAAAGCATAACATACTGCAAAGTCACTTGTGACTACACTAAAGCATGATATCATCTAGAATCACCTTTGAATACACTAAAGCATGATGTCCTGTAGAATCACCCGTCAATACGCTAAATCATGATATCCTGAAGAATCACCTGTGAATACACTAAAGCATAATAACCTGTAGAATCACTTGGGACTACACTAAAGCATGATATCCTGTAGAATCACCTGTGAATACAATAAAGCATGATATCCTACAGAATCACACGTGAATACAGTACAACATGATAGCCTGTAGAATCACCTGGGAATACACTAAGCATGATATCCTGTAGAATGACCTGTGAATACACAAAAGCATGATATCCTGTAGAATTACCTGTGAATACACTAAAGCATGATGTCCTGTAGACTCACCTTTGAATACACTAAAGCATGATGTCCTGTAGAATCACCCGTCAATATGCTAAATCATAATATCCTGTAGAATCACCTGCGGATACACCAAAGCATGATATCCTGTAGAATCACCTGCAGATACACTAAAGCATGATATCCTGTAGAATCACCTACAGATACACTAAAGCATGATATCCTGTAGAATCACCTGTGAATACACTAGGGCATGATGTCCTGTAGAATCACCTACGGATACACTAAATCATAATATCATGTACAATCACCTGTGGATACACTAAAGCATGACAGCATGTAGAATCACCTGGGTATACACAAAAGTATGATATCCTGTAGAATCTCCTGTGAATACACTAAAGCATGGTATCGTGTAGAGTCACCTGTGAATACACTAAGGCATGATATCATGTAGAATCATTCATGAATGCAACAAAGCATGATATCCTGTATAATCATCTGTGAGTACACTAAAAGATGATATCCTGTAGAATCACCAGGCGATACAAAGCATAATATCTTGCAGAATCACTTGTGAATACACTAAAGCATGATAATCTGTAGAATCACCTGTGAATACACTAAAGCATGATACCCTGTAGAATCACCTGAGAGTATACTAATGCATGATATCCTGTATAATCAACTGTAAATATACTAAAGCATGATATCCTGTAGAATCACCTGTGAATACACTAGGGCATGATGTCCTGCAGAATCACCTACGGATACACTAAATCATAATATCATGTACAATCACCTGTGGATACACTAAAGCATGACAGCATGTAGAATCACCTGGGTATACACAAAAGTATGATATCCTGTAGAATCTCCTGTGAATACACTAAAGCATGGTATCGTGTAGAGTCACCTGTGAATACACTAAGGCATGATAACATGAAGAATCATTCATGAATGCAATAAAGCATGATATCCTGTTGAATCATCTGGGGATACAAAGTATGATAGCCTGTAGAATCACCAGTGAGTACACTAATGCATGATATCCTGTATAATCAACTGTGAATTTACTAAAGCATGATACCCTGTAGAATCACCTGCAGATACACTAAAGGATGATATCCTGCAGAATCATCTGAGAATACACTAAAGCATGATACCCTGTAGAATCACCTGCAGATACACTAAAGCTTGGTATCCTGTAGAATCACATGAGAATACACTAAAGCATGATAACCTGTAGAATCACCTACAGATACACTAAAGGATGATATCCTGCAGAATCACCTGAGAATACACTAAAGCATGATACCCTGTAGACTCATCTGTGAATACAATAAAGCATAATATCCTGTAGAGGCACCTGTGAATACACTAAAGCATGGTATCCTGTAAAATCACATGTGAATACAGTAAAGCATGATAGCCTGTAGAATCATCTGCGAATACACTAAAGCATGGTATCCTGTAAAATCACCTGTGAATACAGTAAAGCATGATAGCCTGTAGAATCATCTGTGAATACACTAAAGCATAGTATCCTGTAAAATCACCTGTGAATACAGTAAAGCATGATAGCCTGTAGAATCATCTGTGAATACACTAAAGCATGGTATCCTGTAAAATCACCTGTGAATACAGTAAAGCATGATAGCCTGTAGAATCATCTGTGAATACACTAACACACGATATCCTGTAGAATCACCTGTGAAAACAATAAACCATAATTTCCTATATAATCACTGTTGAATACTGTAAAGCATGATATCCTGTAGAACCACCTGTGGATACACTAAAGCAAGATATCCTGTATAATCACATGTGAATACATTAAAACATGATAGCCTGTAGAATCACCTGTTAAAGTATGATATGCTGTAGAATCACCTGTGAATAGAGTAAAGCATGATATCCTGTAGAATCACCTGTGAATACACTAAAACATGAGGGCCTGAAGAACCACCTGTAAATACACTAAAACATGATATCCTGTATAATTGCATGTGAATCCACTAGTGCATGATATCCTGTAGAATCACCTGTGAATACAGTAAAGCATTATAAACTGTAGAATCACCAGTGGATACACTAAAGCATGATATCCTGTAGAATCTCCTGTGAATGCACCAAAGGATAACATCCTGTAGAATCACCTGAGGATGCAAAGCATGATATACTGGAGAGTCACTTGTGACTACACTAAAGCATGATATCATCTAGAATCACCAGTGGATGCACTAAAGCATGATGTCCTGTAGAATCACCTGTGAATACACTAAAGCATTATATCCTGTAGACACATCTCTATATACACTAAAGCATGATGTCCTGTAGAATCACCTTTGAATACTCTAAAGCATTATATCCTGTAGACACATCTCTATATACACTAAAGCATGATGTCCTGTAGAATCACCTACAGATACACTAAAGCATAATATCCTGTAGAATCACCTGTGGATACACTAAAGGATGATATCCTGTAGAATCACCTGTGGATACACTAAAGGATGATATCCTGTAGAATCACCTGTCGATACACTAAAGCATGATATCCTGTAGAATCACCTGCAGATACACTAAAGGATGATGTCCTGTAGAATCACCTGCAGATACACTAAAACCATGATATCCTGCAGAATGACCTGTGGATACACTAAGCATGATATCCTGTAGAATCAACTGAAAATACACTAAAGCATGATTCCCTGTAGAATCACCTGTGGATGCACTGAAGCATGATATCCTGTAGACTCACCTGTGAATACACTAGAGCATGGCATCCTGTAGACACACCTGTGAATACACTAAAGCATGATTCCCTGTAGAATCACCTGTGGATACACTAAAGGATGATATCCTGTAGAATCACCTGTCGATACACTAAAGCATGATATCCTGTAGAATCACCTGCGGATACACTAAAGGATGATGTCCTGTAGAATCACCTGCAGATACACTAAAACCATGATATCCTGCAGAATGACCTGTGGATACACTAAGCATGATATCCTGTAGACTCACCTGTGAATACACTAGAGCATGGCATCCTGTAGACTCACCTGTGAATACACTAAAGCATGATTCCCTGTAGAATCACCTGTGGATGCACTGAAGCATGATATCCTGTAGACTCACCTGTGAATACACTAAAGCATGATTCCCTGTAGAATCACCTGTGGATGCACTGAAGCATGATATTCTGTAGACTCACCTGTGAATACACTAGAGCATGGCATCCTGTAGTCTCACCTGTGAATACACTAAAGCATGATATCCTGTAGTCTCACCTGTGAATACACTAGAGCATGGCATCCTGTAGAATCAGTTGGGAATAGACTAAAGCATGATATCCCATGTATGCATGACAGCAACAAAGACATACATGAAATCACACAATGTGTCTGCTTCCCCTGTTTTTTGGTCACGCTCTGTAGTTATTGGAAACAATGGTATTAACATCCCTGTTCCTGAGTGGCCCTGTTAAAGCCTTATAAAACCATTCTCCTCCTTTTTGTATAGCATAATATTTTTTTATCCCTGAGAGTTGCATATCTCTGTCCACACTCTGTAATGTCAGACACATAATTTACTAAGCACATGCACCCCCCCCCCCCAAGTGACGGCTATAATATTACAGCTGACCAAGGTGGTATGGCTGTTTTATCTCTGTGTTAAAAAGATTTTTGCAAATGACATATATCTTTAATGCATAAACAGGGAAGTTTTCCCAGTAAACGTAGTATCACAAAGCAACAAAGAAAGTGCTGGACTGTGTTTTGACTTTATGATCATGGATGTGACTTCCATTTTGTTTAGAATTCCTTCATCCCAAGATTTGCCTTATCCTTGCAGTCCCCTCCAAGTATTAGAAACTCATTTTAAATAATGTCAACAAGTACAATGGTAGGTAAAATCGACCATACTTGACAAAATGTAAATGTAAAATGTAGCACTTATCCCATACAAGCAAAGCCTTACCTTCATAGGTGCAGCTGCTGCTCTGTGAATTCTTATGTAGGACAGTGAGAGTCCGTGCCTCAAGTTGGGCATATATCATGCACTGGGTGACCATAATGATTGTGCTAACTAGGGCCCAATTCATCACTGTTTCTGAAATGCTTATTTTTTGTCATGAGAAAACCTGCTAAACATCACATTCAGTTGTACTTAATGCAATACACATGCCTGGGTCCCATGCCATACTGCTAGATGTATGTCTGTAATTGTACTTATAACCACATGGAAATGGAGTTCTTATAGTATCTTTTGTCTTAATGGCATAAAACGAAATACAGAACTGCCCTGTTTCACAGCATAAAGTGCCATTGACAACCATTATAATATAATATCTACATTACACTAGCCTGCCACCCGACAAGGAAATAAGGTGCATGCCAACACCCATTGATGTGCAGCAAAAGATACATGGAAAAACTGCTTTAGGCCCCAGTTTTTTGCCATTTTCACAATGATTCTTTAAACTTTGAATTTTTGGATGGAAAATGAGACATTAGTGGTCCTTTTAGATTACAGAGGTGGTGTGAGGAGACAACAACATTTTTTTTTTCTAGAGATCACATCCAGAGACCCCTGCAGAAGGACTAGCAAGGGTCATTATAAGACTGATGCCTGGAATAGTTTAGCCCAAGCTGTCACCCCTGCCACTGGCATCTCATGCATGGGGAAGCAGTGCCACCATCACTACAGTGACATGAGGTACCATAGTCCTTACCTCCTAAGCCAAAGGGAAATAGAAGTTAAATAGCAGCCACCACCCATGTACTGTAAGTAGAATTTATGTCAGTTACTTGTACAACCTGCCAGTGCATGCCATTCACAGATCTTACACACTGCTGTTTTCCTTAGGCTCATAGATAAGTACTAGGTGAGTTGCCCTTGTGTGCCTATCTCCACAGGCCCTAAAGCCATTGCATTCAATAGGCATCTGCAGATGAGGAGATTGTAGTGCCCAAGAAAGTACTGGGGTGGGTATACTTACTTCAGAATGTACAGCTTTTAATATTTGAAGTAGTATATCCAGTTTCCTATAGTATGACTTTTATAAATCACTGCCACTTCCATGATAACTTCCACAGTTCAAAGGTAGCAGTATGACTGTTTAATTCTATGAGTGTGTGTGAGTAGTGCGTGTGTGTGTGTTTGTGTGTGTGTGTGTGTGTGTGTGTGTGTGTGTGTGTCCTGCCATGTACTTGGACAAATAGCGCAAAATATTAAGGCTGTTCTCTCACACTGTGATGATGCCTGTGGGCTCACCCTCCCCCCGTGTGATATGGTAGTTTTTAAGTTGAAGTGTGTGTCTCATTATAGTAACCGCTAGGTTAGACATATGAAGTATGTATAAGCAACATTTTTGGTGGATGGACATTTGTATCATGGACACTCTTTATCAGCATACTTGTTTCCTTCAGTTATTGTACCTGTGGGGGAAATGTATGCCTGAGGAGAATTTTTTCCTTGTTGCAGACATCCCATTCCTGTCTCTTTGAGTACATACCCCTGTTGGTTTGTCTACGAAGCTCATCATGTTAATTTTTTGCCTTTCAGAATACAGGTGACGGGGGTTGTGGTTTGTCTATACTAACAGCCTTGTTAAACTGAAAACTGCATTTGTTGTTCATTCATGTATATTAGGGGCAATGTAATCATACTATAAGTACAGATCATCTTTACTTTTCCTTTGTATTTGTGCTTCTCTCTACCCCACTTTGTTACTATTCTTTCTATTACATACATTTATTATGTTTATTATTTTCTTTCTCTACATTATTTAGCTTTTATGTTTAGCAGCAGCAGCCTCAAGAGTCTCAGACACAGGGTGCTATAGAGGACTAGGTGACCCAGACAGCTGACTAGGGCTCCATGCTGGCCCAGGGGGCCCAGCTACAACATTATCATAGGATCATAAGATCATAGGAGGTTACTAGACTATTGGCCTTGAGGCCCTTATAAGCCTAGCCAAGAGTTTATCCCATCTTTAGACAAGTCAGCACCCAAATCCCCTGTCCAGCAGGGACACAGGTGGAATCCCAGGGGTGTATTTTCTATTTCCCATCCAGTTATCCAGGTTGTGCTTAAAAAGTGATAATGAGCTACTCTGCTTGATGTGGAGAGGGAGTCTATTCCACAGATGGGGGAGTCTCCGGGATAGAAATCTGTCCGGCCAACAAGTCCTATTGATATCACAGACCAGGTTGAGATTGTGCATATGGGTTACTTGAGTGGAGCTTGGCTGGCGGAAATGCAGCAGTCCCATAAAGGTGGGGTCTGAGATTGCTTTGTATGCCAGACAGAGGTCACCTCTAAGGAGTCTGTAGGAAACTGAGTAGAGAGACAGGGCTTTTAGCCTATCTGTGTAGGGTAGATGTTTGAGGCCCTGGATTCTCCTGGTGAGGAACATCTGTGGTCTCTCCAGCTGCTGCATGTGCTGTGCAAGGTGCATGCTGAAGGGGCCGTTGTACTCAATAATTGGCCTTATAAGGGAAGAATACAGGGATGTTATGACCTCTTTGTCCCTAGATGAAATACCCTTATTTAAGAGGTGGACCATGTAGAAAGCTTTCTGTACAATGGAAGCAACATGGTGGTCAAAAGTCAGGTTTCTATCAACTTGGGTGCCCAAATTCCTCCCTACTGATTGTGTACAAATTTTGCTGAGTGACCACATACTGTTAGTTTAAGAATAAAAAAAAAAAGAAAAAGAAAACAAAATAAAAGATTCCTGCTTTGGCCACATCCACATCTTGCTGCTTCCTACTTTCAGCCAATGAAACAGAAGCAAGTGTCCACTCAGAGATGGTGCAAAGGTTCTAAGCAGACTTTAGAAAAAGTAACAGCAGGTGTTTGGAGTTATACACATTGCTTCACCAGAGAGTGTCCATGCAGCATTTGGTTTTACTTTCAGTAATGGTAGCTGTTCCTTTGTTACTTTCAGTAACAGTATCAGATTTTACTTTCAGAAACAGCAGAGTGTGTGTGTGTGTGTGTGTGTGTGTGTGTGTGTGTGTGTGTGTGTGTGTGTGTGTGTGTGTGTGTGTGTGTGGGTGGGTGGGTGACTGTGAAATGCCTCACTTAGTTATGGGTTTTGTCAGTAGTAGCCTTAATCTACTTGCCAGACTCAGTTTCATGTAGTACACAAAATACATGTTGATGCAAAACCTGTTGTTGTGTTAACCTTATAAGTAATTTAGAGTAGGCTTGCCACCTATCTGGTATTTTCCTGTATTATCCAAAAATCCAAATGATTCTCCTGTAGTCTGGAAAGCAGTATCTGAATGATTTTCCTGTAGTCCGGAAATCACTGTACAAACTCTGGTATTCTGTGTAAAAGTATGGACAGAATGCCAGAGTTTGTTAAAAAGCAACCTCTGTCTTTTCTTTTTTTCACAAAAGGCATCACTAAAATGATGCCATGGAGTCTGAGATACTCCACAGCAAAGAAAAAAAAGAGTAATGTTATGTAGATTAGGCACATAAAAATGGACTAAAAGGGATGTTCTGCCCTAATGATGAATACACTTACATTATAAAGTGGGCAAGACTGTGGTTGGAGATGGGTTGGGCCTGGATGCAGTCATGGGCAGAGCAGGAAGCATGGCTTTGGTCCAGTTTTCAGCATCGCAAGAGGTGGTAACCCTAATTTAGAGTAGGATATTAATTTGACATAAAAGACATAGGGATGTTCCTCTACATATAAAATAAAATGGTATGCTATATGCAGTAATATTTCTGATTTTGCATGAATTGTGGGTTGTTAAACAAAAGCTGATGCAGCATTTATATTTTATTGAAGAATGAATTATTTCATTAATAGGCCTGGATTGAGTAATATAGTCTAAACGTGTTGCATTTTAGTAATATATTTTTCCAGTACAGTCTTTAAAGCCTCCAGCAAATGCAAAGGGTTTTACATTTGTCACATCATATACTCTGCATTACTTGAGTGATAATCAGAACCATCTGATCTTCAGTAGCCCTCATGTAGCTATTGTTGCATATTACTGTGATACAGTCTTCTCTACAAGATCGGACTGCAAAGGAGTTCTGCATTTAGTTAAAAAATGTAAGTCTGGTAGTTGGCACAGAGGGCCAAAGCTCTGACTTGCTTCCTGTGTGCAAAGGTACAGGGTGCAAATCTTTCTGCGTATCTTTACCTTCCATGTGAGATTGAGCAAGTCATTTAACCAAACAATGCTTTGGAGCAAATTGAGAAGTTGGGCTAGGCTCCTCAAGGATCCTCAAGACTGCATGCCTAGTAACCATAAACCTGCTGTTGTTGTTTGCCAGACATTTCCTATTGCATGGCTGATCTAGTTCAGGAAATCTTATGTCAATACCATCAACACACTACTTTTTATGCAACACAGGCAATTTATTCTTCAAGGGCAGCAGTCACTGCATTTGTAGATGAAGCACTTAAATACAAAGTTGTTTACCAGTAGCAACTTCTGCATTAGTAATAGTTATCTTTAATGTGGAATTATTCAGATGACTTTTACTTCTGCAGAGATTGTGTATATTTAGTTAGTATATACTAACAGGTGGTTGATATTTTTATGCTCTTATAAATACTTTTCTATGTAAATTGTACTACACGTGGCTGGGTATTAAGTTATGATGCCAATGATCTTTATACAGTTTCATGTAGTTCAACCAAAGCTAAGTACATGTCATTTTGTTATTTTATAATAATAATGGCTGTACACAATCAATAAAGTGGATATAACTGCTTTTAGGGGGAGGGGATCTCTGTAGATGAAAGTAAGGAATCTCTGCAGATGTAAGTACTCTATCATTTCATCATCTTTAACCAGTCAATAATCTGGCTTTGTAATATATGTGTGTGTGTGTGTGTGTGTGTGTGTGTGTGTGTGTGTGTGTGTGTGTGTGTGTGTGTGTGTGTGTGTGTGTGTGTGTGTGTGTGTGAATTAAGCTGGAATATCTTGGCTACAGTGTGTCTGTGTGAAACAAATTTGAAACATGAGTTTAGTCATTATTATTGTTAATATTTTTTTTACACTGACATGTTATAGGTGCATAAGTATGTATTAGGCTGGCTCCCCTTCTGGGCCATTTTAGCCTAGCCAGCTTCCCTTTTAAATGCAAGGGTCAAACTCTGTACCTTGTGTCTGTGAGGTAAATGCTTTAACCACTGTCCAACCCCAGCTCTATACCTATTTGTTAATCAGGTAGGCCCACTGGACACAGAATCCCTTTTCAGGGGTGACCTGGGAGCAATGTTTGATTAAGTAATTTGCTAAAGGTCATGCAGCAGGCAAATAATGGTTGAAGGAATCAAACCCTACATCACAGGAACTACAGTCTCAGCCCTCTGCACCAATAGCAAGAACTGAATGCAGAAACCACCCATCTAAGAAGGATGTAGTCAACAATGCAGCTATAATTGATGGTTTGGGATTGTCTATAGATATAAGCATACACATAATTTGGCACTGGCCAGATACATTTTCAATTAATGTGAGCTTCAATGGATGAGACGTTAACTGTTGCTCATGCTAATTCTGTTTTCAATGTGAGAGTATTGTGATTTGTTTTCTTTAGCAAAAAGACATCAGTGTTTTTGCTATAAAATTTTAAATAAAGGTTTTAAATCAAAAATTTGTAAGCATTGTAAATTTAAAGAAAACAGTATGTACACTAATAGGTTTGGACAATGTTTATGCGAATTAGGGAGAGACAGCCAAGTAATGGGACACTGGAATGGTTGTGGGGTGAAGGGGTTGGTCCATTACCCTTCCTAGGGCCCCATTTGACTATGATCCAACTCTGCACAGGCAAGGTCTCCTGGCTCCCTACAAATGCCAGTAGAAATGTCACCTACAGCACCACCAGAAACATCCACAGCTTCTGGACTCCCCCACCACAGTCACTTCCACACCTCCTGGCTTACTTGCACCACCCACTAGAGGCAGGCCTGCACTGGATGATGGGACTGTTCTACCCATTTGTAGCAGTGCCAGAGGTGACACCTTTCTCCCCCATCACACCTGACAGATATTGTAGGGAAGATAACTGACAGTAATTTAAATGCCTAAATCACCTGCTGGAAAACCTCATCTGGTGACTCATTGAGTTGCTTTCATGTCCAGCACTGTCTCCACCATCTGAGATGAGGCCCATGGTAATGCTATCCAAGGTGGTAAGTAATCTCCCTCTGGGTCATAGCTGACAGAGAAAGCAGGTGTAGACACCCAACCTGTCACTTATCCTGGTTTTCCCCTGCATTTTATATGAATGCCCACCCTTGTTGGTTGTACAATCCTTCCTTCACCATCGTCTTTCCTCTGTCTATTTTCTCTTTCACCATTGTGCCCCCCTTCATTGTGCTACCAGAACCCCCGTCAGTCTTGTCTGTCTTCCCTGCAACCTAACTTAACCTAACCTAACCTAACCTAACCCTCTTACTTCACTTACTTCATTTTGTAACCTACCTTCTCTTAATGAAAAAAGAATAGGCGCCTGTCCCACAAAAATAATATCATCTTCCACACCTCCATCCTGCTCATGCCTTATAAATTCACCTTATGTTTTTCCCTCTATTTGCTTCCCCTTTTCATCTATTTCTTATACTCTAATATCAACCCTTTAAGCTGGGCAAAAATAGCTAAACAAACTTCACACATGCCCATTTAAGGCTTCCAAATAAATTTTCTTTTCTTTTCTGCCCCTACTGTGTGCAAATGATTGCTAAGAGCACTGTGGATGCCCACATATAACTGATGAGCATTGCTACTGATCATTGTATAACAATAAACTAGGCTGCCATAATTTACATCTCCAAATGTTATGTACAAACAAATGAGCTGGCTGTGACTACAAAATTTTAACCAGTTCTCTTTGCAAACTACTTCACTGTCAACAATGGTTTTGAATAATGAGGGTAGATATTAAAGATGGTGTCCTGAGGAATCCTTGTTGTATCTTTTATTGTTTCACCTGGAAGTGTGCAACATACAAGTAATGTGATTTTCCATAAAGGATTTGCAGGCTGTAGGTCAGCATGTCAATGAAGCACCTTTAATAGTACAGCTAATGAAGGTAGTGGGCTCATGTCCCATAGGGGTTACATGCTTTTGTCTAGTTAATTCTATAAGTGGGTGGCATACAATTACTTTGTTTTTCTGTAAAGGCGTTGCCCTGATTGCTGTTGTACTTTAGCATATAAATTAAGAGCCTTTGGCTTTGCAGGTGATGAAGACTGGGTGGTCATATCCACCTGGGACTGCATGTTTTTGTCTCATTCTACAAGTGTGTGATACACAATTACTCCATGTTTTTAGAAGGCTTCTCTTTCATAGCTGCTATATAGTTCAACATGTAAATGAAGTGCCTTTGATAGTGTAGGTGATTAGGGCTGTGAGTTTAAATCCCTTAGGGGTTGCATATAGGGACATCATTGTTATAGTAGGGTGGATGTTTCATAACCTTTGTGTTTTAGTATAGGTAAAATGGTCAGACTCTGATGACGTTGTAACTGAATATTTTCACTGTATTTGTACTTTTTGCCCCCCTACCCTCTTTCTTCTCTCCTTTTCTCTACTTGCATTTTTTCTGTTCAGTTATTTTACATTTATGTGTGGCAGCAGTCAGACCAGCATTCCTACCACCATCCAAACCTGTCACCCCCCCCCACCACCATCAGAGGCTACTTCACCACCACCACCAGCAGGTTTACAGCCAGTGGTGTCTAACCTGCCCCACTCACTGCTACACTCTCACAGTAACAGCATCATTATCTTCTAGTGGCATCTAACCTGCCCCACTCACCGCTACACTCTCACAGTAACAGCATCATTATCTTCTAGTGGTGTCTAACCTGCCCCACTCACCGCTACACTCTCACAGTAACAGCATCATTATCTTCTAGTGGTGTCTAACCTGCCCCACTCACCGCTACACTCTCACAGTAACAGCATCATTATCCTACACTCTCACAGTAACAGCATCATTATCCTACACTCTCACAGTAACAGCATCATTATCCTACACTCTCACAGTAACAGCATCATTATTTTTCCTCTGTGCATCAAATGCTTCCTTCTCAACTGTCTTCTCTTTTCCTGATTGTGTGAGCAGTTTTTCTGCCGGCCTTTTCTGCCCCCTTACCACATATCCCAACCTTCTTACCTTCTTTTTAACTATATGTATAAAACTGAGTCAAAACATAGACACGCACACTCCCCATGGCCCTTTAAGGCTGCCATGCAACTTCTTTTTCTTACCACTATCATGTGCAGGAGATGAGGTAGTGCACCATCGAGGTGTGTGCATGACAGATGAGTGGTACTGCTGCTCGTATTTCCCTGCAGCTGCATTATAGTCTGCCTGCTTTTTATGCAATTCATGCTGTCACTGCAGGAAGGATATTTCATAAGTTGTTTATCACAGCAGGAAGGATATTTAATAAGCTGATTATCACAGTTGCCTAGCCGTATTCATTGTTAATGCACTTTAGAGCTCATCACTCACAAACAGTAAGCAGAGGAAAGCTAATCACAATCATGCCTGCACTGTTTTTGAATCATGGGACATATGTTGCAATACTTGTAATGCAGAAAACAATAATGATTTTACATGTTAGAAAGCAAGGAGTTCAGTATTACCCCCCCCCCCCCCCCCCACTCACCTGAATCTTCCATTCTGGATCTGCTATATCAGTCCCCTCCCAACTTACCCTTACTGTCTAGAGCTACAAGACTATTGTGTTTCTTATATCAATGTCAATTTACTTCTTTGTGCGTCATATGCATGTGAGTACATTTTCACAACTTTTCTAATTCAATACACTTCAAAGCACTTTTTAGGCATTGTAAGATTTTTTTTTATGCAGCGTTTATGGTTTCTCACCTCAGACTCAGAGTGTATTTATTTATCTATCTAGTCATTTGTTAAATTTTTTTCTAATGAGGTAATACTCCACAGTTTTCCTGATGGAATCGTTTCCAAAATATAATGTGTTCAAATTCCAGAATGAATTATTTCATCAGGTAGTAGGTATTGTGATCAGGGCTACTGCGGTACCATGATTTGCTAACAAAATAGCTTATGGGAGAACCTAGGCATGTTTTCAGAACGTGTGTTTTTTCGCATAGTTAAAATTTCTTTTCTTTGTTAACAATATTTCCTTTTTTATCTCAACTCGTGCTCAGGTCAAAAACTCTTGGTACAACTATTATTTTTCATTTATCTGTTAGGATGCCCTTTTCCTTTATACCATATTTATAGAGAATGCAGTTAGCTATAGCATCAGTTTACTACAGTAATATACAACTAAACAAAAGCAATGCAATGCAGTAATGCTCAGTAGAAACATACAGAGATAAGTATAACAAGAGTAGGTATTAACTGCTTGTGCTAAATATGCTATGCAAAATGATGCCCTAAGCATGCCAATAAGTTAGATATTTAACTGACAGAGCTCCAGCATTTACATTGTGTTTGCTACTCCACAGTACTTTAAGCTGGCTAGTAAAGAAAGAAGGGGTAGGGATTTAACAAAGGACGGATGTGAATGAGTTCCAGACAGAAAGGCTAGGTGGTACAAAGTCCTGTCAGTGCTGGCAAGTGGATACAGTTAATGGGAATTAACAGTGCAATAAACTCAGAAGATCTGAGAGGCACAGACTATTGTTTGATAGAAAAAAGTTATGACCTTGCACTGGTCCTTGCAAACGATTCTATACAAAATTGATTGTTGAGAAGAGAGCCTTTGGGAAACCGGAAGTCAGACAGCCAACCTGTTTGACTGCAAAGTAAGGATGGAGATTCCTACAACCTCCGGTAATATAACAGCAGCTGCGGGCCTGCATTGTCTGTCTATTTGGTCTTCAAAATGATGTAGGAGTTCAGCAAAAATGCATTTTCTAAATACTGAAGTATGTAAGAACACAAACAACATTAAGAACAGTGTATGCAAGAAATCTTTTCAAGCAATTATGTATTGACATATTAAAAACTTCCACCAGCTTTATTTTTAGAAATACAGCCACTTTTCCAAATGATAATGGAGTATAGTGTGATTACCAAACAGTTTACCCTGATTTGATAGACTTAAGTTGTATAGAATTTGAGGCAGAGAATCTGTAATACTAAGATGTTAAATCAGTATAATAACTATGTTAGTTAACAGAGGAAACAGCTTTAAGACCATTTATAATAAGAAGGACTATCTTATCATTACAAATATGAGCAGTTAGTGTAAAAACATTAACATCCTGCCAAATTTCCTCAGTGACCTCTGTCTAGTCCTGTCTTCATAAGTCAGGCCCTCCCCATAACTGAACAAAGGTCATCCTTTCCCCAAGCAAAAACTAGTGATCTTAGACTAGCAACTAAATAACATTGATTGGTTACCTTTACACCTACTCTCTAACCCAAAAGCAGTTTTAGCATCCTTCACTAAAACTCTCTCCAATCCCTAAGATACTTCATTCTCAATCATACACAGAGGAGTAAGGGGACAAAAATGGCATTGGTTTAACTACTGACATTAAAAACTAATAAGACAGAAAAACAAAGCATGGGCATTATGGGAGCAATATGCTACAGATGTCTAACTGCATCACTGCTACTCCTCATTGAGAAAACAAATCAGAATTGCAGCCAACTCAGCCAAATCCTTTTACCTAAGAAATAAAAAAATCTCCTCCATCAACAACCCAAAATTCTTTTGGTGAGCAATAAGCAAACTTATTGCCCAAATTACCAATCTCTCCAACTCTGCAAACACTATTCAGGTAATCACTTAGCACAGGACTATAGATCCTTTCTGATTTCAAGTATATGTACTATCATCAACACTTTTCACACCAGCTGTCACATTTTCCATCACTTGATGCTGACACATAGGCTCAACTTTTCCCCCTAGTAGAATATGCAGCCATCTTTTGTTTCTTCATAGTCACAGTAAAATAAACCTGTATACCACTGAAGAGCCTAAATAATTTGCCTGCAAAATGTTCTAGCCTTCATCCTACTTTCGTAAAAAGAGCAGCTGATAAAATTGCCTTCATTTACAATCTGTCCCTTATTACATGACTAGTAACCACCCACTAAAGAACCCATCATCATTCCACTCCCAAAAACTATTATTCCCAAAACATTAAAGGATTTTGACCTATGTATCTCTAACCTTTTCCAACTGTCTAAAGTATTTAAAAATAATTTACAAGCAAATCCTCATACATATTAATACCCATGACCAACTGTCAGATAGGCAACATGGCTTCTGAAGCAGCTTTAGTAAAACTGTCCTTTTAATGATTTTGGACTCTCTCTAGAGTAAAATTAATAAAGGACTCCTCACAGCCCGAGGCACAGCTTTTGAAACAGTAAGATACAGCTTCTCATTACCAAACTGAGAAAACAAATGGTAAAAATACAGTAATGTAGTTTTAAAGTTACGTAGAAAATAGAACAGTTCATGGCCACACCAATGACTAAGTTTTATTTTTGGGCACCATTTGTACAGGAGTCCCTCCAGGGTCACTGTTAGGTCCCTCACTCCTCACTATTCATGGAAGACCTCACTGAAGATCCTCCACATCTAAATCTAACTTTGGAGGCTAATATACTCCCTTTTCAATAAAATAATTGCAAATCTGTCCTTCAAAATCAACTCTGACAATCCTTCTCAGATCTGTCTATGGGATCATTCCAATAAACTTGTAATCAACTACCAAAAACAATATTATTTTCTTTACATCGTATCCTAAACTCCATCAACTGCCAGGAATGATCATTCCAAATAATCAGAATAATATTACTTTTGTAACAGAGTACAAATACCCTGGTTTATTTTAGATCTTTCATTTTCCGCACACATTGATGACATAGACGATAACTCACTCTCCCAACTGAAACTCTACTATAACGACACACATTTCTTCTCTCCTGCTGCCCTCATAGACCTTGCCAAATGTTCATCTGCTTATACCTGGAATATGGCCTTCTCCTACTAGCCTTTCACTCTACCTATAGCTCACCTACATTGTAGATAGCAGAAAATAAAATCTCTGTATTTATTTTACTAGCAGGTGCTAATACTCTCACCACTGCAACTTGCTAAATAAAGTCAAATGGCTCCCAGTAGCTGAAAAAACAGCCTTCTTCATAGGCACTATGTTGAACAAAATCTTGAAAGAGAGATACTGTTCACCTATGAATAAAACTCTTCCTAACAGAGAATAAATATACTCCTTAAAGGACTACTACTGGCAAATGATGAAAACAACATATATTTTTATCTTGCCATGAGTTACTATACTTCACAAAGCTGCCTGTAGCAAAATAACTACTCATTCCTAATTTTATTTTTTTAATCTTTCTATGCCCTCATGGAGGCAGATATCCTGATTTCTTTGGAAAGCTAAATATGTCCCATAATGTGCTATGAGAGCACAGATTCTGAGAACAAGTAGCCCTGCCATTTATTTGTTGTCAGACTAGACTTCCACTCACTTAGAATGGAACACCTGAAAAAAACTGCCAGGTCTGAGAGTCTATAGATCATGTGTCATTGACTGGTCTGCATTGAGATTTACAAATGTTGTCCCTACATATGTACTATACATTTTCTGAAACAAGCTTGGAGAAGTGTCAACAAATTAACTGAGATAAAAACTACAAACTGTATGTCTGTGGATGGTTATGTCACTCACCTGATCCGCTTTAACCCTAAACTCTCACTTCCGCCCTAAGATTGTGCAGAGCTGATAAAACAAAGAGCTAAATTCTCCTGACTGTGAGCAGAGTTGGAATCTTTTCCCATCTGATATTCCAAGCTGACACATTTTGCAACTCAGTTTGCACTGTGCTGTATTTATATATTTGCTTTATTATTTATATTTTTGCTGTATTGTTTCTGTCCTTTGTTGTTCTCTGCACTTTGTTTCCCAGGGTAGCTCAGAAACTAGTTTCAGGTGGGGGTTTTGAGCCAACCCATCTTAGCTGTTAGTCATTGCCTGGGGTGTATTTTCTGTGTTGTACTTCCAATACAATCTGCATTTCTGTGAATTTGTGCAGAGCTGATATAGCAGAGAGCTAAATTCTCCTGACTGTGAGCAGAATTTTTCCCATCTGATATTCCAAACTGATAAGTACACTTTTTGCAACTCAGTTTGCACTGTGCTGTATTTATATATTTGCTTTATTATTTATATATTTGCTATATTGTTTCTGTTCTTTGTTGTTGTCTGCACTGGTTTTTTGCACTTTTTCCTGCCCTCCCTCCCAAGTGTTCTTGTAGTCTTAAACTTGGTGGCTTTGGATTTGCCCACCCCTGCTGTAAATCCGATCTTGGTCACTGCTCCCAGTCCAATCTCATTTGATCACTCAACATACTGCAGTGAGATTATTTGGGCAGGACTACCCCCTTGCTTCTTTGACTTTGAACACTTCTGTTTCCTCCCTCTCCACTTTAAAAAATGTGCACTTTATTCATTTGTTTTTACTGTAATTGTGTTCTTCATACTTTATAAGCTTATGTTTTACTGTGTGCTCTTAAGTGTTCCAGTGCTTTTATTCTGCTACATTTATTACTGTTTGTTAGTAGCCTAATTAAATTTATCTGTTATTCTAAGCATTTTAAGCTTTGGTCTTAGCACTTGTGCCTCAGGTGAGTTACTTTACATTTAAGGAGGTTTTTGTGGTCTACACTCTTGTGGACAAACACACAACAAAACCTTCTCTCCCTAAAGTCCTGCATACCATTGCTAGAATCTCCTTGTGTTCTGAGTGTGTGTGCTTCTCAAACAATATGGAAATATAGATATAAGTATATTTTTTGTCACTTTTTAACTGTTCAGAGCTCTGCACTGTCTTGAGTTTTGCTTGACTGAATTATTTATATCTTTGCTGGCATTGTTTTCTGATACTCCAAGTGCCTCTATTTTGAATTTTTTCCTAATTTACTGCTTTCTGCACTTGTTTTTAGTCTTTTTTATTTAATTGCATTTATTTAAACTGCATTTGCTTTAATATTACTACATACTCAAGTGTGCTAGCTTGCATTGCATTTGACTGTTTTTACTGCTGTTTTAGCTTCTTTTCTGTAAAAAAAGTTCTAAGCTTGTTTCCTGCTTTTCCTGTAACTAGTCTAGTCCAGATACAGATTTGCTGTACCCAGGACTGATTGTAAGCTTCTGAACCCCCCCCCCAAGCCTTTCTGTGTTGGAGGGATGCCTTTTAGCTTATTAGTGGGAGTGAAAGGAGGGATGCCTTTTAGCTTATTAGTGGGAGTGATAAGCACTGGGTAGCCTATTTACCACAAGAGGAGTGGTTTCTGGCCTAGATATTGTAGTTTATTGGTTGTTTGGGCAGTTTTTCCATCCCTGTCAACTTTCTGGTTTAAAATCCCATATTTGCATGGGTTTGCACTTGTTTAAGCTCTGCTGATCCAGTTTTGGCATTCTGCAGACTGCAAGAGCATCAGGAAAGAGAAAGAGATACTGTAAGTGCCTCCATTTTTGATTTTTTCCTAATTCACTGCTTTTTGCACTTGTTTTTAGTCATTTTTTAATTTATTTGCATTTATTTAAACTGTATTTACTTTAATATTGCTACACACTCAAGTGTGCTAGCTTGCACTGCATGTGAATTGTTTTTACTGCTGTTTTAGCCACTTATCTGTAAAAAAACAAACAAAAAAAATTCTAAGCTTGTTACCCACCTTTCTGTAACTAGTCTAGTCCAGATACAGATTTGCTGAATCCATGATAGCTTCTGAGCCCCCCAAGCCTTTCTGTTTTAGACAAAAGCCTTCTAGCTTATCAGTGGTAGTGATAAGCACTAGGTAGCCTATTTACTACAAGATGAGTAGTTTCTGGCCTAGATATTGTAGTTTATTGGTTGTTTGGGCAGTTTTTCCATCCCTGTCAACGTTCTGGTTTAAATTCCATATTTGCATGGGTTTGTACTTGTTTAAGCTCCACTGATCCAGTTTTGGCATTCTGCAGACTGCAAGAGCATCAGGAAAGAGAAAGAGATACTGTAAGTGCCTCCATTTTGACTTTTTATTTAGTTTATTGGCCATTTGGGCATTTTTTCCCATCCCTTTTAACTTTCTGGTTTAAAAACCCATGTTTGCGTGAGTTTGCACTTGTTTAAGCTCTGCGCAGGGGCACCACGTTGAGGCAAATTATTTCTGGTGCCAGAAAGTCTGCTCTTCAGTTTTTCCCTTAGATCTTGCTAGTTATTTCTCTCTCTCTCTCTCTCCCCTGCACTTCAAGTAGCTTAATCACTTTGCACTTCAACAGGTTTTTGTAGCAATTATTGTAGCATACTTAAGTGCCATCAGCACTAGTCATTCTTCATAGAAATAACTCCAGTACTTAGTAGTTACGACCACTTCTGGCATAATTAAAGGGCAGTACCCTGTGCTTACACCTATTAACCTGGTGCAAATGGGTATTCTGAAGGCAGTGTAGCAACTGCCTCATGTACACAGGCATTCCTCTCCTCTTACCTCCCAACACTCAGACTTGTGAGAGATGCACTTATATTACCAAATTGGAAGCTATGCACTCTCCAGCAAAGACTGGACTAGCTGGTCAAGAAGAGAAGGTCAACGCCTGCACCACACCACATGGAACACATAGCTCTTCAGAACACCCACCATCACAGCTCTCACATAAAACCACAAACCACATACCCACCTCCACAGAGGCTCTCAACAGAAATGTACCCAAACAGCAGATACCTCCAAGACAGAAATGCACTTGACCACCACAACACAGCACAAACCACAGGGCACATAGCTCACCTCCACAGTGTGCCCCTCAACCTAAGCCCCTAAGGCTAAACACCTTGCCCAATAGACTAATCATAGGTGATTCAATAGTGAGGCACACAGATGTTCCACTCACTAGGTTGAATAAGGAGAAAGTAACAGTCGGCTCTCTATCAGGTTCCAGAATCTGACACATAACACATGCACTCAGGTCAGTCCACAAGAAGTACAAGTATAACTCTGTCATTGCCTATGTGGGTATGAATGACCTGAGATGCACCTCCATGGACTACATGAAAAGAGACATGGTGGAGCTCTCAGATTATGTTGCCTAGGCAGGTATGACCCTAGCCCTGAGCAGTATCCTACCATCACCCAGAATGATATCTCAGTACCAAGAAAAAATGATAGACTTCAAAAATTGGCTAAGTTTCTGGTGTCATTCTCAGGGGATCCAGTATCTGTCTGCTTGGGATGACATGACTGACAGACTTCAATGCTTTGCCAGAGATGGCCTACATCTGCCAACTCTGGGTTTCTGGGTACGGGCTAAGGCTCTTTCCACCCCTATAGTGCCTTTTTTAGGCAGTGTTCCAAAGACCAAATTACCACCATAACAACTATAAATAAATGCAATCTGAGGGTCATGCTGCTCAATGCTAGAAGTCTAAATCTCAAAATGCACTTGCTCAAAGCACTCCTCAAATTTAAGAGCATCATTTGTGCTGTAACTGAGACCTGGTTTAAAGTGGCAGAAAGCACCCCTGCACTACTGGGCTATAACTCATTCCACACCTTTCAGCCCCAAAACATTGGCCAAAGCTCCAAAGGTGGTTGTGTTTCCATTTTCATAAAGGATATGCACACCTCCAGACTAGTTGCCAAGCATAACACATCTGAGATACTTCAGGTGCAACTAACATTGGGCAAGATGGCGATCCAGGTCATAGACTGCTAAAGGTCCCCAACCATGTCCCTAGACTCTCACTCCATGTTCCTAAACACCCTGGAATCTATCAAGATCCAGCCCAACACTCTCATACTAGGAGACTTTAACTACCCCTCCATCAACTGGGAAAACTACTCAACCACCAATACACTGGCCCAGTGCTTCCTGGAATTCATCAGTTCCAATGCCCTGGACCAGCCCATTCTGGCCCCCATTAGAGGAAGCAACATCCTTGACCTAGTTATTACTAACATGTGCGACTGTTGCTCTACACCAATAGTCAATCCCTCCCTGGTCAGATCTGACCATAAACTAATCACCATGGAAATCCATAACTCACCCCCCCACACACACACACACATAAAGGTAACCACCTTGAAAAACGTCTCCAAAGTTGACTTTGGCCACCTAAAAACAGAGGCTGCTAACTTCATGGCATCCATGCCAATGGAAAACAGTTGCATGACTGCCGAATCATACACCAATGCACTGTGCAAACATGAACATAAATGCATAGAACTAGCCATACCCAACAGAACCAAAACACTCTCCTCCAAAATACAGGATGCTAATCTAGTGGTCCCCTGCCATTAATAAACTCTACAACAGAAAGTGGAAACTGTTGCAGAAAAAGATGAAGTCCCAAGACTGGAAAAACTCCTTTATTAGCCTCAACAATAAGTTGAGATCCCTCATCAAATCCTCCAAAGCCAGCTATGGAGGCAGAATTGTGGCAGTCACTAAAAACAATCACAAAGCCTTCTATAGTTATATCAAGAACCTCCATGGCAATATCCAGATTACCTCTGAGTTACTGCACAATGCTACCTCCTATACTGAGCCAACAGATATTGCCAACATACTGGCCGACAGATTCAGTGCCAACTTACCCCTCTCTCCTCCTCTAAAGGACCAATCACAATACTGAAAGAATGCCAGGCACCCAGCATTACTGCAGCACAGGTTAAAGCTGCATTGTCCAAGGCCACGAATACAGCTTTCATGGGACCTGATAATATCCCTGGCTTTTTTCTACATGAACTACAAAGTGAAGTGACATCACATCTGTGTGCCCTTTTCAGTTACAGCCTCACCGCAGGTTTTATCCCTACTGAATGGTGCACTGCTACAGTCATCCCTGTCCATAAAGGGGGAGTGACTACAGACCCTGAGAATTATCACCCTATTAGCCTGATAAGTCTGATATGTAAAGCTATGGAGTACATCATCATGGATCTGATTAACAAAGATATAGGAAATCTCCAAACTCTAGACCCGCACACAGTTTGGCTTCGTGAAAGGGAGATCATGCCTACTCAACCTGGTTGACCTCTTTAAGTCAGTCACCAGGGCTGTGGATGAAGGCAAGGCAGTGCATACAGCCTACCTCAATCTGGCCATGGCCTTTTATACCATTTCTCACTCAGGAATTATTGCTAAACTCACCAAACTAGGCAACAACCCCCTATATCACTAGGTGGGTTGCAAATTGGCTAACAGATAGAACACACAGTGTGAAAGTAGCAGACTCCAAGTCAGACTGCCAACCAGTCATGAGTGGAGTCCCACAAGGATTGGTCCTGGGTCTTCTCCTGTTCAGCATCTACTTCTCAGAAGTCCAGGCCAACACAGGGTCTATATTAGATAAACAAAAGTTTATCTTACCGAACGCTAACATGAGCGAAAATCCCGGAACCCGAAACCAGAATTGTGAGATCACAGTACAGTGAAGATGGGAATATTTTCCCTTTCCTCACTGTAGTGTGATCTCGGAGTTGGAATATATATTTAACGGGGGGTGTGGGGGGTGCAGCCCCCCACAATTGCAGTTTTGAGTTCCGGGATTTTTGATAATGTCATCGTTTGGTAAGATAAACTTTCGTTTATCTAATATAGACCCCCAACACAAAGGGACTCTGGATGGCCAAGTTCGCAGATGACTGTAAGCTGGGAGCCATTATTAACTCCCCAAGTGATGCAGACATCCTACAGAGAGGCCTCACTGAGACCAATGACTAGTGTCAAAACCATGGCTTTAAGCTTAACACCAAAAAATGCGTCATCATCCCCACTGGTAAAAATTCAGTTCCCACTAATTACCACATCAATGGGAGCCCACTGAACACTGAAGGCATTATAAGAGATATGGGGATGCAGTTTGATAGCAACCTCTCCTTCAACCACCACATTGCCACTGTAGTCAGAAAGTCCTTCTATGTGGCACATCTCATTACCAAGGGTTTTGCATCCAGGAAGAAAGAGGTCATCGTCTCTCTCTACTCTTCCCTCATTAGACAAATCACTGAGTATATTGTCCCATTTGGCATGTACCTCACTAGACACTGGAACAGCTGGAGAGGCCACAGAAGTACCTCATGAAGAGGATCATAGGCATTAAACACATGTCCTACATGGACAGACTCAAAAGTCTCCAGCTATTCTCTGTCTCATATTGCCTACTTAGAGGTGATCTCTGCTTGACTTACAAAGTTATGTCTGACCCAGCTCTGTTAGAAATGCTACATCTAAAGAAATCCCAGTCCCTCCCCACCATACACCCAGAGACTTCAGCCTCATTACCACAATCAACAAAATACACTGGAGGGAGGGGTTCCTCACCCAGAGAGTGCCCATGCTCTGGAATAGTCTTCCCATACATGTCAAGCAGAGCACCTCAATGTCCCTCTTCAAGATAAATCTTGATGAGTGGATGGATAAGAGAAAGTTCACCCCTGGGATCACTCCAGTGGTTCTACTTGATAGAGGCACTGGGAATTAACACTGGGCAGCATGATGCCAGGACACTTCTATGGGCTAGGCTTGTAAAGGCTCCAGGGCCATTAGCCTAGTACACACCTATGAACCTATGAAGATCAGTTAATGTCCCACATTTCTAGCTTGGCTAGATTCAACTAATTAGTCAATTTTGCATGATAACAGACATCAAAGAAATCACAACCTGATGTGTCATTAAACTGTTCTATCATATGTCTATTCACTTCTGAAGAGTATTTCCCAGGAATTATTTCTAAAAAAACACACACATCAATCCAGAGATTAGGCCAGTATATCCATTTCTAAAATGTGCACAGTAAAATATTCAGTTGGAATATATGTGCTTATCTTTGCATTGTTATTTTGAATAACCTTAGCTATGGTAATCAATGCCAAGCGTTACTTAGCAATGAAGCACTTCTTGGTTTCTTCTTCACAATGACCTCTCAAGCCTCTGATGTGACCCAGTACTTTCTGTTACTATAGCTTTATGTAGTTTGTCTTGGTTGTATACCTGTAGCATGTCTCTCATCCTCTCACCAACAGACTGCCGGAGAAAGCTTCCAGATCAGATACTTTTGAAAATAGCAATACTGCTGATTTAGTAAGCTCACAAAATAAGACTGCATGAATTAGCATTTATTTTCTGAAAAAAATGTATTTAATTGCAGTGAACATCATTATTTGTTCATGAGAATCCAACACCTTTTTCAAAAAGGTTTATAGATTGTAGTATGTCAGCACCTTCTGTGTGGAGTCTGCATGTCCTCCCTGTGGTCGAGTGGCATTTGAAAGACATGCGTGTATGGGCGTGCCTTCATTGAAAGTTGGGCATCGGGCTGGCACCTCGGCACCATAAAAGTCTAAAAAAAATCATTAGCAGACTGGAGTTCTGCTGTGGTGACCCCTAACTGGGAAAAAGCCGAAAGAAGAAGAAGTATGTTAGAGCAAAAGTATAAGCCAAAATTAGGGACATCTGTGGGGTACGGTGATAAGTGAGCCATTACTCATATTCATCTGTTCTCCATTGCAACTACCCCAAATCACACAGGCATGTACATATATCATGACACACATGCATTAAAACAGTACCAGCAGTTGTAGCATACTATACTCCAAACAGGCCACTCAAACAATGTACTGACAACCACAGAGCAATGTATATGTCTTAATCAAGCAATTCTTTAACCACTAGGGCCCACACTGAAAACAGTTTTATTCTTAATACCTGCATTTCACAATGCATAACACTCACAACACACTTACAAAGGCACACCTCCTCTCCCCATAAACACACAGCTACCCACACCCACACATCGTACCAGTCATTGTTAAAGCTTTTCCTACCTCTCTGCTAAACACTGCTGCTAATGGGTATGGTAGATGAAAATGAATGGTGGGTGTCAGCTCAGGACTCCCATCTCTACTTATTGGATCCAATCCACTGCACTTACACAAGTGACCCTCTCAGTACAGCAGCAAGCAGATGTCAGTACAGATTTGCACCATAGTTCCTTTAGACCACACACACACACACACACACACACACACACACACACACACACACACACACACACACACACACACACACACACACACTAAAGATAAGTGGTTAATGTGGACAACTCTGTGTGTTCAGTGTGACTACAGTTGTCTCCAAACTCAGTCTTATGACACCTGCTACCCATCACCATGTCAGCACTTGTCAGTTCACAACTGCAAATCTTGCTGTCCATTAGACTTTGACTAGCACACAGATAGACAGAAACACACACTTGCATGTGAACACACATACACACACACACACACACACACACACACACACACACACACACACACACACATGTACACATGCACGCACATTACACATACTAGTGAACAGTGGGGCTTTGACTCACTCTCCAGAAAACAGTGATGAAATGGCTAAAAGGTGTAAAAACTATTGGCACTTGACAACTCAGGACACTCCACAGAAGTTGCAGCAAGACTGTTCCACTGACACCACTGTCCCCCAAGTAAAGCCTCAAGGTAGTGTCAGTTCAGCTTTGCTCCACAGTTTTGTTACCCCATATATGTAATAATTGCATATCCACACAAGCATACACATAACACACACACACACACACACACACACACACACACACACACACACACACACACACACACACACACACACACATGCACGCACATGCATGCATGCACAAAGCTCCAGAATGCCACATGACCATGACACAGTGGTTGTTAACTCTCCACAAAACAGTGTTGCATGCTAATGTGTGCAGATCGACTACTGTTTTCCTACATACACGTGCGCATGCTCAGCCACACCCACACTGACTCACGCATATGTACAGCCCCCCCAAACAAAGACAGACTGTTGTCCACCTTACATATTAAAAAGAAACACTGGACCATTTACTCTAAAGTGAAGGAATGAAATCTCATTAATTCAGAAATCAAACAGTATGCATATGAATGACTACAGAAAGCTTAATGTGTGAATGTATTTGAATAATAATGAACCTGACTCTTTCTGGTACAGTCAGTGGTACTTCAGAAAATGTTAGCTAATCCATCTGAAAGGGAAGTGCAGACAATAGCACTGCTAAGTGTGACAAAAGACAGTGGAAGAAGAGGTTTGACAAAAAGTAATAGGCTGACAGTTATGCCATCACTAGCCATGACCCCTACAGGTGTTTTAATTGCACTGTCTGACAGCTTGTCATCCATCTTACTTCAAAGGAAAGAAAAAGTATAATCGCAGTGAGTCAAGTAAAGTGAACAAAATCAAATGTCATCAGCTTCTGGCATTCCATAAGCATCCAAACACATTATCTACAAAAGCATTGCCTCTCTCTCCTTCATAATATGTAGAGATTTACTCAGGATATCATTCATCATCTCAATCAATACATACATATATATATATATATATATATATATATATATATCTATATATATATATATATATATACACACACACACACACACACACACACACACACACACACACACACACACACACACACACACCACAGTTTGCTAACCATCTGGCATACAAAGCAATCTCAGACCCCACCCTGATGGGACTGTTGCATATCCACAAGTCAAACTCCACTTGAGTAACCTGTACGCACAACGTCAACCTGGTCTGTGACATCAATAGGACTCATTGGCAGGACAGATTTGTGTTCCAGAGACTTCTTCTTCTGTGGAAAAGACTCTCTCTATATAAAGCAGAGTACCTCATTAAAACTTTTTAAGCGCAACCTGGATTTCTGAATGGGGAACAGAAAATACACCCCTGGAATTCCACCTGTGACCTGCTGGACAGTGGCATAGGGTGCTGACTTGTTGGAACATGGGCTAAATTCTTGGCTAGGCTTGTAAGGCCCTCAGGGCCAATAACCTAATATCTTCCTATGATCTTATGATCCTATGATACCTGCAAAATTCACATGCACACATAAATGTCAAACACACACACACACACACACACACACACACACACACACACACGTTCATATATGGTACTGGTCCTTTCAACTGAATCACATTTCACTAATTCACTGTGAACTAAACAAAACTAACAATCTCATTTGACTGAAATCATATTTGGCTGAACTGTGACTGACTGAAAATTATAAGGTCTACAGAGTGCCGGGGTTGTGTTATATGCAGAATGTCAGTGTTGTGTTTTATGCAGAGTGCCAGTGTTGTGTTTTATGCAGAGTGTGTGTGTTGTGTTTTATGCAGAGTGTGTGTGTTGTGTTTTATGCAGAGTGTCTGTGTTGTGTTTTATGCAGTGTCAGTGTTGTGTTATATGCAGAATGTCAGTGTTGTGTTTTATGCAGAGTGCCAGTGTTGTGTTTTATGCAGTGTCGGTGTTGTGTTTTATGCAGAGTGTCTGTGTTGTGTTTTATGCAGAGTGCCAGTGTTGTGTTTTATGCAGTGTCGGTGTTGTTTTTTATGCAGAGTGTCAGTGTTGTGTTTTATGCAGTGTCAGTGTTGTGTTTTATGCAGAGTGTCAGTGTTGTGTTATATGCAGAATGTCAGTGTTGTGTTTTATGCAGAATGTCGGTGTTGTGTTTTATGCAGAGTGTCAGTGTTGTGTTTTATGCAGTGTCAGTGTTGTGTTTTATGCAGAGTGTCAGTGTTGTGTTTTATGCAGAGTGTCGGTGTTGTGTTTTATGCAGAATGTCAGTGTTGTGTTTTATGCAGAGTGTCTGTGTTGTGTTTTATGCAGAGTGTCGGTGTTGTGTTTTATGCAGAGTGTCTGTGTTGTGTTTTATGCAAAGTGTTGGTGTTGTGTTTTATGCAGAGTGCCAGTGTTGTGTTTTATGCAGAGTGTCAGTGTTGTGTTTTATGCAGAGTGTCGGTGTTGTGTTTTATGCAGTGTCAGTGTTGTGTTTTATGCAGAGTGTCAGTGTTGTGTTATATGCAGAATGTCAGTGTTGTGTTTTATGCAGAGTGTCTGTGTTGTATTTTATGTTTGAATGCTGTAACTGCCTTTTTGTTTTCTTCACTGTTGTGTGACTGCACAATTAGTATATGTAAGTAAGGGAGTCTGTGAGGTAAATACCACCAAAGTCGTCACCTTCAATCTTCTGACAAAATTCTGCTTGACATCTGTACATCAGTGTGTATGCATCTCTTAAAGAAGCTTCGTAGGGGCTTGCACAAGTGTATAAATACTAAGCACGTGTGAGCCTGACTGCCATTTTGTAGTTAGCTGTTGTGATGTAAGCATGTTAGTCTGTATATTCTGTCAGTTAATCAGTTTGTTTATATTTTATGATGCTACTATCCATCCTTATGTGTTTCTATGTAATAAAGCAGTTAAATGAACTACCTCGCCTGTTCATCATCTATAGTAGAGAGGGATGACTGACATGGTGTCAGAATGGGATGCGGTGCCAGATACCCCCAGATACAGAACTGAAGGCACTTAGTTAATGTTGGAGGAATATACAGGAGTGGATCATCCCTACTGCATGTATAACTCGCAAAAAAACAGGTCAGAAATTAATTTCAGGTATCAAAGTTCACTTCAATGATCTCTTGTTCGGAAATATAAAACAAAGCACTCAGAATTCTCGAAATGAATTTCTAGTTAAACGAAATGTCCGAAACTGCAACATATTGATAGAAATATTTGAATTACTATGGAAAATATTTGAAATAAAGTTTGAATTGCATAAAATTAATAAAATAAAGAAAATTACCGCATTTTTTCACAAAGCACTACTTTTTTGCATTAATTAAAGCTGTTTGAGATATCAAAACTGTATGAAGTGTTCACATGTTTGTGCAGTATTTCAGAAAATACAGCCATTTCAAAGCATATTTCATAAAGTTACAGTAGTTCGAAGAGTTTATTGAGCATTTGTCTGTTATTCCATGCACCGGCTATATGTGCATGTTCATGCATAATTACTAGGGCCACTTTTCAGTGTGTTTTGACACAATGGATGGTGCAGTGGTGTAGCAGTAACATTGTCACCGCACAGCAAGAGATTCTCAGCTGGGGTGCCTTCTGTGCAGAGTCGGCATGTCCTCTGCATTAGTGTGGGTTTCCTCTGGGTGCTTTGGTTTCCTCCCACATTACAAGGACATACGTCTGGAGCATTTCTCCCTAGGCCTCCACTGAAAATTGCCTTTGTTCCAAGTCGGACTTTCCCAGTTAACAAATGTTAAATAAATAAATTTGTTGGCAAGGCAGACAGATTTAGAAAACCAGCACCACTTGTGTTTGATACTAATATTACAGAGAATTGGAGAGTGTTTGAGCAAGAGTACAATATTTTCATATGGGCTGCATTTTCTGATAAAGATGATTGTACAAAGGCATTTATTCTGCTTAATTTAGCTGGTTCAGAAGCCATAGAAAGAGAGTGTTCATTTGTGTATACACCTGCTGTATTTGTAGAACAGGGGGGAAAACGTCATACAGTGGTACCAGCTGAGTCAAGGGAAGATCCCGGGTGCTTAAAATGTAAATTCAGAGAAATGTGTAACCCCAGATGAACATTACAAAGGAAAGGCACTTATTTTACACAAGGGATCAAAAGCCTGGTGAAACTTTTGCAAGGTACATAACTGATTTGAGAAACAAAGCTAAAACATGCACATTTGGTGATTAAGGGATGAGTGGATAAAAAGACAGACTTGTGTGTGATATTAAAGATTATGCTGTGAGAAAGTTTTGCTTTGTGACAGTCATTTAACTTTGAATAAGGCCATTGAGATCTGTCAGACACATGAACTCACAGAAAAGCACACAAATATACTTACAAATGAGAAATGCATGCTTCCAGTGACTTCTTGAACTAATGTTGATAGTATGCGGCACATGGTTAAAAGAAACAGGCCCAAACACATGGCAGCAACTGTATCCCCTGCAACACTCATTAGGAAACCCCAAGGCTTCCTAGCAAATTCTAGAGTTTGCAGAGTCTCAGTGAAGCACAAGAGTGAGTCAGCAAACTCAGAGAAAGGGCTCATGATTGCTACCACCTCTAATACTATTCATAAACCAAACTTTATTGTTAGCTGTCATAATTGTGATGAAGAACATGAGTCTAAAAGAGTAGTGTTTAGCTTTTGATCAACAATGCCACAAATGTAATAATTTGAATAATTTCAAAAGGTCTTGTAAATCAAAAGTCACACATTCTTTTATTAAAATATAGAATCATGTTGATCAATTAGAAAGCCGTGACCCTGCATTCTATGTTGATTGTGTGTCTGTGTTAGTGAAACAGTTAATACAGTAGATTTATGGGCAAAAAATGAAGTATTTTGTACCGTCCACATAAATGGAAAACCTACAGTGGTTCAATGTGCAATGTTATGTCTGCAGAAACATTTGCTAGAGTATGTGCTGGTGAGATGCTTGCCTTGACAAAGTGTGCAAAGCTTGTTGCTTATGATGATGAAGAAATTAAAATGGAATACTCAGTAATGCTTTCATGTTACCCTGCTGGGAAAAGCTATGACTTGTTATTTTATGTGATCAAGAGGCATGTACAGTCATTATTAGGCCTCAGAGACAGTTTGAAAATGGGGCTGCTTTCACTTAATAAGGAAGTCCATTGAAAGACAACTATTCTAATTTCACCCAGTATATTTTTTCTACTTATACTGATCTTTTCAAAGACAAACCAGGCAAGCTTCCAGTTGTATACTCCATGAAGGTAGACCCAAATGTCAGCCCAGTTGTCAGGCCAGCTGGGAAAGTTCCCATAGCCATGCATAACAGAGTCAAAGCCGAACTACATAAGATGGTGCACCAAGGTGTGATTTGTCCAGTAGATGGACCAACAGACTGGGTATCTTCCATGGTGGTAGCTCATAAGAAAAGCTCAGATGACATCAGAATATGTATAGATCCACAAGATTTGAATAAGGCACTGAAAGGACCTTATCATCCAATGGGCACAGTTGAAGAAGTTGCAGCACTTATGCCCAATGCCACTGTTTTTTCTGTGTTTGATGCAAAGAGTTCATTTTGGCAAAATTCACTTGTCCAAAAATCCTCATTGTTAACTACTTTCAGTACTCCATATGGCAGGTATTAGATTTTTGATAATGCCATTTGGGATAAGTTCTGCCAGTGAAGTCTGTCAACATGCAATGGAGCAAATTTTTTCCGGATATCCCTGTGCTATTATAGTAGATGATATAGTAGTAGGAGTTAATGGTGAAGCTGAGCATGACAAGAAGCCTCAAGAAGGTACTGAAAAGAGCTCATGAAGTGCATCTTAAGCTAAATTCTCAGAAATGCAAATTAAGGTTATGTGAATTCATCTACATTGCTCATTTGTTTACCAGTTCAGGCTTGCGACCAGACCCTTTCAAGTAAACAGCTATTCTCAACATGCCATCTCCAGACAATGTACAAGCACTACAATGTTTTCTTGGCATAGTTAACTACCTAGGCAAGTTCATTACAGACCTCAGTCAAATATCAGCACCACTCAGAGAGCTGACATGTAAAGATGTATCCTGGTCATGGTTGGAACAGCACCAGAGAGCATTTGACGTCCTGAAACAGAGAATTGCCAGTTCACCAACTCTCAGATAGTATGATGTTTACAAACCAGTTACTCTTTCATGTGATGCTTTCAATTTAGTCTCGGTGCAGTCATTCTTCAAGCTTGTCAACCTGTTACCTGTGCACCTAGAACTCTTACCCAAACTGAAATGCAGTATGCTCAGATAGAGAATGAACTCTTGGCAATTGTGATTGCATGTTCGAAGTTACATGATTATATTTATGGTAGATCTATCCAGATCAAACCAGACACCAACCTCTAGTCACTATCTTGAGAAATCCAATGTATTCAGCTCCAGCCAAATTGCAAATCATGATGCTGAGATTGCAGAAGTATAATTTCAATCTTGTTTACACAAAAGGCAAGCTTCTTTATCTTGCTGATACATTGTCCAGATCACCCAGAGATACCACTGAACAACATGAGAATGAGCAACTTGATTTTGAAGTCATGGAAGTCAGAAATTTTTCTTCCACACATCATGATGAGCTTAGAAGTCATACAACTTCAGACCCAATTCTACAAAAGCTCTACCACTTTATCAAACAAGGATGGCCATCAAAGCAATCTTGTTTTACCAGTATACCTGCGACCTTATTTTCCTTACAGAGATGAGATTTTGTTTGACAATGGTATCCTCATGAAAGGTTCTAAAATAATTGCTCCAAAGTCCTTGCAACACGAGTACATTACTCTTACATCATGGCCACCCAGGAACAGATTCTACCAAAAGAAGGCAAGAGGACTAGTATTTTGGCCTTCTGTATCACAAGAGTGCTATCATCTTGTTCTGTATGTAATAGTACTAAGTTGCATCAACAGAGAGAACCACTTCAGCTAAACTAGATTCCTGAACTACCTTGGTCGACAGTAGCCACTGACATTTTTGAGTGTAATGGTCAACATTACCTGGTGTTAGCAGACTCTGATTCAAACTAGTTTGAGATTGACCTACTTCCCAATCTAGCATCCAATACTGTCATCACCAAGATGAAGTGTCATTTTCCAGTCCATGTCAGCCCACACAAAGTTATTTCTGACAATGGTACACAGTTTACAAGCTAACAGGTCAAATGATTTGCCAAAGAGTGGAACTTTATTCATGTTACAAGTAGCCGTGAATATTCACCATCAAATGGTTTGGCAGAACATGCAGTTGAAAGTGCAAAACAATTACTAGAGAAGTCAAAACATGACAGTAGTGATGTCTTCTTAAATTTCTTGAATCTCAGAAATATTCCCTGTGACAAACATCTTGGCTTGCTTGCACAGAGACTTCTGTCGAGACAAACCAGAACTACACTTCCCATAAGCAATAGTTTATTGGTCCCAAGTGCAAAGAACAACAGGTTAGTAAAAGCCCATCTGTCCAAAAAATGCTTAGCCCAGAAGTTCTATTATGACAAGTCCAGCAAACCGCTTAATCCATACGTGAAGGAGACAGTGTGAATGCAAATGTGCAAAGGTTATGATTGGACTTGAGTCGTGAAGAATATTTGTCCAGAGCCCAGATCGTACATTGTGGAATCACAAGGAGTAGAGTTTAGATGGAAATGGAAACATTTGATCCCGATGTCTGAGCCTGTACCATAGCATATGGTCTGTGAGAAAGACTCTATATCTCTGAGTGAGTTGTTCTTCCAGTTCCAGAGGATAGTCCAATAAGTATCCCTGTTCCTGAGATGAAGCTCGAAGTTCCTGATATGAGTTGTTCATTGAAGACTGTCCCTGTTGCTAAACCCAGTTCTGATTGCTATATTACTACATCAGGTTGCATTTCTAGACCATGTTCCAGATACACAGCAACTTGGGCATAACATTGTGTTTGTTTCTAATGTCTATATTATTGCATAATTTGTTCAAATGTCATTTCATTTGAGGGCAATCCATTTAAAATGGAGGCTGTAGATCAGTGGGTATGCATACCTTTAAGAAACTTCCTAGGGGCTTGCACAAGTGTATAAATACTGAGCACGTGTGAGCCTGACTGCCATTTTGTAGTAAGCTGTTGAGATGTTAGTATGTATGTCTGTATAGTCTGTCAGTTAATCAGTTCATTTACATTTTGTAATGCTCCTATCTATCCTGATGTGTTTTCATGTAATAAAGCAGTTAAATGAACTACCCCACCTGTTTGTCATCTATAATAAAGAGGGGCGCGTGACAACATCTATTCACCTAACAAAACTGCATTCGAAGTCTATATTCACACTGGGTAGCAAAAGACTAGAATATGATCCCTGTACCAATCAGAGCAATACATAACATTCATTTATTTAAACTGCAATTAAACAAGGCCTGTCTGACTTGCGGCTTTGCACCTGCTGCTCTTTTGGTTAAAATTGTAGCTCCTTCTCCTGCAATACCTACATACATGTCTTTCTGTCCTTTTCCTAGGTTTCATTTCTCTTAGTCGTAATTTTGCTTTTACGTGTTATTTCTCCTACTTCCCATATCTATGCCAGTTATTTTATTTATTTATTTATTTTACATTTGTTAACCAGGCTAGTCTAACTGGATATATTTCCATTTTCAGTAGAGGCCCGGGGAGAAAAGCTCCAGTAGTAAAAATATAATTAGAAATTTGAAATACAATGCAATAGATACAAATTACAGTTGATACATAGTAAATGAAAGTAGTTCAATAAAAAATACAAGAAACAGTGAATAAAAAAATGGAGATAAAAGAAAGTATTTACACTAATATAAAAGCGACAAATGTGTGTGTTAAATTATTTACACGATATAAAAGCAACAAAGGGTATGATAAAAATCTGAAAATAAGAATGTTTTGTGGTATGTTATTACCTATAACAAGTACGTTTTCCTCACTCTCCCCTCTAATCCTGTCCTCATCCTTATCCACCATTTGAATTTTATTTTTCACTCTGAAATTTGCTTTATGACTGAGGGATGAACTGTTACACTTATAACATGTCAGCATATTTTAATGCTACACAATATTGTATTTATCTTTTCTAATGATAGTCTATGGGTATTATTGTGCATGTCATATGTAAATTAATATTTGTATTAATCTCTCCATTTACAGTATGTTATAATATATCAGTTTTTACCTATGTATATGCATTTTTTGATCGTTTGTGGAACTTGTCAACCCGGGCCTTGGCTGAAAACAGATAAAATTGCAGCGGCTCTTAAAAGTTCACTACCTAAATCTCAAAGGCCTCTGAGGCAACAGAAATTACAATAATCATCTTCAGCAAATTCCTAAACACATTTACTGGTGAAATGCCCACCCTGACGCACTCAGACACATCTCGCAGTGTCTCAGTGTCTAAGCCCATAAGGCAGGCAATTCAATATTTTGGTCAAAGGAGACTCCATTGTGAGATACTCGTGCATTCAAGTCACTGAACTGCAAGCACAAATATGATTTAGTCATAGTCCATAAACAACCTGAGATGTACCTCCCTGAACTATATGAAGAGACATGATGGTGCACTCCAGTTATTTGTCCCAGACAGGTATGAGCCTAGCAGTGAGTAGCATTCTACTTTTCTCCAATGCTGATGCCACAAAACAAACAGAAGATATTGTCTTTCCACTCCTTGCAAGCTCTCCTCACTGTTGAGAATATAGATGTATGTGCAGTTACTGAGACGTGATTCAAAGTGACAGGAAGCACACCAGCAGAGCAGGGCTATAATGTCTTTCACACATTTAGACCACCTACTACACAGAAAGGGACAAAGGGTGGAGGTGTCTTTATTTACATCACACTTCAAGGTGGGTTAGACAATATGATGCACTTGAGCTTCTCTGTGTACAACTCACCATAACCAAAACTGGGAAACTACATGTTGGGCAAATCCATTGTTCAGTAAAATCAAGTCGCAGTTTCTCCAGGTCAAACAAATGAGAACTGTGCCAAAAGAACTGCCCCCCACCCCACCTCACCCTCTCTCTCTCTACATATATAAAAAAAACCCAACAAACTCCTTTCTTATAAACTAAAAGAAAGACACTCAAATGCAAAACTGATGCTTTTATATATATATATATATATATATATATATATATATATATATATATAAACATATACACATTTGATTTTTATATACGCACACACACGTCTGTTGTGTAGGGTTCATATGGCAAATATGGTAGATTTAAAAATATGCATATGTATTATGAATTTCTGTGTATGTATATCAGCTTCCCAAAAAATAAAACCGTGTGTTATTTATAATTGCAAAAGTCATCTTTTTAAATTTTGATATATATATTCCACCCATCTGGCACAGATATCACCATGCCTAGTATGTGATTAGATCTCAGGAGGGTGGATTTTCTAGAATGTGTCAAAAGAGCAGAATGGTCCAAAAAACAAGAGTACATTTACAGAATGTAAACTCGTAGTGAATTAACAAGGAATTAATATATTTTTTCAGAGTGACTATTCTGTGACTTCGGTTAAACTTGTAATTTCTGTACTGGCAGGGCATCATTGGATATCACATTGCCAAGTAAGTACAGGTTCATGTAACCCTAAGCAACATAAAATGGAAACTCTAGTACATGTTAGCACAAGCACACATTTTTGAACAGGTGCCTTCTGCATCCCCCCAAAAGAATAAGTCATCATGACACTATACATACTCTGACACCAGAAAGGTTGAGAAAGAGACATATGACAAGATAGATTCTTCAAAGTGCTATTTTATCACTCCTGTGCACATCAGAAAATTACTTTATAAGTGATTTCTATATTGTGGTTATGCCATGTCCCAAAATGAGTATGAAAATCCAAAAATACCTCTCGTTACATTAAAAAACACAGCTGTTCTGCCCAAAGGAAGTGTAATGCAGGATTTCCAATTAATTAACTTTAATAGTATGAACCACAAAAACTAAGTTAAGTGCTTTGTTGCCTATCACATTAGTGAAACTTTGATCAGCATTAAACACAGCTCAGTATTTAAAAAGAATTTTGTTCACTTCTACATTCAGTGGGTCTAAGGTTTAAACTTTTATCAAATTTATTTGAACCTGTTGGTAGGGGAATCATTTCCTGTGGATGCATCTGACCCAAAATAGGGCAAAATATGATGTGCCTTAATTTGGCCACCTCAGCCATGATATGTCAGTAACCAACCGGGGGTGATATCCTCTGTTGAAAAACATAAGAGCCAACGTTTTACATTCCTTCTCTAAGACCAGGTCACCAGTGATCATCCTACTTACCCATTTCTTTTGGGACCATGGATGGTCACATTGAAAGCGTAATCAAGTAACTGAAAAGGTTGGTTTCCTGGAATTGTTGGACTCAAAATGGTTGAGTTTTTTTATATACAGATACATCCAAGTAATTGAAAGAATCATCTGAAGCAATGGATGCAAATTTTAGAAAAGATGTGGTTGAATTGAAGTATACTAGACAGTCATCCAATTTAGTCCTGGTGTCAGTCCACAAAAAAAAAAAATATAAATATATATATATATATATATATATATATATATATATATATATATATATATATTTATATATGGAAACACTTTATAACCTCGAATTACTGAAATGTTGAATTTCAGTATTTCGAGACTATAAAGTCGAATGTTAAAAATAGCGAAAGGTCATAATCGCAAACCGGAATATATGTCGAATTCGCGGTTATGACCTTACGCTGTGTAATGTCCGGGTTTGTGTTTTGATGGTGCGCGGTGCTGTGTGTGGATGTAGGTGTTATGTCAGGTAAGTGTTTTCTAAGGGTTTTGAGTGGGAGTTAGAGTGTGTGTGAGTGTGCTGATGTGTTTGATGTGTGTGTGAGGGGTCGGAGAATGTGCGTGTGTGAGATGGCTTTTGTTTTGTGTTTAGTTAGAGTTAGTATGGTTAGAATGTGCGTGTGTGAGTTGGCTTTTGTTTTGTGTTTAGGTAGAGTTTAGTTAGAGTTAGTATATATATATAAGTAGGGGGGGGTGCAGGGGGGCTTGCCCCCTGCTTATGTGTGTATGAGTTGTGTATGTGTGTAGTTTTGTTTGTTTATGTTGTGATGTGGGTGTTGTGGTGTATGTGTGGTATAGTGTGTGCAGTGTTTTCGGTGTTGTGAATTTCGCGTTTTTTTGTGTCGGTGTTTTGTGGATTCGGTTTTATAGTCTCGAGATACTGAAATTCGATATTTCAGTATTTCAAGATTATAAAGTGAATATATATATATATATATATATATATATATATATATATATATCATCCAAAAATCTCATGTATAATCACCAACAGTTAGAGAATTGGGAATTAAATCCAGCTCTGTTCCTAGACCCACATATCCAAATTGGTGAAAAGGGGGGCACAGACTGTGCACCCATTGCTACCCCTTGTGTCTGTTTATAGTACTTGCCTTCAAAATATATAAAATTGTTATCTAAGAGAAGTTCCACAAAGTTCAACAAGATCAAAAATTTGTTACCTGAAAAAGAACGACACTTCAATAGGGCTTCAGAAAATAGATCTACTCCTACAGAAAATGGAATACATCCAAATAAATCAACCATCTATGCAAGAGAACAAAAATTTGTCACAATACAAATCCTGGGAAAAAAAAACTGTGAGGAAGTCTCATAAATCCCTGGGAGACCATCCTAAAATCTAGGGAACTTTATTGTCAACTAAAATTAAATGCACAAGATCCATCTGGACTGAATGACAGTTTTAGTATCTCCAGTGTTCTCAAGTTGCGATCTATGAATTTATAAAGGGGACCTTTGAGTTCTGTCAGATTGACAGACACAGTAATAATAATAATAATATTCTTTATCTGGATTTTAAATTGGACTTTATAGATTCATTTATTATTTATGGTTTAATAACAGGTGACTAGACCTAGGGAAGAGAAAAGAATATGAACAGGAAAATTTAATTTTTCCCATCTACACAGGACCATGAGAGACATAGGTACATTAATAATGCATGTTATTTACTCAATTCCTGTCTACTCCCCTCCTTTCCTGCCTCCTACCTTGCTAACATCTATACTATCTCCCCCAACTCCTAAGTTATCTCACTCCTCATCTTATGCTCCTTGTTATTTAGAATTCAAACAGTTACCTCTTTTCCTCTTTTCCCCTGTTCGCTTCCTTATCTATAATATGTTGTAGTCAATATTTATCTCTTTACATAATTATGTACTTTTTCTCAAATTATGTTTTCTGTAAACTTTCTTCTTACTGATATGATGTTTCAGCTTCATTCATAAAATTATATAGTTTATCTTAAGTTGTGTTTTCTGTAAACTTCCTTCCTACTGATATTTTAACATTTCATTTAACATTTGTTTACCAGGAAAGTCCGACTTGGAACGAAGCAAATTTTCAGGGGAGGCCCAGGGAGAAATGCTTCAGATGCATGTCTTTGTGACATGGGAGGAAACTGGAGTACACAGAGAAAAAAACACATGAATGCAGGGGGGGACATGCAGACTCCACACAGAAGGCACTCCAGCCGAGAATCAAACCAGACAACCTCTTGTTAGGAGATGACAACGCTGCACCACTGCATCATCCAGATATGATGCTTTGACCTCTTTTCCCAGATACAGCATTGTTCTATGCTTCTAAATGACAACTAATTTATATTACAATTTTATATCTCATATTGTATTATGTAATCTATATCTCCTGAAAAATGTATTTGTTATGCTCTGAAGCTTTCCTCCTTGCGTCTCCACTGAAAATGGGCCCTTGGATCAGTTGGACCAACTCAGTTAATAAATGTCAAATAAATAAATAAATAAAATAATACTGTCATGTCTAACATAGCTATCCTAATCTTCTGTAATAAGTAGGCAGTCTTCTGACTGTAGAGAACATACACTCCCACTAGAACTAACAAGTTCCCTGGTAATTTTCTTTATACTGGAAGATGTGGCCTTTTCTTGAGTTCCCATCCTTCTTGTCTATTCTACACTATGTAGGTTCATAGGTTCACAGGTTAGTACTAAGCTATTGGCCCTAGGGCCTATACAAGGCTAGACATAACAATTCCCTGGCTATTTCTTCCCACACTATTTATTTCCCTGGACCCCTGTCTAGCAGGATGGCTGACGTGATCCCGGGGTGAATTTACTTTCTCCCATCCAATCATCAAGGTTCCTTTTGAAGAGGGCCACTCTGCTTGACATGTAGGGACAGTCTATTCCAGAGTCTAGGGAGCCTCTGGGTCATGAACTTATCCCTCCAGCATGTTTTGTCTATTGTGATAAGGTTTAGATCCCTGGAGCGTGTGGCTCTGAAGGATTGGGATTTCTTTAAGTGTAGCATGTCCAACAGCTCTCGGTTTGACATGGCCTTGTATGTTAAGCAGAGATTGCCTCTGAGTAGACGATATGTGACAGAGTATAGCTGGAGTTTTTAAGGTGGTCAGTGTAGGACATCTGCTTTAGGTCTGTGATTCTTTTAGTGAGGTATTTCTGCGGCCTTTCTAGTTGTTGCAAATGTCTTGAGAGGTACATACCAATAGGGGCATTGTATTCTATAATGGGTCTAATGAGGGATGAGTACAGTGGGACAATGACCTCCTTTTTTCCTGGATGAAAAGTCCTTAGTGATGAGGTGTGCCACATAGAAGGATTTCCTGACTGTTGTGGCGATGTGGTTATCAAAGGTGAGACCACTGTCCACCTGTGTCTCTATGTCTCTTATCACACTTTCGGTGTTTAGTGTACTGCTACCTATGTGGTAATTCATGAGTACATGTTTTTTTTTCCAAAGGGGATAACTGATATTTCTTGGCACTGAGCTTGAGCCCATGGTTCTGGCACCAAGCATTTGTTTCTGTAAGGCCCTTTTGTAGAGTATCCACATAATTTGGGGATTCCATAATGGCTCCCAGTTTGCAGTCATCTGTGAACTTTGTTGGCCAGAGTCCTGTTGGCCTGTACTTCAGAGAAGAAGATGCCAAACAAGACCGGTCCCAGGACTGAACCTGAGGTACTCCACTTGTCTGGAGCTGGATTTGGAGTCGGCTACTTTTACAGTGTGGGTTCTGTCAGTAAGCCAGTTGGCAACCCATCGAGTGATGTAAGGGTTAATGCCCAGCTTAGTAAGTCTATCTATGATTCCAGAGTGGGGGATGGTGTCAAAGGCCTTGGTGAGGTCCATATTGGCTGTGTGGACTGTCTTACCCTCGTCCATGGCTCTGGAGACTGATTCAATGAAGTCAATCAGGTTCAGAAGACAAGATCGGCCCTTCATGAACCCAAACTGGGTGGGGTCCAATGTTTGAAGGTTGCCAATATCTTTGTTTATAAGTTCCATGATAATACGTTCCATGGCCTTGCAGATCAGGCTCGTCAGACTGATTGGCCGGTAGTCTTGGGATCCAAGGTGGATCCCCCCTTGTGGAGTGGGATAACTGTAGCTGTGCGCCACTCAGTGGGCATGAAGCCTGAGGTGAGGCTATGATTAAACATGAGACTGCAAAAGTCCTCCCCCACTTTACCTACCTTACCATACTTTACCTTACTTGTTCTTTGCTGCACTATAAATCTGTCTATCTTCTCCTACAACTTCCAATGCATTCACTGTCTGTAGCATGTAAATAGTGACATCTCCCTTACTGAAGCATAACAATAATAATAAACTGCAGTACTTAATAACTCTTTAGGCATGCTTTTCTACTAAACTTCACATGTACCTGGTTAACCCCTGTATAATTACCACAACTCTGTAACATTGCACCTTCTGCTATTACTTGTTACCTTTTCCTTTCTCCTAACAGCTTTTCTTAGGTTCATAGGTAGGTACTGGGCTATCTGCCCGAAGGCATATATTAGCCCAGCCATGTTGTGCAGTATTCACCGCCCCTTTGGTTAGTTCCCTAGGCCCTTGATCTAGCAGCTAGTACCCTTGGCCCCTATCTAGTAGAGCTGTTGGTATGATCCCTGGTGTGAACTTTCTGTTACCCATCCACTCGTCAAGGTTCCTCTTGAAGAGTGATAGTGAGGGGCTCTGTCTTATGTAGATCGGGACCTTGTTCCATAGCAAGGGAAGACTTTGCGAAGGGAATTTATCTCTCCAGCATGTTCTATTCATTGTTGTGCTGAGGTTTATATCCCTAGAGTGTGTAGCTCGAGTAGATTTGGTTTTCCTAAGATGGAGCATGTTCAACAGTTCTGGGTTGGACATGGCTTTGTATGTTAGACAGAGATCGCCTCTGAGAAGGCGGTATGCAACAGAGAAAAGCCTTAGTTTTTTCAATCGTGCTGCATAGGGCAACTGTTTGAGGCCAATAATCCTCTTAGTGAGGTACCTCTGTGGTCTCTCCAGCTGCTGGAGATGCCTAGCTAGGTACATTCCAATTGGTGCATTGTACTCAATAATGGGTCTGATGAGGGAAGAGTAGAGGGGCACCACTACATTCTTAGATCTTGTCAAGGTCAGGGTCATACCAGCTTGGGCTACATGATCAGAGAGCTCCTCGATGTCTCTTTTCATGTAGTCCAGGGAGGTACATCTTAGATCATTCACACCAACATGTACAAAGACAGCATCATACTTGTACTTGTTCTGGAGTGACCTAAGGGCCTGTGTTATGTGGCGGATCCTAGCACCTGACAGGCAGCTGACAGTAACCTTCTTGTTCAGCCTGTTGAGTGGAACATCTGTGTGCCTTACTATAGAGTCTCCTATTACTAGCGTGTTGGGTATGGTGTTTTGCCTTAGGGGCTGTCGTGAGGCACACTGCTGAGGTGAATTATGTGTTTTCTGGCTAGTGTTTGGAGGTGCAGGTTGCTTGCTTGTCTGCTTTGGAGGGCACTGTTTCTTTTTCAGATTGGTACCTAGTGCCTCTGAATATGTTTTTTGTATTTATGTGTATGTTTTGCTTGTTTTGTAGATCCATGTGTGACTGGTGGTGTGATGCTAGTGTGTCCCTTCTCCTTTTGACTGTCTGTTACAGTCATGGGTTGAGAGCGCTTAGCCTCCAGTCTGGCTGTGTATTTGCATCTCTCACAAGTGTTTGTGTCTAAAGGTAAGAGGAGAGGGTTGTCTGTATACATGAGGCAGTTGTGACATTGCCTCAGGATGCCCAATTCCACCAGATGAACTGGAGAGTACACCTGAAGCTGACTTCTGGACATGCTTGGAAAAGTAACTTTCACTTGTCTTGTGCACAGTCGAGCATCTTATGCTGTATTATAATAGTGCTGTCTAGGAGATTTGGAAAATAATAGTGCTGTCTAGGAGACTTGGACAAGTGCTGATTTGGGTTACGTAAGTGCTGCAATAAGAGCAGTTGATCTGAAGCACTTGAGTTGAGGCTTGTCTAGTTCTAAGGGAAAATTTGCAGTGCAGACTTTGTGGAGCCAGGAATAGTATACCCCAGCTAACCGGCGCTGCCCGACGCTGCTCTGTGTGCAACACCGCGCAAAAAGAGAGTTGCAGGGTTTTAAGAGAGAGAGATCAAGGAGTTTGGAATTGACCCAAAATGGCAAATAAAACTACAGTTTCTAGGCAGTAACCACTCCTACAGGGACAGGCAGGCTGCTCAGTGTTAACCACTGCTACTGGTGAACACAGAGACTTCCCTTTAGCCCAAGTAAGCACTGGCCTCCAAGAAACTTACAAACAGTTCAGAACAGCAACTCTGTAACTGAACTTTTTTTAAATGATAGAAATTGGGAAAATAGCAAGATTTTTGTGTTTTTTTTTTTGTTTTTGTTTAAGGATAGCAGAGACACACACAAGTAGCAAACTAGTCAGAACAGTGCAATAAATGACCCCAACATGTGTGTGCTAGGTCAGAGGCAGGTAAAATGCAATTTTAAGAAAAAATTAAATTAAGTGCAACACAAAAAATGCAATAAACAGGCTCTAGGTATGTTCTAAATACTGTTTCTAACACAGATATCAACTTTTGCAAGCAAGAAAATACCGAAAAGTAGGCGGCAATGCAGTTTTTCTAAGAGATAAATCAGAAGATTTCTAGTGACATTACCCCCGGGATTCAGGAAGCCAAAATCTCCATGCAGCAACAGTGTAGCTGTTCCTGTACGGAATATGGCCGCCGAGCGGACCAGCAAACAGCTGATCTGACGTGCACTAGTGCACCTACACTGTTTCTGCATGGATATGGCTGCAGAATGCTAATTACCTCATTTTCTTGTGAAAACCATGCAAATGAGGGGAATTAGTGATTTATCAAGCAGCCAGGTATCTGTGCAAGAACAGTGTTATTTGCAGAAATGTATTCGGTTACTAACAAAATACATTTCTGGAAATAACAAAACTGAGGCATGACACCTCTCAGAAAAAAATGTATTATAGTGTTTAGGCATGTCAGTAGCCAAATATATGGCTATTGGCATGGAAAACTGTTTAGTTTTTAAAAAAATCAAATTAATTTTTTGGCTGATCTCGGTCATTTAAGCATAGGATCGTGCCAAAAAAGAGTGTAAAAACTCAATTTTTACAGAAATCTGCATTTTGCCATTATAGTCTGTGGCATGCAGAATGAAAAGAATACCAGGGAACAGTGGTTGCTAAGGGGAAAGGCTCTGTGTGAGTGCAGTAACTATGGACTAAGGCAGTGGGTTATGCAAATGAGGGGAAATTTAATGAATCACAGAAATCTTCTAAGTCCCAAACTGCACCTAACAGTGTAGGTGCTCTAGCATGATGGTGTAACTAGGAGGAGCAACAGACATGAAAAGGGGGTGTGTAAGGCATGTTGTAAGCACATTGGAGCCCAAAGGTGCAGAGATAAGCTTAGCTAAGCACAGCTAAACAAGTGGATGTGTCTGTATTGACTTATTCCATGAACTTAGGAGCGTGTTCGTGGCTAGGGGAGGGCCATTCTTACTGTTTACATAAGCTAAATGGGTTTGCCTGGCACGCACCCAGTCTAAAAAAAAAATGGAAATAGCAGGACTGTTTACATTTGGGCACCGGGTTTGAGCGGCGCCTCGGGGATTAAAAGGGGAGGAAATGGGAAGGGGAAATAGAAAAAAAAAGGAAAATAGCAGAATTAAAGCAATCAAGTACAAATAACATAGCTGGCAGCTGGAATGCATCATAGTCAGCCAATCACACAGGCAGCATCTGCAGCACAACAGTATAAAGTATGGAAACACCTTACAGTCTAATTTGTCCCACAAACTCTGCACCATTGGTATACACATGTGGGGGAATTTTAACTGGAAAATGTTAGGGGCTGCCATTGCTTTGATCCATCAGTATTTGCTAGAGGCTGAAAGTGGAGAGGAGGATAATTCTGACAATTGCTACAGATCAAGGAGGAGGAGAAGAGTGTTCAGACCCAGGGTAACTTACCACGGGCTACATGACCTGCAGATAGTAGAGCACTACAAGGTGGACAGAGGCATACTTCAGCAAATCACCGAGCTGTGCCAGCCTCAACTCAGACCTAGAACCAACAGAGGGGAACACATTCCAGTGGATACCATGGTATGTGTAGCCTTAAGAATTGTAGCTACAGGCAGTTTAAAAAGACCTACTAGGGGCAACATGGGGGTCTCACATGCATCTGCATCCAGGGTACTCCACCAGTTCCCGGATGCCATGCTACCACATGCCGGTAAGCATATTTACTTCCCCATCACCCGTGATGAGAAGACCAGCAATTTGCATCTCTTCTACAATGTAGCAGAATACCCAGACATACTGGGTGCCATAGATTGCACCCACATCCACATCAAACACCGCCCAGTGAACAGGGTAGCATCTACATAAACTGCAAGGGATTCACCTCCATCAAATGACAGGTCATGTGTAATGCACAGGGCATTATCATGAATGTGTGGGCTGGCAGCCTTGAAGCTATCATGACTCCCACATCTGGCATTCGTTACAGCTGTACCAGGCATTTGCCAGAGGGGGCATCTAGGATGGCCATCTGGTGGGAGATGCTGGCTGTGCACTGGAGTGGTGGATGATGACAACCATCAGAAATGCACACACACCCACAGAAGAATGCCATAATAAGGCACATGCACAAACCAGGATCATTATAGAGCATGTGTTTGGGATGCTCAAGTCACAGTTTTGCTGCCTTGACATATCTGGTGGAGCCTTGCAGTATTCTCCAGGCCCATGTGCACACATGTTCATAGTATGTGCCATGCTACACAATATGATCCTGCAGAAACAGCTGCAGCAGGAACAGCATGGGGAAGGGCCACACAGCCCACCACCATTTCCAAGATCCCTACAGGCACAGAGGGACTCAGAGGAGGAGGCCCTGAGCCTCCTACTGTAGGCAGGCAGAAGTGTGCCCAGTATGCTTAAGCATTGGCAAAGAGGCAATGCATAGTACACACACTGACGCTGTAGGGACCCCAGGGAATGACACCTCTCTCTGACTCACACACACAGTAAAATGGATGACACACACATCACATTACCTGTAACTTACCATGTATAGGCAGTGTAGTGTGTACATCCAACATAGGCAGCCCTCAAGCACCATCCTCACAACCACTGCAAGCACAAGGTAAGTCAGTCTTCTTAACAATAAATAAATAGATTAGTATGTTTTGCTAGCATATCTATAGTAATGCTGCATGCATGCAAGGGAATGAGGTAGCCTACTGGGAGCAGCACACAACTGACAGCTATGTGGGACACCTGGAAATGTTTGGCCAAAACTGGCCTCCACACACTATGCAGTAGTACCCAAGGTGGCAAATCCCACTGAAGTATATGTGTGGGGACAACTAACTGGGGGGGGGGGGGTCATAAATCACAGGCATGGATGTCAGTGTGGGGCCTCCATAACCACCCCTCACACCCACACAGCAAGTCAGCTGTAGAAAAACCACAGAGACATGTCTGGTAAAGGCACACAAATGGTGGCAATGTTGAATTACCCCCCAACAGACTCACACAGTGATAGCACAACAGGACCCACAGCTGCAGTAAGGCTATGAAGGGTAAGAAGTCTGAAATTCAAATGTATGCCAGTACAATCTGATGCGGGCTTTTTACAGATATGCCTTTAGTCCCCAAGACAGAGCACAATAGTATGGTAAATGGAACCAAAATTTAAAGCAAATCTCAGCACAGACTGTGCAAATGTGTACAGTTGACAGGTGCCCCCCCCCCGTATACCCATACAAATGCAGTAACATGTATGCTTGCAAGGTAATAGTAGCATAGCACATATTGGCAGGGCTGTAGCAATACACATGAAAACATGTTGCCTGTCCACAATATGCAGGGTTCAATGAGCTATGTGTATGTGTGGGTAATACTGTCTGGATCTGACCAGCATGTTCTCCTGGCAGTCATCTTGTACTGCCCTAGGTACAGTGCTGTCTTTGACAGAGCCATGTGCAGATAACTGCAATGCCAACTGTTATGCATGTCAGTGACATCCACTGCTCTGCCACTGACATACCTGTAAGTCACAGTGTTATGTGGAATATACTATACATATTAATGATATCTTGAAGGATGTGTAGCAGAGGTGCCACGGCTTTTGTGAATATAAGTACTTTTTGGTACTGCTGCCAGTGGTCATTCTCAATAATCCTTTTTTCTTATGTTTGCTTTTACAGATAATGGACATGCCTGCACAGTTGCATGCACTCTACACCCACACCCATATCTTCCAACCTCTGACAGCAAGATGTCTGGACAAGGGCAGAAATAAATGTGGAACAAAGGCACAATGATAGGCATGTGTTGTAAATATTGCCCTTACATACAAATAAAGTAGGTAGGGTGAGGGATTTGCAGTAGTGGGAATTGTCTGAAGATTATGTAGTCTGAAACAGTAATGTCTGTCATTTTGTAAGATAACTCTTCAGTTATATGTAACTAACTTGCCATAAAAACAAAAGTTTACCTAGAAAGGATAAAACCTCTAGCCAAACATCTGGACAGCCTGCCAAAAAATGTACAGGTGAGAGGTATTAAATCTCAGGTTAGAAAGATACCACACAAGCAGGAGACCCCAGCCAGTATATCACCGGGTTGCTGGACTGTTTACACAGCCATGTCATTACTAAAGTGGCTGTAGCCACACTTCACAAATGGCCTTGTTGGGCAAGAATTTACATAGCTGTAAGCATATACCAAAAATGGAGCTAAGACATTTGCTCGAATAAGCAAACGTCCGAATCCATAGCAACCAAACACACTTTAACAAAAGTGCTTTTATCGAAAAAGCACTTTCATTAAAGCATGTTACAAAAAAAAAAAAAAAACACTGCATTAACATTTTAACAGGGGTGCCCCCCCACACCCCCCTACTTTAATATTCTCCCTCCAAGACTGCATTACAGTGGTGAAAAGGGAATTTTCCTTACCCGCACTGTAGTACAGCCTCGGCAGCAGGCATACCTACATGATAGTGCTTCTTCGGTGAAAAGCACTTTCACATAAGTATGCCCGGCCATTTGGGTTTCGACCCACCAAAAATATACTTGAGGAAGGCACACATCAATACTAATAGCATTTTCTTTCAATTAGGATTGACATATTACTTTGTTCGAGTTTCATTTGTTCTGTCACCTTGAACAAAAAGTAGATAAAGTTATGTGTTTTGGGGCCATTTAACAAACAGCCCCAACAGTCTTGACAACGTTTTATGAAGGCAGCATGTTTGCATTTGACAATGGTGTGACAAAGCATACCAAAGAAACCTAGCTTCTCTATGGCACAATACACATAATTCTCATGAAACTATTATGTGAATTTTCTCCTATCAGGTAAGGATGACCATAAAAACCTCCATCAGATGAGTGCCTGTTCCTTTGCACAATACCATTACATATACATATATATACTGTTATGCTGTGGTTCTGCTTGAAGATCTTTCGTTGCACTGACAAGGGCCTAGTGCTTGGTTTTGAAGGCTTATATTAATATGTATGGTCAACCTCATTACTAAATCTATGTGGATCTGGAAATAAACAAATAAGACACCCAATAGACTGTGATATGTTCCTAATCCACCTTCATATCCAGTGACTGGGTCATGTTCGGATTAGGAGCTGATGCTCTAAGTCACTTTGGTTGGGTTTTGGTAAACTGATTAAGGGCAATGCAATCAACTGTGAGAATGGGATGCTGGCACCAAGAAAGCTGGTTTAATGGAGCCTGTTTCATAGTACTAATTCTATGGCTGAACAGGCTGAAGACCATTACAGAGCAACAGAAAAGGGAGACAGTGAGTGAGATAAAAGGTCAAGACTAGTTATTCTTGTGTAAGACCTTATCAAAATAGGAATAATTAAGGTCCATTTTTACCTATGCATTCATAAAGCAACAGAAAGGACTGTATTTGCTGGTTCACCCTGAATGAAACAAAGCATACCTTTCTCCATGATTTGGGGAGCAGCAACAGAGTATATTTTCTGCATATAAAACCTCTTTGACCATTAAAGTAAAAACTCCTACACTTTGACCTTGCTTTGCTGCACCTCACAGATGCCTTTTAATCATTAGCAATAACTACACCAGTGCCTTTCCTTTGCATTTACACTCATTATTAACATTCACTAGTTGTTGTACATTTCTCACATACTTCTATGCCTTGTCTAAGTTAGTCTTCATTTTCTTGCTTTCTCAATTAAGCAAATTTAAGTTGCCACACCCTCCTGTAGTCTCCACTTTACTTGCTGGCACTGATCTCCTCCCATCTTACCAAAGTATGCACCTTACTGCAAACTTGCATGTTATTCACAAAGTGGTAGAACAATCCTGACAGCAGCTTCCATGCAAAGCATCAGATCAAGATCTTAAGGGGGACTAAATTCACCCTCCCTTCTGGGACAATAAAAAATACTACAACACATACCACCAAGAAGAAAACTCGAGTCTCTGTACTCTAGTTCTAACTTCTTCAGTTCTTCTTCAGCTGCTAGCACCCAGCACAGCTATTAGCTGACAAAATATATTAGGCCGCCAAAAAAAAAAAAATAAATAAAAATCCAAATCCTTGACTGTCCCTCCAACATGTCCTATTTATTTCTGTGCTGAGGTTCAAGTCCCTGGAGTGTGTAGCTCTAAGGGATTTGGATTTCCTGAGGTGAAGCATGTCCATTAATTCTGGATTGGACATGGCTTTATACGTCAGACACAGATCGCCTCTGAGTAGGCAGTACGCAACTGAGTAGAGCTGGAGTTTCTTTAGCCGAACTGCATATGGCATCTGTTTGAACCCCTTGATCCTCTTGGTGAGGTACTTTTGTGGTCTTTCCAGTTGCTGCAGTTGTCGGGTAAGGTACATCCCAAATGGGGTATTGTATTCAATTATGGGCCTGATAAGTGATGAGTAGAGGGGCACAATGACCTCTCTTGATCTAGATGTGAATCCTTTCGTGATAAGGTGGGCTATATAGAAGGTCTTTCTAACCACTTTGACAACGTGATTGTCAAAGGAGAGATTGCTATCTACTTGGGTCCCCAAGTCCCTAATTACTTCTTCCATACTTAATGGATTACCACCTATGTGGTAATTTGTGGACACTTTGTTTTTCCCAAAGGGGATGACTATGCACTTTTTGGCATTTAGCTTTAGGCCATGGCTCTGGCACCAGTTATCCGTCTCTGTGACACCCTTTTGGAGGATGCTTGTGTCAGCCGGAGAGTCAATTACGGCACCCAGTTTGCAGTCATCTGCGAACTTGGTTAGCCATAGTCCACCCGTGTCACCCTGTACCTCAGAGAAATATATACAGAACAAGAGAGGTCCCAGGACTGAACCTTGTGGGACGCCACTTGTAACTGGTTTAGAGTCTGACATGGCACCTGCTATTCTGACCATGTGGGTTCTATCCCTGAACCAGTTTGCAACCCATCTTGTGACATAGGCGTTGATATTTAAGCTGGTGAGCTTATTTATGATACCCGAGTGGGGTATTGTGTCAAAGGCTTTTGCGAGGTCCAGGTAGGCTGTGTGGACTACCTTCCCTTCATCTATGGCTTTGGTAACTGTTTCAAAGAAGTCGACCAGGTTCAAGAGGCAAGATCTGCCCTTAACAAAGCCAAATTGGGTAGGATCCAGTGTCTGGAGGTTCCCAATGTCTTTGTTTATGATTTCCATGATGATATGCTCCATAGCTTTGCAGACCAGGCTAGTCAGGCTTATAGGGTGATAGTTTCCGGGGTCTGTTGTGGCACCACCTTTGTGGAGTGGGACCACTGTTGTTGTACACCATTCCTTGGGTACATATCCTGTAGTAAGGCTGAGATTGAACAGTGACTTTATATGAGGGTTTAGTTCTTCTTGGAGCTCATGTAAGATGCAGCTCGGGACACCCTCTGGTCCCATTGATGCTGTGTTTTTTGCTTTGGAGAGGGCAGCTCTCACCTGTGCATCTGTGATCTCAGGAAGGCTACACTCAGTTGGGATAGACATTTGCTCTTTTGGTGGGGGGGGGGGTGGGGGGTTTGCACGGAACCTTTCTGCCAGGATGTTGGCAATGTCTGTGGGTTCAGTGTATTTTTTGTCATTTTGCACTAACTCAGAGCACATCTAGGACTTGCCTCCCAGGTTTCTGACATAACTAAAGAAGGCCTTATGATTATCTTTAGTGTCTTGTGCATTTTTTCTTTCGAAGCTGGCCTTAGATGATTTTATGAGGGATCGTAGTTTCTTGCTAGTACTGATCAGAGACGCCTTCCCTTTTTGGGATGTTGCTCTATCATGTAGTAGCTTTCTCCTTCTGTTGTATAGCTTATTTATGGCCGGGGTCCACCAGACAGGTCTCCTGCCTTTGGAGGAGTGAGTCTTGATTTTATTTGGGATAGCATGCTCCATGCATTCCTGTAGGTGTCCATAGAATGCTTTTATAAAGGATTCTGCATTTTGGGCCATATTTTCCACTGGCCTGGGGGCTTTGAAGGATTACACCTCGGTTTTGAGAAGTGTGAAGTTTGCTTTTGAGAAGTTCTTCACAGTGGTTTCCTTGGCTAGGGGAATATGGATGTCCAATGAGAATAGTTTATGGTCTGATCTTACCAATGAGGGGTATACCTCTGGTGTGGAACATTGAGACCCCATGTTGGTGATGACCAGATCCAATATGTTTTCCCCTCTTGTAGGAGTGGTGGCCAGTTGTTCCATAGCATTTGAGTTTATAAATTCTAGGAACCATTGGGCAAGGGTGTTTGGGCTTGAGTAGTTTTCCCAATCAATGTGTGGGTAGTTGAAGTCACCCAATATTATGGTGTTTAGGGAGACCTTCATATTCTCCAGTGTCCTCAGGAAAGCCGAGTGAGGTTCCTGTGTTTGGAAGGGTGGTCTGTAGCAGGCTACAAACTGAAAGGCAGTTTTGCCCACTGTTAGTTACACATAGATGGTCTCCGATGCTTCGTGCAGTGCCACTAACCTGGAGGTGTGGGTATCTTTGATAAATATGGATACTCCCTCTCCTTTTGTGGTTCGGTCCGAGTTTTGGGGCCGGAAAACATGGTATGAAGTATAACCTGTTAGTGCTGTGGTGCTCTCGTTAGCCTTGAACCAGGTTTCTGTTACTGCACAGATATCGATATTCTCCATACTGAGGAGATTCTCGAGTGTGTGCATCTTGAGGTTTAGACTTCTAGCATTGAGCAGCATTACCCTTAGTTTTTTTTTTTCTTTGTGTTGTTTATGGAGGTGGGTTTGTCTTTTGAGCCTTGCCTAAAAAAGGCACTATGGGGGAGGCAAGAGCCTTTCCCAGTATTCAAAAACCCAGGGGTGACAGGTGCAAGCTGTCCCTAGCGAAGCAGCGTGGCTTGTTGAGCATGTCATCCCAGGCTGACAGACACTGGATCCCCTTTGAATGACACCAATACTTTACCCAATTGTTAAAATTGATCATTTTGTCTTTATACTGTGGCATCATTCTTGGTGAGGGTAAGATGCTACTCAAGGTCAGGGTCATACCGGCCTGGGCTACATGATCAAAGAGCTTCTCTATGTCTTTTTTCATGTAGTCCAGGGAGGTATGTCTCAGGTCATTCACACCAGCATGGACAATGACGGAGTCATATTTGTACTTGCTCTGGAGTGACCTGAGTGCTTGTGTTATGTGGCGGATCCTGGCACCCGACAGGCAGCTTACAGTGACCTTCTCCTTGTTCAGCCTGGTGAGTAGGACGTCAGTGTGTCTGAAATAGAGTCACCTATTTCAAGTGTATTAGGTATGTTGTTTAGCCTTAAGGGCTGTGACTGTGTGGCACACTGAGTTTGTGAGCTATGTGCTACGTGGGTATTGTTTCGTGGTAGCGGTTGCTTGGGTGTCTGCTTTGAAGGTCTCTGCTGCTTAGGCAGATTTTTATTTTGAGCATCCGAGTATGTTTTTGTGTGTTTATGTGTTTGGTTTGCTGATGTGATAGGTCTATGTGAGACTGGATTTGTGGTGTCTGTGGTTACCTTCTCCTCCTGACAGGCTGTGCCAGTACTGTGTTGAGAGATTACTTAATCTAAAAATATTTTTTTTGATACACAGGATACTCAAAGACCTACTGATTTTCGATTTGGGAAACCTAGCTTTATGCCTCCCATGGACAAACAAGTCGCAATGTTCAAGGATTGTGTATTCAAAGATCTTCATTTTCATCATGAAACACACCATATCAAGCATAATCTATCCAGACCCGAACAGTTAGCCTTACAAAATCTTACATGATATCTTCTTCCATGCCATCCAAATTACTTCTTGAATTTGGTATACTTCCTACTAGGAGAAAATATTGCATTTTTTTTCTCGGCTATGAACTAAGAATTCAAAGTGAATTTTCCCCACTTTGGAGTTTGGCGGCCTATTCCTTTCAAACAAGCAATAACAAACTTGGACATTGCTCTTCTATCAGCAGTCGTTTGGATCAGGTACTGTCCAAATATAATTTTTTTGTGATATCTCTTTGGCTGTTACCTTGGACTTTACTAAACGCCTGGATGAGCTATTGTTTATTCATCTTTTCGTGATATAATATCATCTCTTGGCCACCAAACTATTTTTTTCAAATATACAACAATTGTTGGGATTTGAATTAATGTGTTTATATCGGCCTTAAAGATTCACATCGCGTTTGTCTCCTTCTGGATACATAAGGGCGTTTTAGTATGGTGGGACACCATCTTTTTTACTTTTTGCTATTTATGCACGTTTGGGATCCATTAACAGCAATACTTGTGGCCGGGTGGTACCATCAATACAGATGTAGAAGGAGAACGACTGTTAGATAAACTTTGGACTTTACATTTTTGGAACTAGGAATCACGGATTGGTGACTATATATAAACTCTTCCTGGTTTATGGCTGCTAGAATGTGCTTGGACTATTCTACATGAGCTACATTTGGGGACTTCACTATTTCCACTATATTTGTTACTGGCATAATATGTCATTTTTTGGATCATTATTTAATTTAACTATCTGATGATTATTCAAACCATATGTATTAAGCAAAGTGCATGTTTGGGTTCATGTTTTTGTATCATATATAGGATTTTATTGTTTCTCAAAACAGGACATATATATATTTTTTTGTTTTGACATTTATAATTTATATTTTTACAGACAGGAATATATCCAAACAGTAGGTGTTTTTGGGCCTATGGTGGATATGGACTAACAATATTTGCTGATAAGCACGTTTATGGGATTCTTCATTAGAATTACATTATTTAGGATGCTATAGGTTTTTCCTGGTTGGCATACATGCTGTTTAGGTGATACTACACTGATACAACAGTCGAGTCGGTGGCTTAGTTTACCATATTGTGGTTCACCGGGTTTTTTGTTGACACATAGCAATAAAATGTTTTTTGCTCTTTTGTTTGCTATTCATGGCTATGATAACTGCATACAATTTTCACAGCAATTGCTGACCATACAGTCTTTCACATTTACATGGATATTTTATTATAGGATTCAATTCCAAACCAAATATTTATTTTGGGAAATTTTGGGGGGGCTTATTTTTGGGCTCCTTAATACAGATCTTATAAGGTCTTCAGTAGTTAGATATGGGCTTTTGTGTAAATTATAAATCCTAGAAGGAACATTTTGCTGTTTAACAAGAATTGGTTGATGATTTTTTTTTGGTTTGGCTTCAACAACATACCTTGGAAATATTCAAGTAGAAATTATATCATATAGATATTGGGCATATTTATATATGTGATACCTTTTTATCTAAATTTGGGGCACATCTATTTGTGATTTGTGGGGGTGGAGACAAAAAGTCAGTCTGCTTTTCTTAAATAGTGCACCTCTAATTAAGTGTGATAACAAGTTGCTTTCACAGATATAATTTATTATTCCACTTCTTGGCTTTAAGAGTTTTGGATAGATGGCAGAGATGATATAAGGTATTATTTTATTCTGATTGTCTACTTCCTGATACCTTGGAGCTCTACATCTATAGTGAACACACATATATCATTAGATGGCAGAGATGGAGGCTGGCTACCCTTATACAATTTGTTGAGGTTGGGCTGATATATTGATAGGTTGTCTATAGCCTCTTCTGACTTTATCCATCTACCAATTTCTGTTTATAATTAAGTGGTTTAGGGTGTAGTCTTTTAGTTACGCCTGATCTCTATGTGGGGACCTTATAACTGTATTTCACTTAGTAATGCTTTTAACAATATATATTTGTTTTTCCTTTTTGGTTTGGATATTGAAACAATTCTCAGAGGGGTCTGACAATCTTTAATAAGCATTCACACTAATACGATTGGTCACAGTATATTGATTTAGCAAGTTCTTTTTTAGGACATTTTGTCATCCACTTATTGATTAGGAATACATTTAGTAGGGATCTCATCAAGTTATTGGAGGGACTGTCAGCTGACCATGATAATTTAGAGATTTTTAGTCTAACACAACCCAATTCAACAAATTCCATTCTAGGAAGGGACGATCCGGACAATCTTTGTGGTGTCTTATTTCAAAAAATGACAAAAAATATAAGGACACTTAGGTCCGACATATGGCACTCCAAATTATTCAAAGCTTATAAGCCAACAGGATATCACACCAAGAGGCTTAAGAGTCCCAAACCAACCTTTGGTGAACCAGATAGATGACCAACTATTCCTTGACTGGACCCAAGCACAACATAAAGCATCCATGCTCTTTGTTGATGCCCTAACTGAATATTATGAAAGAACAAGCAATCAATGCATATTAGAGGTTACTGCCAATTGTGAAGAGGTTAAGGTCTATCAGGCAGAATTCTTGTTTTGTAAATATTTGAATAATTTGGCTAAATATGTATCACTATTAGAGGAACAACTGATTAAGAAAAAAAACACAAAAATTCCAGAGAGATACTATGGATTACGATAAGGGTAAGCCCTTTGTGACACAAAAAAATGTACACTTCTATGGTTCTAGTCCCAAGGTAACCAATAGGAAGAAAAGACCATGATCTATATTAAGAAATAAAGAACTGGGCTGTAGTGGGATATCAGGGGATGGCTCAGCCTCAATTACTGATTTAGATTCCCTATCTCCTCAAGAATCTCCAGCGGCCAAGAGGAAACCAAACAGAGACACTTTAGGTGTAAGAAACACAGGAGGGGCAGGAAACACAGAAGGCATATACAACATTCAACAGTTATTGGAGAAGATAACATCTCACTGAATATAGATAATGCGCATAACATCTCCTCTTATAACTTGTCGGAAGCTGAAATAAAATTGCTTAATAAGGGTCTCAACTTTGTAACATCATTTTTGGTTCCTGAACATACCTTGGTCAATGATGTTAATGATTTCTGCAGATTACTTAACCTAAAAATATTTTTTTCTGATACACAGGATACTCAAAGACCTACTGAGTTTTGATTTGCGAAATCTAGGTTTATGCCTCCCATGGACAAACATGTCGCAGTGTTCAAGGAGTGGGTACTCAAAGATCTTCATCTTCATCATGAAACACACCGTATCAAGCATAATCTATCCAGACCCGAACAGTTAGCCTTACAAAATCTTAGTAAAAAACAGGATCTAGTCATTCTACCAGTGGACAAGGGAGGGGCAGTAGTTGTCATGGACTGGAATATGTATCATGCCGAGGCAGTGAAACAGTTATGAGACGTCCTTTCTTACATACAGATCATCATAGATACAACTCCTAATTTTAAGAAAGAAACTGATTCTTTGCTAGACCTAGCCATGAGGAAGGCATTATCTGTCAAAAAACTTGTAAACAACTTAAGGTTTCGGATCCCCAACCACAATATCTTTATTTATTGCCTAAGATACACAAACATTCTACCAATCCTCTTGTATGACCAATAGTATCTGGCAGGGGCTCTTAAACAGAACCTTTATCAGCTTTTCTAACTGACTATCTACAGCCTTTGCTACATTTGGTTAGGTCTAGAATTAAAGACACTACACAATTTCTTAATATCATCCATGACACACAATTAGAACCAAGTTGGTATCTATGTACATTAGACGTCACCTCATTGTACACCAGCATCCCACATTGGGCAGGTCTAGAGGCTATTAAATTCTGGCTGGATAGATCAGATCTATACACTCCTGGTTTCAACACATTATTGGTTTGTTTGACGGAACATGTGTTGTCCAAAAATGTTTTCTACTTTAATGTGAGGTGTCATTGGCAGGTCCAAAGTACAATGATAGGAGCATCCTTTGCTCCGATCTATGACAACCTTTTCATGTGATATCTAGAGAAACAACTGATATACGATGATAACCACAATATATTCTTTGACCAGATAGATATTTGGAGACACCATCTGGACCATTGTTGGATGGTGTGCCGGAGTGATGTGCTGTTTGCCAAGGAGTTTATAGAATACCTCAATGAAAACAAATGGGTGATCCAGTTCACTCTTAATATTCAACATCACAATATCACCTTTTTGGATGTGTCTATTACCAGACAGATGGATCACACATTAGAAACACAGGTATATAGAAAGTTTCCACAGTATAACACCTTATTACATGCTTCTAGCCGTCACCCACACCACATCATCTGAAACATTCCCAAATCTCAACATCTATGCATCAAATGGATTTGTTCCTCTGAACAATCCCATGGGTCCTGCCAACATGATCTTACTCAAAGATTTCCCAACAGAGGTTATCAGGCAGAATCTTTAAATCAGGCACGAAGTTTTGCTGATCAACAGGACAGAAGTCAGCTATTACAATATAGGGACCAAACCACTTCTAACAAATACACCTCACAACCTATTAGGCTTGTAACTTCCTTTGGATACAATACAAATTGGTTTAGGGACATTATTAATAACCACTGGGATATTTTGTTGGCACATGAAAAACTAGGCAATTGTCTTACACCTCGTTGTTTATTTTCATATCGCAGAGGTAGAACCATTAATGCACATTTCACACACTATAAACATCATACTGAGTCCACCAAACAACAAACCACTTTGATTGGAGACAGACTGTTAGGCTGTATAGCCTGTGGTCATTGTAATGCTCGTAAACACATAGTTAAAACAAAAGAGTTTACTAGCAAAAATACATCCAGGGTTTACGTCATAAGATGTTTTGGGAACTGCAATAGCGATTGAGTAATCTATTTAGCTACTTGTTTTTGCTCTGCGTTCTACGTAGGGCAAACATCAAGACCTCTCAGATTCAGAATCAATGAACATTTAAGTGATATCAAGAACAATAGGGAATCCAATGCACTATACAAACACACTATGAAACACAAAACTGCCAAGTTTACCTTTACCATAATTGATAGAATTCAGTGTAACAAAACATGTAAATCAGGATGGCATTCTATTTTAAATCAAAAAGGGTCAGGATGGATTATTAGGCTAGGTGCACTATTTTATCCTGGCCTGAATGAGTTAAGTTAATCTGCTTAATTGCTTTACCATTTACTGGATGACTGTAATTAATTTTACTGACTTTTTCCTATATAAGCATGTGGAACTGTCTATACACATTAATGCACTGAAGAAGGCTATTACTCAGTCGAAACCAGTTTGCTGCTTATGGATTTTTTGGGTTTGCCACAATAAAAATATTTAAATATTTATTTTACACTTCTGGTGCTGGATTTTTTCTTTTTGATTTTACATTAATGGTCTAATCCGTGCACCCTGTGTCCTTTGCGTGTAGTTGGTTTGGTCAGAATTCCCTTTTCCCCACTGTAGTGCGACCTCGGAGTGAGAATATAAAAGTAGGGGGGGGTGGGGGCACAGCCCCCCACACCGGGTGTGCAGGGGGCCTTGCCCCCTGCTTAAAAGAAGATTTATTGTTTTTTTTTTTTTCGAATGCACTTTAGCAAAAGTGCTTTTTCAGTGAAAGCACTTTCGTTAAAGTGTGTTCGGTTATTGTTGATTCGGACTATTGAACTTTCGCTCAGTAGTTCTAGATCCATATATATATATATATATATATATATATATATATATATATATATATAGGTTCATATCTTGATAAGTAGGTACTAGTCTATTGGCCCAAGAAACTACGTAAGCCTAGCCAACAAGGTTCCCTAGCTTACGCCACACAGAAAGTTATTTTCCTCTGCCACTGTCGAGAAGAGACACAGAAGTGATCCCCGGGGTGTATTTCCTATTTCCCATCCACTCATCAAGATTTTTGAAGAGAGATTCTTGAAGAGTGCTAATGAAGAACTTTGCGTGACATATATGGATAGCTTGTTCCAGAGTATAGGAAGTCTCTGGGACAGGAATCTATCCCTCCAGCATGTCCTGTTTATTGTGGTGACACGGTTTAGGTCCCTAGAGTGTGTAGCTTGGAGGGATTGGGATTTCTTTAGGTGTAGCATGTCTGACAGCTCTGGGTTTGACATAGCTTCATATGTTAGGCAGAGATCATCTCGGAGTAGGCGATATGCTATGGAGTAAAGCTGGAGTTTTTTGAGACGGTCAGTGTAGGGTATTTGTTTATGGCCAGTAATCCTGTTTGTGAGGTACTTCTGTGGCCTTTCCAGCTGCTGCAGATATGTCTTTTGAGGTGCATTCCAAAAGAGGCATTGTACTCTATAATGGGTCTAATGAGTGTTGAGTAGAGGGGAACAATGACCTCTTTTTTCCTGGATGAGAACCCTTTTTTGATGAGGTGTGCCATGTAGAAGGACTTCCTGACTACTGTGGGAATGTGACTATCAAAGGAGAGACTACTGTCCACCTAGGTCCCAAGGTCTCTTATCACACATTCAGTGTTAAGTAGATTGTTGCCTATGTGGTAGTTCATGGGTACAGAGTTTTTAACAAAGGGGATGACACTGCACTTTTTGGCATTGAGCTTGAGGTCATGGCTCAGACACCAGGTATCTGTCTCAGCAAGGCCCTTCTGTAGGATGTCCAGATCATTTGGGGACTTGACTATGGCTCCTAGTTTGCAGTCATCTGCATACTTCGTTAGCCTGAGGTCTTCTGTGTTAGCCTGTACTTCAGAGTAGTAGATACCAAACAGGAGAGGTCCCAGGAGTGAACCCCGTGGTACTCCACTTGTCACTGGTTTGAGGTCAGATTTGTAGTTTGCAACTTTTACAGTGTGGATTTTGTCAGTGAGCCAGTTGGCAACCCATCTTGTGATGTAGGGATTTATACCTAGTTTAGTGAGTTTAGCTATAATTCCAGAATGGGGGATGGTGTTGAAATCCTTGGCGAGGTCAAGATAGGCTGTGTGAACCACCTTACCCTCATCTACAGCTTTGGTGACTGCGTCAAAGAAGTTGATCAGGTTCAGGAGGCATGATCTGCCTTTCACAAACCCGAACTGGGTGGGATCCAGAGTTTGGAGGTTACCAATGTCTTTGTTTATGAGTTCCATGATGATACATTCCATGGCCTTGCAGACCAGGCTCGTCAAACTAATAGGGTGATAGTTCCCGGGATCAGTGGTGGCTCCCCCTTTTTGGAGTGGGATAACTGTTGCTGTGCACCATTCAGTGGGCACAAATCCTGATGTGAAGCTATTTTTGAACATGGTGCTTAGGTGGGGAGCCAGTTCATTCTGAAATTTGTGTAAAATGCACCCTGGGATGTTGTCTGGTCCAATGGATGCTGTGTTTTTGGCTTTAGATAGTGGAGCTTTTACCTGCATAGTTGTGATTACAGGGACTATGCATTCTTCCTTTATAGATATGGGCCATTTAGGGGGTGAGGGGGATAAAGTTAACACTGAACCTATCTGCCAGGATGTTGGCAATATCAGTTGGTTCTGTAATTTTTGTGCAGTTGTACTGTAACTCAGAGCAGATCTGGGTGTTGCCTTCAAGATTCATTACATAGCTATATAATGCTTTGTGGTTGTCCTTAGAATTAGTGGTGATTTTGTTTTCATAGCTAGCTTTGGAGGATCTTATAAGGGATCTCAGCTTCTTACTGAGGCTGACCAGGGAGCTCCACCACTCATGGGATTCTACTCTCTTTTGCAACAGTTTCTTCCTTCTGTTGTACAGTTTGTTTATTGCAGGGGACCACCAGATTGACTTCCTTTTTTTGGAGGATAGTGTCTTGGTTCTGTTTGGGATACCACTATCCATGCACTCATGTAAGTGTTTTGAATATATATCTATCTATATATATATATATATATATATATATATATATATATATTTGAATGAATATATATATATATATATATATATATATATATATATATATATATATATATATATATATATATATTTCCCTTCCTTTATATATTTATATATGTATATATATATTATTTATTCACTATATCACTATTTCATATATATGTTTCAACAGACACACACACACACACACACACACACACACACACACACACACACACACACACACACACATACACACACACACACACACACACACACATATATATATATATATATATATATATATATATATATATGTGTGTGTGTGTGTGTGTGTGTGTGTGTGTGTGTGTGTGTGTGTGTGTATACATGCATATGTCTATATACAGCACATGAATGACTTCACAGAGCTTTCTCCCTAATGTTGTATGCCTCTATTGCATGATATGTTTGAAAAAGCAATCTTAATATTTCTTGTTCCAATGATATAATGGTGCACTGCTTTGACTATACTATACAGGGTCATGGACTTGGGACTGATAGTTTTTTTCCCTTAATGTTAAATGACCAAAATACATGATATGTTTCTCAAAGCAATACCCACTCACACAGCTCAGGTGGTATAGTGGCATTTTGCTATGATTGCAAAGTACAGCATCCCGGGTTTGAGACTTGGTAGGATTGACTACATTGTTTCTGAGCAGAATAAGGTCTGATGGATACAGATTGATTAAGGCATTTGGAAGCAGGTTTGCATGATGCTAAACAATGCCAACACATGGCTCATCTGTTTTAGCTTCACTTACCACCGCTTATTCCTGCTTATCCCATGCACTAATTTCTTTAAAAGAAAAAGGGGTGATAAGAAAGTGGTGAAAAACGCGGCACATAGATGGAAGTACAGTATGTAAGGTCGCTAAGGTTCATAGGTTAGTACTAAGCTAACTGCCCTTGCAAGCCATTTTCAGCCTAGCCAATTATCCCTTGTGAGACTTGAACCCTGCACCTTGTATTTGTAAGGCAAACACCTTAATCATTAGGCCACCCCCATGTGCAGGATGGGTGTAGGAAAGGTCCATAGTTGTTAATTTCTTCTACAGCAACAGCTGTGAATTTCTACAAAATTTGGAGGTGAATTTGGACACTCAAACCCTTCGGAGAGGGGTGAGGACAACAGTAATGTGTTGTCAAGCCAGTTGGACCAGATTACATGTGTCCAGTGGACACATGTGAAATGGACAGCAATGTACGGGGCGTCATTTTTTTTTTTTTTTTTTTTTTAGGAATAGATCCAGTGGGATGTAGGGGAATGATAGTAGGTATATTTGGGGAGATAAGTTGGGTAGGAAGGCAGACAAGACAGACAAGACAGCAGACAGGGTTGGTATATGACAGATGTGGGGCGTTAACACCTTGTGATTCAGAATCAGATGCCCATGAACCCTAAATAGATACAGTGGGACTGAGGTCCCCACTCATGGGCAGTCACCACTGCACCGTCACGGCACCAGAGGTGGCTGTGCTGGACGTTAGACAGAAGGAGCAGGCTGACCCTCAAGATGAGCCAGGTGGCCCTCAATTTTGTGCAGCTGTCCACCAAACTCCTTTTGGATGGTGCTATGCACCAATCCCCAGACCTGGCTATGAGTGACGGTTTCCTGGCTGTGCCCCTCCCGGTGGGATGGGCCCCATCCCCTGAGGCAGTTCCACCTGAAGGTGGTGCAGGACCAGTGGACGAGGAGGTCTGGGTTGGGTCCCAAATGTGCTGGGGCCTGGAGCCACTGACAGATGAGGTGAGACAGGAGGATCTGCCAGGATTGCCTTCCCAGATGTGTTATGGTGTTGAGGTTTTACAAAACATGTTGGTTAGTCATGATCAAAACACTTCAGAATTAGTTCTAACAGCATGCATCGGTGTTCCAATTAACCAAAAACAGCAGATATGGAACAGTAGCATAGCAAACAGAACACATGCATAAATGGAACAACAGTAGGCATCATAATGGCATGAAAGTTACATTCATAGCAACAGGCCACAATTGATAGTATCTGAAAGGGGACATTAATAATCAAATGATTCAATATTTGTAGAACAATAGGACACATGTCCCAACAGTAGTTTTGGAGAAAAACATACCCGTTGATTATCTGTATGAATTATTGTTGCAGATAGTGTGGGGGAGAGAGAGAGAGAGATGCCAATTAACAAATGTATAGGCTTTGATTGTTCACAACTGTACTGATCATTACTCTACTCATTACTCTCCAGGTATGTCCTCACTTGTACTGATCATTACTCTACTCATTACTCTCCAGGTATGACCTCACTTGTACTGATCATCACTCTACTCATTACTCCCCAGGTATGAACTCACTTGTACTGATCGTTACTCTTCTCATTACTCTCCAGGTATGACCTCACTTGTGCTGATCATTACTCTACTCATTACTCTCCAGGTATGTCCTCACTTGTACTGATCATTACTCTACTCATTACTCTCCAGGTATGACTTCACATGTACTGATCATTACTCTACTCATTACCCTCCAGGTATGACCTCACTTGTACTGATCATTACTCTACTCATTACTCTCCAGGTATGACCTCACTTGTACTGATCATTACTGTACTCATTACTCTCCAGGCATGATCTCACTTGTACTGATCATTACTCTACTCATTACTCTCCAGGTATGACCTTACTTGTACTGATCATTACTCTACTCATTACTCTCCAGGTATGACCTCACTTGTACTGAGCATTACTCTACTCATTGCTCTCTAGGTATGGCCTCACTTGTACTGATCATTACTCTACTCATTACTCTCCAGGTATGACCTCACTTGTACTGATCATTACTGTACTCATTACTCTCCAGGTATGACCTCACTTGCCCTGATCATTACTTTACTCATTACTCTCCAGGTATGACCTCACTTGTACTAATCATTACTCTCCAGGTATGACCTCACTTGTACTGATCATTACTCTACTCATTACTCTCCAGGTATAACCTCACTTGTACTGATCATTACTGTACTCATTACTCTCCAGGTATGACCTCACTTGTACTGATAATTACTGTACTCATTACACCCCAGATATGACCTCATTTGTACTGATCATTACTCTACTCATTGCTCTCCAGGTATGACCTTACTTGTTCTGATCATTACTCTACTCATTACTCTCCAGGTATGACCTCACTTGTACTGAGCATTACTCTACTCATTACTCTCCAGGTATGACCTCACTTGTACTGATCATTACAGTACTCATTACTCTCCAGGTATGACCTCACTTGTACTGAGCATTATTGTACTCATTACTATCAAGGTATGACCTCACTTGTACTGATCATTACTATACTCATTACTCTCCAGGTATGACCGCACTTGTACTGATCATTACTCTAGTCATTACTCTCCAGGTATGACCTCACTTGCACTGATCATTACTCTACTCATTACTCTCCAGGTATGACCTCACTTGTACTGATCATTACAGTACTGATTACTCTCCAGGTATGACCTCACTTGTACTGATCATTACTTTACTCATTACTCTCCAGGTAAGACCTCACTTGTACTGATCATTACTCTACTCATTACTCTCCAGGTATGACCTCACTTGTATTGATCATTACTCTACTCATTACTCTCCAGGCATGACCTCACTTGTACTGATCATTACTCTACTCATTACTCTCCAGACATGACCTCACTTGTACTGATCATTACTCTACTCATTACTCTCCAGGTATGACCTCACTTGTACTGATCATTACTCAACTCATTACTATCCAGGTATGATCTCACTTGTACTGATCATTACTCTACTCATTACTCTCAAGGTATGACATCACTTGTACTGATCATTACTCTGCTCATTACTATCCAGGTATGACCTCACTTGTACTGATCATTACTCTACTCATTACTCTCCAGGTATGACCTCACTTGTACTGATCATTACTTTACTCATTACTCTCCAGGTATGACCTCACTTGTACTGATCATTACTCTACTCATTACTCTCCAGGCATGACCTCACTTGTACTGATCATTACTCTACTCATTACTCTCCAGGCATGACCTCACTTGTACTAATCATTACTCTACTCATTACTCTCCAGGTATGACCTCACTTGTACTGATCATTACTCAACTAATTACTATCCAGGTATGACCTCACTTGTAGTGATCATTACTCTACTCATTACTCTCCAGGTATGACATCACTTGTACTGATCATTACTCTACTCATTACTCTCCAGGTATGACCTCACTTGTACTGATCATTACTCTACTCATTGCTCTCCAGGTATGACCTCACTTGTACTGATCATTACTCTACTCATTATTCTCCAGGCATGACCTCACTTGTACTGATCATTACTCTACTCATTACTCTCCAGGTATGACCTCACTTGTACTGATCATTTCTCTACTCATTACTCTCCAGGCATGACCTCACTTGTACTGATCATTACTCTACTCATTACTCTCCAGGTATGACCTCACTTGTACTGAGCATTACTCTACTCATTACTCTCTAGGTATGACCTCACTTGTACTGATCATTACAGTACTCATTACTCTCCAGGTATGAACTCACTTGTACTGATCGTTACTCTACTCATTACTCTCCAGGTATGACCTCACTTGTACTGATCATTACTCTACTCATTACTCTCCAGGTATGACCTCACTTTACATCTACCTATGGCCTGGGGTTGAGCAGTGCAATGTTTGTACACATTGTATTACTAAAGCCTTCTTAAAGCTAATACATACATTTCCTTACCTGGCAGACCTGTTGAGGGAATATCTCTTAACACTACCTGTTTCTACATATCATCACATATTCAAGGTTACATATGTGACACCGAAAGGGGTGCCCTGCACTCATGTTATGTGCACGTGCTTCTGCCATACTCCAAAAACAAAAAAAAGCAACTTGATGGAGAAAACACAGGTTTAATTGTAATACAGGATTTTGTCCTGCCAACAATACTGGAACTTCATCAGATGCATTCAAAAAAATGAAACTGTCCTTTAAATAAAATAAAATCCAATCACAAAATCAGATAAAATACACACCCTTCTCAGAAGCCAATCCATGATCAGCCTCATGACACACCCCCAGCACACAGTCTTTACTCGCAAGAGCAATTTAATTCAGACTTGCATATACAAAGTAGCTAAACGCAGTTCATCGAAACATTTTGTATTCAGTTAAGGTTACAATGTTGCGTTACTGCATAAAATCTATCTCGTGTAAGCTTTTAGTTTTAACAGACATACCAGGGATTCTGCTTCATTTAAACCTGGCCATGTCTGTGCTCCAAGCCGCAATTGCCAGTAGAGTTCAGCTTTTTCAAGCAGGAATGGCCATGCTCCACCTCTACCTATAATTTGCAAGGTGTCCAACACAATAAACTTAAAATAATGTTCTTTATGGGCATTTATATGTCTAGCCAATGCAGTTGTTAATTTATTATTATGAATGTCACTTAAATGTTCACTAATTCTACATTTAAACTTACGCTCTGTCTTGCCTACATAAAAACATGGGCAAGATTGACACACAGCACAATAAACGACTCTCGAAGAGTTGCAGCCATGTTTACCATAAATAATAATGTTCATATTATTAATTGCAACTTGTCCGACATCTAAAATGTGTTTGCACGAGGTATAGGCTCCACATTTTCTCATGTATCCAGCATTTTTATTTGTCTTAATATGCTCCATTAGCTGCTTTAGATTACAACCTTTTCTATATACTATGATAGGTTTCTCCCCCATTTTTTCTCTAATGAAGCTGTCATTCATTAAAATATTCCAATTCTTTATTAATATTTCTTTTAAAACATTACTATCAGGACAAAAGGTAGTTATAAAAGCTCTATTAAAATTCCTAGTTGCATTTAAATTACGTCTCTAAATTAAAAACTCTATCATTAGTAGTGACAGCAGGCTCATTAGACATTATCCATTGAGGAAGGGCATTATTAAGTAAAGGTGTAAAATGCCCATTTTCTCTTTTTTGCATTACTTCTCTGAGAAGCTCATCTAATAACCGTAAGGGGGTAACCTCTGTTAACAAACATCTTTTTTATTATTTCACATTGTTCCAAAAATCTATTCCATTTAGTGGTCATACGGGCTGCTTGCACCAGCTGACCCTTCACAATAGCTCATTTCTGGGCAAAAGGGTGATTGCTTTCAAAGTGTAAATATGTGTTAGAAAAAGTTGGTTTGCAAAAAATTTCAGCAGTAAAACAACCATTTTCAACATCCTTCTTTACCAACACATCTAAATAGGGTATTTGTTCCTGACTGTAGGTATGTGCAAAGCACAGAAAATCGGTAGTCTGATTAATGAACTCAATAAACAGTTGTATGGCATCTACCGACCCTGACCAGAGAATAAGAATATCATCCTGGAAACGAAGGTATAAGTCACAGCTGGAAAAGTGTGTTGAGGAAAATAAAAACTTATACTCTCACATTAACATCATGATGTTAGCATATAAGCCCCCACAACAGGACCCCATGGCAATACCTTCTTTCTCAAACCAAATAAAATTTGATTTTAAAACTAGGTCCAATAGGAGTTCATAGGTGTTAATGCTGTACTGCTCTATGCCTTTCATAGTCCGGTACTCACAAAACCACTCTTCTCCAATAACATGTACTATTACTGTATATAAACCTTTTATATCAACAGTAATTAACACCTGCTTTTCATTAAACTCTACACTATTGAGCCTATTCAAAAACATCCCACAAGTCTATACAAATATGTGCTTCTTCAAACACATATTGTTTGAGTTCAATGTCCAACAGTTTAGCGAGGGGATGTGGAATCGTCCCCATTGCATCCACAATTGGGTGCATAGGGGGTTGTTTCACATCTTTATGGATTTTGGGAAGCCCAAAAATGCTTGGACGGATAGCATATTCAGCTGTAAGGTAATTATGCTGGTGTATGTTGATGGAACCCTGGATAAATAAATCATGTAGGAAAATCCTGATCCTTTCATACACAGTATTCATTTCACTTACTGAACTTTCTTGATATGTGGCCAAGTGTAATAAACACACCATTTTGTTAATGTAATCACACTCATCCATCACAATCAACCTCCCACCCTTATCGGGCTTTATAAATCTAACACCTGATATTCCTTTCAGATCATCTAACACTTGTTTTTCATCATAAGTTAAATTATTAACATTAGGCTTCTTAGGCAGAGAATTACATAAGGCTCTAATGTCAAGTTCACATATTTATTTAGTATACATTTGTTTACCAGGATAGTCCGACTGGATACATGTCCATTTTCAGCAGAGGCCTGGGGAGAAAAACTCCACATAGACAAACTACATAGATTACACAGAAGTTACCAAACAGTTATAAAAACAAAGTGATTATATACAATGGCTTAGTAGTGTTCCCTAGTAGGGGCTCACAATTCTCATGGGCAGACACAATTAAAAGTAAGAGACATCAGATTGGAAGCAGAGCTTGGTGACATAGTTACAAGTTATGATAATTACAGAATATGCTTTCAGTTTATAATTTAATCAGGGTTAGTACATGGGCAGTTCATATGTTCTGAAAAATAGCAAGAGAATTATGTAAAGGTGGATTATAAGTACTAGCCACTCTTACAGGATTTTCCACATATACATTGTTTAAAAATAATAAATGTAAATGTAATTTTCGTATGTATAATTTCAAATCAATGAGAGTTTCCACCATATTCATTTTCCTTGTGGGTACAAAGGTTAATCCTTTAGAGAGCAAATCATATAACTCAAGTGGAATATCCAAGGACGAAAAATTCTATGTAGGTGATAACTGGAATATGAAAGACAGCATCACATCATTTTCATCATTTATTGGAAGCGTTTCTTTCCCCTCCACAAATTCCGTCCATTCCCTGAAAAGTCTTGTAATTCCCTCTGCTGGCTTGAGAGGTTACATAAAACGTGGATGTTTTGCCATTCTGATTGTAATTTCGATTTTCTAGATGCTCGGAGCGCCTGGGAACATTCCCAGTCCCCTGATCTAAAACCCCTCATTATCTGTTACAGTTCGCTCACAGTCAACATCGTTAATATTGTCATTAAAAGATTCATCCACATTTGTTCGTTGATGCCAAACCTGCGAATTGGGGGGTGGGGGGTAAGCTGTATTGTCTCTATATGCATCCATATCTCTGGTTAATTTTTTGAACTTCCTGGTTTTAATAGATTTCATTTGTTCTTCGATGGAGCATAAAATTCAGGTGTATTCAAATTTATTACCACTAAAAGAAGCTTCTTGGGTGATATTCCTATCTAGTTCCATTACTTCTTTGGTGAGAGACTCAGTGGTTAAGTTATTGTATTTGATAACAAGCTCCATGTACTCAATCCCATGTTTATCAAACATCTGCAACAATTCATTATGAAAACTAGAATTATTAATTAATCCAGTGGGAAAGTGCCATAATTGTAAACCCTTAGGCACAATCCCTCTGTTTATACACTCTCTGAAACAATCAGTATCCATTTGTAATTTCTTAATTTTTAGCAGACAGCAGTCAGATTCACTAAGCTTGTCACACAAGCTACTCTTGTCTCTTAATGTATTATCGCTAAAGACATTGTGAGATTTTAGCATGTCATTCAAGCAGAAACAATCTGGGGCACTAGGCCCATTTGAAAGGTTATGGTGAGAATTAAATAAACCTAGTCTCTCACCTGCAACAGTATTTGTATTTGTAGATGAAATGGAAGAAGCGCCATTAGTTAAACAACCCGTAGTTCCACTTCTCGGCTCCTGGCTTGAAGAGCTAGGCAAGGGGTGCACAGATACTTAAGATAAATCCAAAGTTTGGGATAAAAGTGGTGATTGTTCAATCCTTTCCATTCTTTTATTTAACTGCTGTATCAGTACAGTCAATTCAACAATGGATTGTTCAAGTGCATTCACACAACCTGCAGATGTCTGTTAAAACTAAAAGCTTACATGAGATAGTTTTTATGCAGTAGGGCAACACTGTAACCTTAACTGAATACAAAGTGTTTCAATGAACTGCGTTTAGCTACTTTGCATATGTAAATCTGAATCAAATAGCTCTTGCAAGTAAAGACTGTGTGCTGGGGTTGTGTCATGAGGCTGATCATGGATTAGCTTCTGAGAAGGGGTGTGTATTCTATCTGATTATGTGATTGCATTTTATTTTATTTAAAGGTGTGTTTAGTTTTTTTGAAAGTATCTGATGAAGTATTGTAGGTGGGATGAAATCCTGTATTGCTGTTGTTTAAGGATAATTTTACAATTAAACCTGTGTTTTCTCCTTCAAGCTGCTTTTTTTGTTTTTCTAGTTTGTGGTGTTTCTTCTGTTGCTACTGTCATACTCTACCTTAATTTCTATCTGTCACCCTAGGTATTGACAGCGATGACCACTAGCAGTGAAAGCGTGACATTTGAGGGACATTTATTGGAAGAAACCACTTGGTGTATGTACTTATCTTGCTGTCTTTTGCAGCCTTGACATTGTACAGTGGAAGTGTTGTACACAGTGTATTAGTACAGCCTTCTTACAGCTAATAGAAACATTTCCTTACCTTGCAGACCTGTGGAGGGAATATCTGTTAACACTACCTGACTGTTTCTATACATATTCACATATTCAAGGTTACATATATGACACTGACAGGGGTGCCCTGCGCTCATGCTCTGTGTGTGTGTGTGTGTGTGTGTGTGTGTGTGTGTGTGTGTGTGTGTGTGTGTGTGCGCTAGTGCTTTACTCCACCTGGATTTCTGTCACCCTGGGTATTGGCAGCGGTGACCACTAGCCATGACAGCGTGACACTTGAGGGACATTTATCAGAAGAAATCACTTGGTGTATGTACTTATCTTGCTGTCTTTTGCAGCCTTGGGATTGGACAGTGAAAATGTTGTACACAGTGTATTAATACAGCCTTCTTACAGCTAATAGAAACATTTCCTTACCTTGCAGATCTGTGGAGGAAATTTCTGTTAACACTACCTGACTCTTTCTACACATATTCACATATTCTTGGGTGAAACTATGCATTCAGCTTACTACCACTCATGGGATTTGAACCGTGCCTGTTTGTGCAAAAAAGTACAACAAGGTTGTGCTTCTATACAATGAGCAACTGAGGAACTGTTATTGCTTGCTTGCCTGTTTTCTGCCTAATACTCTCTTGGTTGGACAATCTGACTTTGTAATTCTGACATTCATGCATGACAGCTAGTTCTTGTACTGTGTATTAATACTTTGACATATAACAATCTGGAAGCAATAGTTAACACTAAGCACTGCTGTAGGGATACATTATACTAGTTTACAGATTACTATTCAGGGATCAGATCTTGTTGCATGGAAACTTTCATATAGTTAATCTTCTGTTTTACAGCTCCACAAACTTTGTCAGATGAGCCTCAATTAATTCATGCTGTCAGAGCCATAGTTGCAGTGCAGAACCTGTACACATTTAGATTCATACCACCATATACCAACGTAAATGCAACAGTCTGGGGTTTTTAGTTTTATTCAAGGTTATTGACACTTTTATTGATAAGATATACTGTACATCAGTATTACTCTGCTAACATCTCATTTATTCATTACACACAGTACACATTTAACCTACTGTCAGTTGACATTCTACTCTGTTCTATTTATTTGCCCTGAATATTGCAAGCTAGATTTGTACTCACCAGCCTCCTGGTGCAACCTTAGCAACTGCTGGCATGAGCATCTATGTCCGCAGCCCTCTCATCTGCAGCTGTATAGGAGATAAAGAACCATTTATGCATACCTATCGATCACATACTCAGGCTGGACTTTGGTAAACACTAATTGATACTGATACTTACACACTTCTGGGACATTCTGTGCCTGTGTGTCTTGGATCCACAAGGTCCAAGAGCTCACTCTTCCTACGTCTGAGGTCAGCAAAATTGTGCTAGACCTGCTCACCAGTTTGATGGATGCCAGTACCACTGGTGAGATCACTTGCAAGATGGTTCCAGGCCTCCACTTTGTATTGGGAGAACTGGTACTGGCCCTGCAGCAGTCTCTCCTTGTGGTCTTTCACTAGAAGTCCAACCATGACCCTGGACTCCTGAATGTCTCAGGGTTTTGCCCAAATGCATGAACCCTCTCCTACACCAGCCATAGTGCCTGCAAGTATGAGCTACAACTGGTTATGGCTGTATTCCTGCCTGCAAGGTTTAAATAAAGCCAAATTCATACCCTTTGCCATCATTGGACCATTTTGAATATGCTGAGCTAAGCTAAGCGATGGGCAAACCCGCTTAGGTAAGGTTGGCCGTGCTTAAAGGGATAGATGTTGACCACTGCTTACCAATGCGCAAATCCGCTTAGCTGGTCTAGTTATTGCTTACAATTTATGTTTAAGCAATGCTTACACAAGGTTAGCATAGCTGAGCACTACTTAGCATTGCTCACATTTCATTTTATAGAGTATCAGGATTGTGGGTTTGAGTCATCATTAAGCACAGAAAAGTTCACAATTCCAGAAAACCAGAACTAATAAAACACCACTGGAATATCCAGTAACATAGGTAGATCAGGAAATTAGCATAAACTTGCATTTATTACTCACTTTCATCAAAGACTTGTTCAGAAAAAACAAATACATATGCTCACTTACAAAACAAGTTTAATGAAATGACAAAAAGCAGTAGCCACCACGCTGAACAGCTCCAATACTCTGGTCTTTATTAAAACACAAATAAAAAGAAGATGAGTGCTTTCAGGACCAAGCCCTTCTTCAGATCTATGGTGTTTTTAAAAACATTTTATATTCACAGCATCATTTAGCTCAGGTTCCCGGTCAGAATTTAACATCATCTGCCACATAGCTTCTGTTTGTTCTAGTTGAGTTTTAAAGTCACCACCCCTCATGTCCAATTCATCTTCTTCTACAACTGAAATGACCAGGGACTTTGATTGTATAAGGTTTGTTCCCACTGTAAACACCTTTTACATTGGGATGATCACTCGAACATTACACACTAGAATAAGGGAACATTATTATGACATAAAAAAATAGATGTTAAAAATGCTTTTTATAAGCATACATTAAGATGCCCTCAGTATAACAAGTTTTTGTTTTTAGTGTTGGAATAAAAGGAACTGGACATGAGGGGGATGTTCAGAGGCTAGCAACTCACCATGTCAAACAGCACCTTTATAAAGACTGCCATAACCTCTCAAATTTCAATTCTAAGATCTTTAACAACATCCTTAATAAGATTAATTGGTCCATCCTCTATTCCCTACCACTGGATAATGCTGTTATAAAATTTAATACAATATTTCCTGACATTCTCAATACCCTCACTTGTATAAGAAAAAGAGAGTTTAATTCACCCAATCTCCATGGCTATCCCATTCTAGTAGACAATTAATGTATGAGAGAGACAATGGTTGGAGAAACTGGCAAAAATACAAATCTCAAGCTCACCTACAGACCTACAAGCAATTTTGAAACATGAGGAAAAATAACAAGTTACTGCTGATAAGAAATATTATTACTTCAACCCACAGGATAACCAAAAACACCCACCCCACAAACAAATTTTGGTCCAGTATCAAGAAAATATTACACCCTTGAATTCCTAGCACCTATAACCCTTATCCAGACATCTTGCCATTAGAAACTGCTTCTAGATTTACCACACACTTTCTAGACCACCATCACCCAAAGCTCCCTAAAGAATCCTGCCACCAATGACAAATTTTAAAACTCTAGCAGTGCCATTTTCAACTTAAAATCTGTATAAAATTTATTACACAAACTTAAGTCCTGCTTACCCTCAGTAGACAATCTCAGATATAGGTTCATAGGTGTGTACTACGCTACTCGCCCTGGAGCCTTTACAAGCCTATTCCAAAAAAATTGCCCAGGCACCATGCCACCCCAATGTCAGTTCACAGTGCCTCTATCCAGTAGGGCAACTGAAATGATCCCTGGAGTGAACTTTCTTTTACCCATCTACTCGTCAAGATTTCTCTTGAAGAGGGCTAGCAAGGTGCTCTGCTTGACATGAATGGGAAGCTTATTCCAGAGTATGGGCAGTCTTTGGGAGATGAACCTGCCCCGCCAGCGTGTTCTGTTAATTGTGGTAATGAGGTTGTGATCTCTGGAGTGTGTGGCATGGGGAGATTGTGATTTCTTTAGGTGTAGCATTTCAAGTAGGGCTGGTCAGACATGACTTTGTAAGTCAAGCAGAGATCAGCTCCAAGTAGACGATAAGAGACTGAGAACAGCTGAAGTTTCTTGAGTCTGTCCATATAGGACATGTGTTTAAGGCCTAGGATCCTTTTTGTGAGGTACTTTTGTGGCCTCTCTAGCTGTTGTAGGTGTCTGGTCAGGTACATACCAAATGGGGCTTAATATTCAATGACTGGTCTGATGAGGGATAAGTAGAGTGGGATGATGACCTCTTTCTTCCTGGATGCGAAACCTTTGGTTATAAAATGTGCCATGTAGAAAGACTTCCTGACCACAGTGGCAATGTAGTGGTTGAAGGTGAGGTGGCTGTCAAACTGGGTGCCCAGATCTCTTTAAAGACTGCTGCCCCCTCTATTGCTGCCCCAGTCTCTATCTTGATCAATCCATTTTGTCTCATCTTTCTGGAAAAAAATTTACATCATTCCTCTTTATGAAGGGGGATGCTGCACTGAAATAACAAACTTCAAAACAATTGAAATCTTGTGCCCTCTTTCCAGTATCTTAGAAAATGTATTCATAAACAATTTTTACAATACTTACTCCAAGAAAATCAACAAACCTCTACCCACCAAGGCTTTTGCCCAGATCATAGCACAACAACTATCCTTGTTGCCTTTTTGGACTGTCATTAAAGCCATGGATAACAACAATTTAGGTTATTCCCTCGTTTTAAATCTCTCTAAAGCTTTCAATACAATCTCACATACCAAACTACTCTCAAAAATGTCTGCTTTAGGCTTTTCCAGTACACCAGTCAGTTGGTTCTCTGGCTACCTAACTGGCTACAATCAATTAAATGGCTCTCTACTTACTCATCTTTTCTCACAGTTAATACAGGTGTCTCACAAGGCTCTGTACTTGTCCCTCTTCTCTTTAACATTTATAAATGATCTAAATACATCCTCCAAACAAGCTAGACTAATATAACATGTGGATGACTCCACTGTCATTTGCTCATGTAATAGTCCTTCCCAGTTACAATCTATCACTTAGCATGCTTTCAACTCTATTGAAAGCTGGCTTAGTGACAATCAGCTTTTCCTAAATCCAAACAAAACTGCTCTTATTTCTCCCCAAATCCCAAACACACATAAAGGATATGTTCAAAATATCCTCTCTCAACAATACTGAATCTAATGTTGTACCTCACACAAAGTTACTTGAGTCATAATAGATGATCAACTGAAATTTGATCTTCATATTCAAAAGTGCATAAAAGCAACACACCAAAACTGGGCAGGCATAAGTTTGCTGATGGTATCTATGAAGTATAAATTGAAAACTGAAGTAGTTTCAAGAGATGTGTTATTGGGGTAGGGGTTGGAAGTTGAAGGATTTCCTGGGTGGAGAATTGTGTTGACAGCATTCCAAAATGTTTTAGGGTTCCTGGGTCTAGTATCTTGGGGTGAGATGTAGTAGTTCTTTTTTTCAGAGTATATATGTTTTTTTTTTGCTTACATTTCCTAGTTCTCTGTATTGTTGGTAGTGTGTGGGAGATTTGGTATTTTTATTTGGTCAGATATATACTGATACATTTTTGCTGCCCTGCTGAGGGGGACACTTGTGTCAGTGCAGTGGACTGTCTTTAGTAGGTAGGGAAAGGAGTCCTGAGCTAATATCAGTCAATTGTTTTGTTTGCCAAAGCCATTAGCAGCAGTGCTTTGCAGAGAGGTGGGAAAAGCCTCAAAGTTGACTGGTATATTGAGTGTGTGTGGGTGGCTGTGTGTTTGTGTGGAGTGGATGTGTGCATTTGTAAGTACATTTTGAATGCTATGCATTGTGAAATGGAGAGATTAAGAGTAAAATTGTGCTCAGTGTGGTCCCTAGCAATTTAATCATTGCTTGATTAAGACATATACATTTCTCTGTGTTTGTCAGTACATTGTTTGAGTGCCCTGTTTGGAGTATGGTATCACTGCTACAGCTGCTGGTACTTTTTCAATATGTGTGTCTCATAACTGTATACTAATATAATGACCACTACGGCCCTTATAAGCCTAGCTGCACAATCCAAACGTGACCCCCAAGTTTGATTTATATACAGGGTGATGTAATCACAGTCACTGTCCATCAGAGGCAGAGGCATTAGACCAGGAGTGAATTTCCGATTACCCATCCTTTGATCCATTTTGCACTTAAATAGGGATAGGGATATTTTCCAGAGTGGGAATTCTCTGAGAAACATATCTGCCTCTCCAACATGTCCTATTTATTTTGCAGTCAAAATTTAGGTCTGTTTATCCAGTAGATCTGATAATGTTTGTTTGGCAGATTAAAGGATCACTAAGCAACAGTTACCATGCTACTGTGTGCTTTACAGTGGGAGGAAGGGTAAAAATAAAATGACAAAAACAAAGACATGGGATTATGGAAGAGTGAATTATTATATGCTGAGAGAGATGGTCAAGGAAGAATTAGGAAATGGAGCAAACTGACAGAGCAGAGAAGATATGAGAATGGGGAGGTATTTGGAGCTATGGACAAGAGTGTGAAGAAGATACAATAAGGCAAAAGTAGAAGAAAGCCAATGTGGCCATATAGGAATGTAAAGCTCACAGAAAAAAAAGATGTGGAAGGCATTGGTTTAATAGGTAGAAAAGTGGAAAGGAGTGGTTTATTTAACATTTGCTGAGCAGGAAGGCCCAACTAGGATAGAGCCTATTTTCAGCAGAGGAAAGGGAGAAATGCTCCAGATGCATGTTTTTAGAATGTGGGAGGAAACCCACATGAATGCAGGGAGAACATACAAACTCCTCACGAAAGGGACCCCAGCCTAGAATTAAACCGAAGAACTGCTTGCTTTGAGGTGATGTTAACCGCTGCACCGCTGCATCACCACTTGTTGTTTAAAAGGTAGAGAAGTGGAAAAGAGTGGTTTAAGAGGTAGAGTAAGCGTGGTACATAGAGGATAGCAAATACAGACCTGTAGCTAGGGAGGGAAGAAGGAGGTAGCTGCTCTGTGTGCAAGCTCTTAGAAGGCACAATCCAAAAATGCTGATGGAGAAAAACACCACTGGCATTCATTTGTGAAACTGTGGGGATACTGGAGCTTCAAAAGTGAATGCTGATACTGCATGCTCAGTTTGTGCTGAAGCTGAAAGTGTATAGTAGTGTTTGTTACACAATGCATGGCTTCTCATCAACTCCTGAAGCAGAACTCTCACTCAGCAAGAGAGGGAAGATCCATTTTCATCCTCATTTCCACAGACAGGAATTAGTCTCTGGTAGTGAACCATGTAGTTTTAGGGGAACCCACCTCTGGACCCCTACCACATATGCTCCATCTCTCCTAGGTTGTCCACTGACTGCTACCCTTTCATGTCTTGTTTTTTTTGTACCTCTGCCCCATCACTCTGCTTCATGAGGTCTAGTCTAGGTGTTATCAACAGCCCCCAGATTACTTTTCTGTGGGTTTACTACAAATGCACAACTGCTAGTAGCTCATGACATATATCCACAATGCCACTCACTCCATAAGGCAGGTGCTTTAACTCCCACATGCCTGATTTTCCCTAACTACTTAGTCCTCCTAAAACCTAGCTCTATTACTCTGTATAGTCCTGCCAGAGCCCTGAATCCTGACCATAAAACCCTCATACAGTTCTTAGCCCATCATCTTGCTCCCTAACCCTAAAATTCCAGTCCCTTCCCAAACCTAAATTCCCTTATCATTTCCTAAGCCTTTCTGGTCCCTACACCTAAAACTCCCCTGACGCTTCCTAACCCTGAACTCCCCTCCCACGTTAATCTTAACACTCCCCTCTCACTCCATAAACCTAAACTCCCTTTCTACTACCTAACCCTAAATGTCCCCTTCTCCCTAACTCTAAAACTTCCCTCTTGCTCCCTAAGTTTAAAAACTTCCCTCCTGCTCCCTAATCCTAATCTTCCCTCCTGCTCTCTGACTCTAAATTGCATTTCTTATTCTGTCCTACTTCACACTTCCTCCCTTGCACTCCTTGGCTGCAGCACTTATCTCACTTGAACTAGAATGACGTGTTCAGGAAGGTGTGGCAGCTGCTTGCTACTTACTCACATTTGAGTTTGAGCAAGACAAGCAACCTACATGAGCTACATGGCACTTGAGTCCCTGGCATAGAGGCAGTGGTTTTTGAGCCTTGGGACTCGAATGTTTATAGTAAAAACTTTTCCTGCACTGTAACCATCACTTCCACTCCCCCGACTGATTTGTTACAACAGATTTACTGTGACACAAGTGCTGTACCTTGCATTAGCTTGTACTGAATCTCACCTGCTACCTTTCTACTTCATTGTTACACTTTTTTGAATCATTTACACACTCCCCATCCCCCCTACTGCACCTCTCTGTATAATTATCAAAAGGTGCTGATCCTGCTCTCAGTTCCTTCATATATGTCTGAGACAAACACATCAAAGAGTAGTGGGTACAGAACAGACCCCCGAGGTACTCATCTATTCACTTCCCTATTTCCTGACAATCTCCCTCTAACTGCAGACCTTTCTTCTTTCTGATATGTACCTCAAAAAGCCCCCTGCTTCCTTTCTTGAGCTCTTTATCTAACTCTCCTAGCTTTATAGATGAAGAGTAGGTTAATGACTACTAAACTGCTTATTGAAAAATGTATTTTAATTTGTGTGCTTTGCTTCTATACTGTGCTGGATCCAAAGTCTTCTTAAGACACACAGTCTTGCTGGCTGTTTACTGCTGAAATCAGTCACAGAGCTTTGCATGACTCCACCTGTAGTCTGTTTAAAGCAACAAGCCTTTCAAATTGCACACTGATAAAGAAATATATTTTACAGCTATAAGCACAGTTACAGATAACTTATTTTATAACAAACCACACATACTCTTTCTGTTAGTTTGTAGCATATACTTACAACATTTTCCTTCATTACAGATATAAATGATGACTTCTACAAAATACCTCTCTCTGTCCTTTTCTCTTCCCTTTCTCACATAACTGAACTACTATAATTGTTATATAGAGTGCTACTCACGTACATAGATATTGTTATTTCCTCTTGTTATCTTTTCTGGCCTTCTGTGGGAAGTCACATAATTTCTGTTTTTAGACTTTTCTATTGTCCTGTCAGCAGTTCTGCTGATGTAAAAATGCACAAATGCATGCAATCAATACTGAAAAAACATCACGTATTGCTGAGTTTATAAAAAAGGATGTCTGTTAATAGATATTTGTTCTGCAAACATGAGAAAATCATGTAATCCTGCTTTCCAATATTGCTTTGTTAGGCTTTTTCTTTTTGATGCTGTGAAGAGAAGCCTGTCTGTTATACATATAGTATGAATGCACATTTTACATTACTAAACTCTATACATATATTCAAGCAAACTTTTTATTCTATGCTTTATCTTTCAGCATATTTACAACATAATTAATTTCAGCTTATATTCATAATCTCTAACAATTCCCTCTTTTTTTAAATATACTCAAAGCACTTTATACTGATATGTATTGTTGATCACATTATATAGAAAACACATTAAGAAACAAAACCTTTAGTCTTTTTTTGATACAAGTCAAAATGCAATTTTACACAGTTAATAGAATGAAAACATGTATTACTATCAAAACTGAATGTAACTAACAACTTTTTCTTTTGCAGATCATTCTGTGAAAATATTTTATCAATTATGAGCTGTGTCTGCTTTAGTTTTATTTTTTAACTTGATTAATTTATTCTTTTGCAATTACAGAAATTTCAGTATCTTTAATACTTGAGGATTTAAAAAAAGATGATTTATACACTAGAGAATGCTATGTACACATTAGTTCATTATATGTATAAATACAGTATTTAATTTTCCTTTAACTGGGGTAACCAATACTAGAACAGATAAAAATGATGGTCCAAAAATCAATAATAAGACTCCAACTTAAAAACCAGTGATAATATTACAACTTGACAAATTACTTTTGAACTTACAATGCATCCTGTACAGTATGTATTTACACAGACTGTTTGCTATTTATGCATTTTAATCTAGTAGGTACCCTGAACCCATTTTATTTTTAAACATGGTTTTTCACACATACTCATTACCAGACATTAATTTTGTTTGTACTGAATTTTTCTGCATTTGTACATACAAAGACTATCATTTGTACAGAATTTTTCTGCATTTGTATATACAAGGACTATAAAGTACATTTAGTCTAATCTTACAAATTTAATAACATCAATATTAAGCAAAATCTTGGAAAATGTCTATGTCTCTTTAGAAATATCTAGTGGAATTGGCACCAAAGGCATATGTCCTGTTATTTTAGAAACATTCATGATTTTTATACCAACATTGTTTTGCCAAAAACATATTAAAATAGTGAATAGTGACCAGTCTTGTTCAATTTTTTACATATCTTTACTCTCTCTTGTATAGCTGTAATAAAGCAATTTTAATCCATCTTTTGTTTTTTAAACCATCTCTTGTATAGCGTTACAGTTTAACAGGTTGTAAATACAATGTAATACTAAACAATACAATAATAACTAGCATAAAATATCTTGGACTTTCAGATTTAATCTGTTTACCAGTGTTTCTTATGCACTAATACCTGTCCCCCCCCCCCCAAAAGAGTATTGTCAAGAAGGAATGTAATATTATTTTTTTCCTGTAGCTCTATTTTAGACTCTTGTGCAGTACATACTGTTTACATAGTCAGTGTAAAACTGAGAAAGTACCCCTCCCCCTGCAGCATTGCAGTAGTGTTTATTTACTTTATGCTGTGAGAACAGAATGTATGTCAGCCCAACACTTTGTTTATACATTTGCTTTAATAAACTATGGACTTTTGTCTGGTTTGATAATTTGTATAAAGCGTTTGCTGTTTACTACTAGTAGTAGGTATTTATACCCTCCTGCATAATTGGTTTGTACTGTGTGTATATTATGGCCATCTGCTGGCTGTACTTATGCAAATGCGTTTTTTTTTAACATTTACTTGCAAACAGATTCTCAGTGACATCTATGCAATTGTGACATTTTATTACAATTACCAAATAGTGTTGCATGTAAACATTTTAACAAGTATATGAGATGCAGGCGTGGTGGCACAGTATGCGTAGAGCGTATCAATCAACAGCAGTCTGTATAACACACAAATACACTAATACGCTAGCTGCGTACAGACAGAGTTACCAGTTAGTCAGTATCACCGTAAAAAGCAAAAGTATACCAAGTACTGTATCAGGCTTCCGTGGAACAAAGGCTTGAAAACTCTTCAGCACCTCAAGCGTTCAACGGGACATATCCAAAGTCGTATAACAAAGAAAGCAAGTAAATGCAATGCAGGCTTGTTATTCAACGCCAGTATGCGAGTCAGTGCATACAAAAATAAGCTCTCTGCTTGTAGATGGAGTCAACAGTTAATTCAAATAAAGTACCTGATTCAAGAGCAAAACTTCAGAGGAACAATAGCTTGGAAACATTCAATGACAAACCAAGCGTTCAACAGAGTATATCCAAGGTAGTTTATTCATATAAAAATCGGCAAGCGCTTTCAACTAGGTCTTCATCAGGCCGTTAAACGATCAGGCCGTTAAACAATTTAGACTGACAAAGCACTCATATTTATAACAAAACATCACAGTAGCAACGATGTCATTTCCTGTTAAAATTTTAAACTGACAGAGCATCACAGTAATGGAAATGCCATTTCCTGTTACTACTAATTCAAAGTCTAAAAACATTTTAAATAGAAAATATATATAAAAAAGGTATATATAAAAAGATATGTAGTGATAGTTGCACGCAAAAGCTGACTATATGTAGTTCCAAGGCAAAACACTGTCATTGTACAAAAAACATATAATTGCATACACAATAAAATAAAATTACTGCTAAGAAATGTATCTAATTTATTAAAATTATTGTTAGTGAAAGCACTTATGCATTAGAAATCCATTCAAGGTGCCACAATAAATAAAAAACTACTAATATTTGTATCATGGTGTAAACTCTCATGAAGTCAGAAATTTACCATCAAACATTATCACTAAAATATATATATGAAAAGCATATATATATATTGATTTACACATCTAGTAGGAAATATCTAATATGTTAAAAATATTATTATTAAGAACAATTCAACCCACCACAGTAGATGGAAATGAACTAACATTGATGTCATGATGTAAAAGTCTCAAGAAGTCAGAAATTTACCACCAAAAAGTGTCACTGAAAAAAATGTGTAAAATGATCCACATATCTATGAGGTCATTGCCTACACTAAGTACATATATATAAAGATATATATATAAAAATATATATGTAAAAGGCCTCATAAACACTGACACTATATACACTAATGATACATCCACACAATGTGCAATAATATAGGTTAAAAATACCATAAATTGTTGTGACATGACATCATTATATAGTAATATAATGTTACCATAGATAACCTGCTACATAATAGGATGGCAGTACATATCAATCCAAATATTCACAAATAGCTGCGTCATTTATAAATTGTGAGTGATGAAAAATACTCACTATTTTTGTATTTATATTTTATTTAAGTTTCCTGGCTTTAAGTATGGGTTTAATAGAGACCCTATCATTAATGCCAGGGCTGCGATCAGCTCTAAACCTAATAATCCATTTGGCTTCCATTTGTTCAGTAAGATTACTCAAGTCCCCTCTCCTTATCCCCGGTTTGTTCACATAGATAACTTGGAATAGAAACTTATGTTCTATTGATGTGTTATTTACATGTTTAGAGAGGGCATTGGATGTGCAGGATATCCTAATCTTATATATATGTTCTCTTATCCTCTCTTTAAACTTACGGTCAGTCTTGCCCACATAAAATGCTGGGCAAGATTGACATGTAGCCAGGTACACGACATGTTTAGAGTTGCATGTTGCTGACATGGTGAATGTAAAAAGCTGCCCTGTGACAGGATGTGTAAAAGTATTACATTCTTTCACATATTTACATTGATTACATTTCTGATACTTTCTAGTAGCCCCATCTAGACTATCTGACATTATATTTCCAACTCTATTCGGACCACAGAGCATCCTATGCAGATTCAATTTGTTTCTATAAGAAAACTTGGGGCCTCATCTATTATACTAGAAATCATAGGGTCTGTTAGTAGGACATCCCAATGTTTCCTGTAAATATCCTTGATATTATTGATGTCTTGTGTATAATGTAGAGGATTCTGATATTATTACTAGCTTGTACTGTTCCTGAGATAGCTGACTCATCACTTTGTTTACCAAAATAGGGCTGAGCTCTACCCTCTCTAAGCCTATCTATTCCAGAGAAATTCTCCTCAATCTCTTCATTCGTGTAGCATCTACTGGTAAACTTAGTTCTAAGTCCTTCCATCTCTCTAAGGAACCCAACATCATCAGAATTAAGCCTCGATGCCCGCATGGCTTGGCTCTTTAAAATATTTTTGAAAATATGTTTAGGATGCATGCTACTACGATGTAGCAAACTATTTCTGTAGCACTCCTTCCTGTATACTCCAGTATTCAAATTACCATCAGGTAATTTCTCTAAGTATACATCCAAATACGGAATAATGTCTCTAGATTTCACCATGGAGAAATTCAAGTAATCAGTCTCATTATTCATCCTCCTATATAAATCATTCAATTCTTCTTCATTTCCCTTCCATATTAGAAAGAGGTCATCTACAAACCGGGTATAACATCCCATCTTGTTCTGAAATTCAGCCATCCGAAAGAGCGAAGTATCTTCCCAGTCAGCCATAATTAAGTTGGCGTAGCTGTTCACACAGGATGTGCCCATGGCTACGCCATCTTTTTGTATGTATATCATGCCATCAAAGGTAAAGATGTTATTTGTGAGAACTATCTCCATTAGTTCACATAAGACACCAATCCTGCTCGTAGAGAGGACCCCGTCCCCTGTCAATCTCCTTTTTAGCCTAATTAATCCGTCTTTGTTTGGTATTACTGTGAACAGGGATTGTACATCAAAAGTTACTAGAATGCTTTCTTGCCCATCATTCACTACAGTTGTCTGTTCATATAATTTAATAAGGAATTTTTGGTATCTTTTAATATATGTTCGTATTTGTCCACTATAGGTCTTAGTATTGATTCCAGATATAGGGATATAGGTTCAGTTATCCACCCTTTCCCAGCCACTATAGGCCTCATTGGTGGTTTAGTTCCATCCTTATGTATATTTGGAATTCCTTGTATAATTGGAATAGTGGGGTATTCAACAAGTAAATATCTAAATAACTCTTCATTAATTCTCTCTTCATCTAGCATCTTGCTCAACCTAGATGCTACCTCAGTTATTATTCTATCTACTCTATTGGTATTAATCCTTTCATAGAATTTATTATCACTGAGCATCAACAGCATCTGGTCTTTATAGAATTCCATATCCATGACCACTACCGGGCCTCCTTTGTCTGCTGGTCGAATCATAATGTTTTTATCATTTTTAAGTGACCTAAGTGCTGTCCTTTGTCTTGGTCTTAAATTACCAGACCATCTCTTCTTACCATTTCTAATCTCATTCTCGTACAACTCCTGTTCAACCAATTGTGAGTATGCCTCTATCAACGCATGGTTATTAGGTACATATGTACTGGGTTTCCTGAAGGGGTGTGGAAATACTCCCGTACTATTAAAATCAACCTTCAGTTGTAATTCCCGTACAAAAAGTCTCAAATCAATCACATTATCAGTGATGTTACTCCTCGTGGAGGGAATGAACGTTAGACCTTTTTCTAATACACTAAGTTCATCTTCAGTAAGTTCTTTAGTTGATAAATTCCACACTAGGGATTCTTGTTCCCCTGCCAAATCTTTTTTAGTGTAGGTCCTACTTGTACCTGCTCTGCAAACAAGTATGTTTTAATAACAAGGATGCTTTAGAAAAACTCAAGCTACTTGTCTGGCAATCAGTCTTGTTTATCTTATTTTTTCCAACATTTCCTGTAACTATTAATCTAGTCTAGTAAGAAGGTCTGATACACTTGAAATTTGATATTAGTAGAAATATAATAAGTATTTGTGATTTGCATAACTATGCATTTATACTACATAAATAGCCATTATTTTAAAATTAGCTTACATGGATTTCAATATTTTTTTTATTTATTTATTTAACTGTCCTGCCATTAATTTTACAAAAACTGTTTGACTAATACCATCTGTGATTTTATTTCTTTTTTAAAATTCAGAACTTTAACTGTTTGTTATGGTGTTACTATACAATTATATAAACATTGTAAAAAAAAACAAATAGATATTAGCTGAACTAACACATTTATATTTACATTATTTATATTTGCTGTTGTCTGCCTTTTATTCTTGTGCTTTGTACTTCAGATAAAAAGAAAATACATGCATGTCAGTCTTGTGACTAAATCTTTATTTAAGCATGTCAGTCTTGTGACTTTAAATTTTTACTCATTAACTATTTTTATTTAATTTTATGCACTAGAACTGTTGTGTACCTTTTGACTATGCTATTAGAATAGCAGTCTACTTTACTGTCGTACTGATAAATGTCTTGCTTTAACTGAATGGAAGTTTTAAACATTTGAGAATGATTTGTCCAGATTTTACCATCCTACCACATATGCTTAACCATTTTCAAAACACAAACATATTATAAAATATATTTCTTTTGCATAGATTAGCTGTGTATGCAGGAAGTCAGTCTCTGTCAGTTTAGCTAATTTATTTTCTTTATCCTGCAACTTCTGTTAAAGAGTTACCTGTAATGTTGCATGGTCTTTCTGATATTTTTCAGGAAACCTGTTCTGCTGAATCTAAAACTCCCATGCACTTTTGAAAAGATGTATGTGTAACTTGTCTAAGCTTCCTGAACTTATTGTGTCTGTCTTTTAGAAGTTTATTACATTCTTTTGTAACAAAATGTACTAGAGGTTCTATCAGTAACTGATTTGACTGTTGTTGCAACTCTGAAATAAACCTTTTACATCTGGTGTCAGAACATAACTGTCTAACATTTCAATATAATGTCAACATATTAAATTTTCTTGGTTCTTCACCATTACAATTTTTGTCTGTACAGTTTAACCTTTGAATAGTGGCATGCACTGTATTTTTATGACATTGTACATGCAATAAACATGTTTTTATACCACACATGATTTTGTTTCAGATGGAAGTCAAATATTGTAATTCATTTGCATAATGCCTTACGATCAACTTGCAATCCATTTGCATAATGCCTTACTATTAACTTGCCCTAATAAGGTTTTACATTTGCTAATATGCTGTATATACATTTCATTCTGTTATTATTATTATTATTACCTCTATGGCATTCATACTGTATGTAACACAGAATAATTTTCTTACCAGTCAACAGAGAGGCAGATGGCCAAGTTCCTTTACTGTAAATGGTTGAAAAGTCTCTGTAGTCACTTGTAAAGTTGGTACAGCAAAACTGGCAGTTTCAGTCTTACAACTTTGTATTGTACCTTTTTTGGAGAATTTATGGAACTGCTCATCTTCCTGCAATGCAGTCTCACTGGATTTAGACGTCTAATAAACTGTATTATTGCTGCAAACTGCAGAAAACTGTAGAAATCTGAAGTACTTCACATAAATGTTAGTTACTGTGCTTTTACAGGAGTGACCTTATACAAGGCATTACAACTCATAAACTCAGCAATACGTGATGTTTTTTTCAATAGGAACAGCTTGTACAGATGTTTCCTTTCAGATTTCTGTTAATGGCATCCTCACATCAGCAAAAGTACTTACAAGAAAACAATGTCAGGGTCACCACTGAAAATTTTATTTTCATTTGTGTGCTCTGCTTCTATGTTGTGCTGGATCCAAATTCTTCCTAAGACACACAGTCTTGCTGGCTGTTTACTGCTGAAATCAAAGTCACAGAGCTTTGCATGATTTCATCTGTAGTCTGTTTAAAGCAACAAGCCTTTCTAATTGCACACTGATAAAGGAATATAGTTTACAGCTATAAGCACAGTTACAGATAACTTATTTTAAAACAGACCACACACACTCTTTCTGTTAGTTTGTAGCATATATTTGTAAATTTTTCCTTCATTACAGATATGAATGATGACTTCTACAAAATACCTCTCTCTGTCCCTTTCTCTTCCCTTTCTCACATAACTGAACTACTATAATTGTTATATAGAGTGCTAGTCACGCACATAGATATTATTTCCTCTTGGTATCTTTTTTGGCCTTCTGTGGGAAGTCACATAATGTCTGTTTTTAGACTTTTCTATTGTCCTGTCAGCAGTTCTGCTGATGTGAAAATGCACAAATGCATGCAATCAGAATAACAGAAGAATGAAAGGAAACATCTGTTCTGTTCCTACTGAAAAAACATCATGTATTGCTGAGCTTATAAAAAAGGATATCTGTTAATAGATATTTGTTCTGCAAACATGAGAAAATCATGTAATCCTTGCTTTCCAAAATTGCTTTGTTAGGCTTTTTCTTTTTGATGCTGTGAAGAGAAACCTGTCTGTTATACATGTAGTATGAATGCACATTTTACATTGCTAAACTCTATACATATATTCAAGCAAACTTTTTATTCTATGCTTTATCTTTCAGCATATTTACAACAGAATTAATTTCAACCTCATATTCATAATCTCTAAAACTTATAAGCCTAGCTGTGAAACCCAAATATGACCTACAAACTTGATTTATACAGGGGGTGATTTACTGACTGCTTCTGTCTATCAGAGACATAAGTACCAGACCAGGGCTGAACTTATGATCACCCATCCATTGGTCCAAAGTGCACTTAAATAGGGTTAGGGAGGAACTCTGCTTCATATGGATGGGGAACCTGTTCCAGAGTATGTGAATTTTATGAATAATACATTTGTCTCTCCATGTCCTATTTATTTGCAAGCATAATTTGTGACTTTTAGTCTAGTAGTGTTGGTGCTGTTTGTTTTCCAGATGTGCAAAAGGTTTGTGAAAAACTGAAAGGCTGCCAGCCCATCTAGATAGAATTTTGTAGCTAATTCTTTGTCATTGTAAATATTAATAAAATCAACAGGCTGTTTCACAAATGTCAAGAAAACTGTGTTAAATGTTGAACTTCAAAAATTTAACCACAGTACACTGTTCTGGAAGAAAGCAGATAAAGTAAAGCATTTTATAACTTGATCTCAAAGCTCACTGATAGAATGTCTGCACTAAGGAATTCCTTCTATTGTTTTGAGACCAGAGTTAATTGCTAGATTTAACATGTATAATGTCTTTTATTGCTGTGGTTTTCTGGACAGGTGCAAGATCAAAGAACTGTTAAAACTCTGAGTTTCTGTTGCCTGGGAAATTAAATCAGAAGTGTCAAGAATGATGTACTCTAACATGAGACAGCAGTAATGTATTATCAATTTAAGACTTTCTCAGAGAGAGAGAGAGAATTAGAGCATTTTGGATTTTTGTCTGAAGAACATCCACTCAATAGTACTCTACCTTTGCTCTGTATGTATATAAGTTATTTAGAACTTTGCTTCTCTTGGAAATAGATAGAAAATATTAAGATTAGACTAGCTGTTTTCTATATTTATGTCAGACTATTCTACAGTATTATTTTAAGCATTTTCCTGTGTCTGAACTCTTGACTAGCATTGTGTTGAATTGAGGAGGTTTGTCTTGTGCTTTTATCATTTATTATTAAATATTTTAAACATTTTAACTGTGGCTGTTTTCTGTAGAGATAATTTAAGCTCTAGCATACATTGCATGTATATAGTGATACTGTCCAAGCCACTCCAAAAAGCCTTGCTGTTCATCATACTTACTAATTGGATAATAATAATATTGTACAGGAAAATTGGACACCCTTTGGTAAGGGCCTTATTAGCTGCTGATATTAGTGGTTGGTGGCAGTGATTTCTACCTTATAGCCTGGGCAGAGAAGGGTGCATAGCTGGAGACCTGTACCAGCCTTCCCCAGGAGTGTCTGTGTGTTTGTATATAACTCATATCTCAAAGTGTGTGTGTCAGCTACTCAGGCAGGGACAAGAAGCACTGGTTGGACAGAGAGGGTGCTGGAGGTTTTAGCTTGACCACTAGGCTGAGACCTGTACCCTATAGCTGTGCCAGTGGAGAGTCTTACTGGGGATCTGCAGAGAAAGGGAAAAACCAGTCCCAGAGAGACTGTGATCTCTGTGTGCTCTTAAGGGAAATTGTACTTTACTGTGTGTGTTCTTGTTATCTTTCCCAATGTGTATGCCCCTCACTGGTGCTAGTGGTGATGATTGAGGCTTCTTGATTACTGGGTCAGTGCACGGGCATCATAATGTTCATCAAAACAGGGTATAGGGATGCCTTGTATGTCAGGCAAAGATCACCTCTGAGAAGTCTACTTGATACCAGGTGAAGAGACAGGGCTTTGAGGCAATCTTCGTAGGACATTCTGTTTACGGCCTATACTTTTTTTTTGTAAAGAACTTTTGTGGATGTTCCACTTGCTGCATGTGTCTGGTACATACCAAATGGGGTATCATACTCTATAACAGGTCTGATGGGGTGGGGTATTATACTCTATAATAGGTCTGATGGGGTGGGGTATCATACTCTATAATAGGTCTGATGTGGTCTGAGTACAGTGGTATGATGACCTCTCTGACCTAGACACCATGCTCTAACTTATATATTAAGCAGCACAGAAATATTTTCTTACTGCCTTGGACACATGCTGGTCGAAGGTTCGGTTACTAATTTTCTTACTACCTTGGACACATGGTGGTCGAAGGTTCGGTTACTAATTTTCTTACTAACTTGTACACATGCTGGCCGAAGGTTCGGTTACTAATTTTCTTACTACCTTGGACACATGTTGGTCGAAGGTTTGGTTACTAATTTTCTTACTTCCTTGTACACATGCTGGTCGAAGGTTCGGTTACTAATTTTCTTACTACCTTGGACACATGCTGGTCGAAGGTTCGGTTACTAATTTTCTTACTACCTTGGACACATGCTGGTCGAAGGTTTGGTTACTAATTTTCTTACTACCTTGGACACATGCTGGTCGAAGGTTTGGTTACTAATTTTCTTACTACCTTGGACACATGCTGGTCGAAGGTTAGGTTACTAATTTTCTTACTACCTTGGACACATGCTGGTGGAAGGTTTGGTTACTAATTTTCTTACTAACTAGGTCACATGCTGGTCGAAGGTTCGGTTACTAATTTTCTTACTACCTTGGACACATGCTGGTCGAAGGTTCGATTACTAATTTTCTTACTACCTTGGACACATGTTGATCGAAGGTTCGGTTACTAATTTTCTTACTACCTTGGTCACATGCTGGTCGAAGGTTTGGTTACTAATTTTCTTACTACCTTGGACACATGCTGGTCGAAGGTTCGGTTACTAATTTTCTTACTACCGTGGACACATGCTGGTTGAAGGTTCGGTTACTAATTTTCTTACTACCTTGGTCACATGCTGGTCGAAGGTTTGGTTACTAATTTTTTTACTACCTTGGTCACATGCTGGTTGAAGGTTCGGTTACTAATTTTCTTACTACCTAGGTCACATGCTGGTCGAAGGTTCGGTTACTAATTTTCTTACTACCTTGGACACATGCTGGTCGAAGGTTCGGTTACTAATTTTCTTACTACCTTGGACACATGCTGGTCGAAGGTTCGGTTACTAATTTTTTTACTACCTTGGTCACATGCTGGTCGAAGGTTCGGTTACTACCATGAGCCTCCCTTTTAACTTTGCCTTTTCTGTCCTTACCAGCTTTGTTTCCTATTTGCTCAGAACTGTAACTGTCTTATCTATTGCTCTAGGTTGTTGTGTCTTTTGTTTTTTCCCGGTTAGGGGTCGCCACAGCGGAACTCCAGGCCACTAATGATTGGCAGTAGATTTTTTATGTGTCGAGTTGCCAGCTCTGGCACACAACCTTCAACAAAGGTACTTATCTATTGCTCTAGGTAGTTACCCAAAACTGGCACCCCTGAACCCACAGTTAAAGACCAAACAAAAGGTCCAAAAATTCTACTACTTGTCTCCTCCTGTAACTACAGTAAGCTATTTGTTAAAAGTGAATTTTGATAGCTCATTTGAGGAGGATTGTTCATTTGAAATCCTTGACTAAAGAACTATTGACTGCAGCAGATTTAGAGATTTTCTAACATAAGGCTACTGTGAGGAAATTTCATGGCACTGAGTTTTTAACCATGATTCTGGCACCAGTTATTTGTCTGCGGTAGTCCTTTTTGCATGATGTTTAGTATCTTGGTGAGATTCTATGAGTGCTCCTATTTTGTAATCATCAGTAAACATAGTCAACCAGAGGTCTTTAACATTGGCCTTGACTTCTGAGATGTAGATGCCAGAAAGGAGCAGACTCAGCATAATGCCCTGAGGGACTCCACTAGTGCTTGGTCTGTTGGGGGAACATTGGAAGGGGAAATGGTGAACATAATGATTAAGGCCTTTGCCTCATAAGTATAAAGTACAGGGTTTGATTCTGATCTCAGGTTATTGATTAGTCTTAAAATGGACTTTCAGGGCATTTAGCCTATTATTTACATATGAACCTTTGTGGAGGTGAACTCCCCTATCCCGACCTCTTGGATCCTGTCTGAGAGCTATCTGGGTATTCATAGTGCAACACAAGAGTTTATGCCTAATTCTGTGAGTTTGTTTACAATACCCAATTGGGGTGTTGTGTCAAATGCCTTGGCCAGATCAAGGTAGGCAGTACCTTTCCCTTATCCATTGCCTCAGTGACCTTTTTAAAGAAGTCTGTCAGGTTAAGTAGGCATGATCTTCACTTGACTAAACCAAACTGAGTTGGACCCAGTGTCCGAAGGTTGCCTATGTCTTTATTTATCATTTCTATGATAATTCCTTCCATGGCTTTGTAAATTACACTAGTTGGACTTATGGGGTCTGTAGTTTCCAGTATCCTGGGATGACGCACCCTTGTGCAGAGGGATGACCATGGCAGTTCTCCAATTGTGCAGTACAAAGAGAGACTGGAGGCTATGGTTGAAATGTAATTCCAGTGGTCCTGATAAGTCATGATTCATGCTATTTTGGAGGCATCCTGGTATATTATCATAGCCCATCAGTACAGTGTTCTTGGCCTTGGATAGTGCAGTTAGGACCTACTCCCTAGTGATAGTTGTGGGGTTTATGTTTCATGGTATTCCGTGATGGGTGGCTGGGGGAGATGTGGGTAAATTTGGAGCTGTATTCATCAGCCAATAAATTTGCTATGTATTTTATCTTAGTGTAGGTTACTCCATTTACTATTAGTTCTATATATTGTTTTGCACTGTTTTTGAGATTGTGGACATAGCTGAAAAAAGCCTTATGGTTGTTCTTGGCATGGAAGGTTATTCTTACCTCAGACTTGGCTTTGGCATACTTGATTTGCCCTCTGAGTTGTTTGTTTAGATTAAATAGGGAGTTTTTATCTTGCTGGGATTGCATTTCCTTACTTCTGCCATGGTTGTCTTCCTTTTGTTGTACAAACTGTTTATGTTAGGATTCCAATAAGATGACTTGTGTTTTCTGAGTTTGTTCTGAACTTATTCCTGGTGGGCATAGCTGCCTCAATGCTTCTATTAACATGATTGTACAGAGTTTCTATGAACATTTTTGCATAGGTAGCTCATCCTTAGGATCTGGTAGGGCTTGAAATTTTGTTGGTTACCACTTAATAATAGAAAGTTTGCTTTAGAATAGTTCCTAACTACTACAGGGTTAGCTAGGGTTGTGGGTTTTATTTTTGTTTTGAAGCAGACAGCTTTATGGTCTGACCTTATTAGACAGAATGTTACACTGGGGGAGGGGGGTGCAGCATTTTCTGTTACATGGTGGGGGTGTGTGCAATGTTCTCCTATGTTTGTGAGGACCAGATGTAGTGTGTTTGCACGTTTTGACAATGTCATCTCTTCCCATTGCTTCCTAACTTATGGAAGAGGTAGAAATATGGGTGGTTTTCTGAGGGGCTCCATGAAATGTACTCAAATGCCGAGTATAGAAAATAGATTACAGGTTTGTTGTTAATTCCCCTGTGGCAATTGTCCCCATTGCAATAATGTTTGTAGAGCCAAATATTTTACTTCTGTGAATAACTCATATACCTATGAAATCAGGACCTTTGTTAATCGTACTTCAGATTAGGTGATGTATATAGCACTTTGTAGATGTGGCACAGTCTATGTTGGGCAGTCTTTCTTAGTTTGTAAACAAATATTTTCTCTCCATTTGAGTGACAGTAAGCATGAGAAAGAATGTTGTGCTGTCTTTAAACATACATTAAATCATACTGGTGTCATTTTTACATTGATAGTTTGATTGGTATTGACAGGATTGTTGGTGGTAATTTCTTGACAAAAACAAAAAATGTGATTTACTGACTATTAAAGAAAAGGCCTGGATTGTTAATCTGGGGGCTGTGGTACAACCATGGTTGACTTTTTCCCATCTTCATCTACTTTTTAATGATTAAAATAATATCTCTTAAATTACTTTATTACCTGCTTTCAGTACTAAGCACTTTACATTTTATGCATATTTTTACTATGTGGGGCAGCATTATTTTTTTCTGTGTTCATTTTTGACATAATAGATTTAGTTTTATAGACCTGCTATGCTATACTAAACCATTTAGTTCTATGATTATAGTAACTGCAATAAAAAAAAAAATCTTTACTTTTTCCCACTAGAGGGCCATAACTCTGTGCATTAAGTATTTGTAAGGGTTTTTCTTTGTTGCATGGATTCTATTTGATTACATTATGCACCATATTATATACTTCTGCATGTATTTATTTTCTTTTAATGTGATTGCTTGCCTTATACTGTAGTTTTTATGTATACATAAAATATTGTATAGATGTCCTTCCATTTCACTGTTGCAGTATTCATGACTTTAGGGATCTCCTGCCAAGGGTGGCCTGACGTTCAGCCAGTATACCAAAGCCTTTAGGTTGCCTTAAGATATGCCATTCATCACACATATGCTCCTCATGTAATATGGTTCATAAAGGTGACATCCAGATGTACCATCCTCTGAACTTCTTTGCCACCATATGAATGCCATCTCTGATTGTAATTCTGATCACCCGAGTCATTGCTGATGCACCTAGCCATTCAGATAAGTGCCTCATTGGGGTTTTTTTTGCTTATCTTTTATGACTTTTGTTTTGTTGTGGCATTTCATGTCATCCAGGAAGGGTAAATGCTAGTGTGGGAGACAGATTCCCCATAAAGACCATCACAAGCAGCGCTTGTTAGGGACTTCTCACTATCATACATCCTGTGAGATTTGTCAGGCCTTTGTGCCTAACTCACAAGCAGTGCTTGTTAGGGACTTCTGACTATCATACATCCTGTGAGATTTGTCAGGCCTTTGTGCCGAACTCACAAGCAGTGCTTGTTAGGGACTTCTCACTATCATACATCCTGTGAGATTTGTCAGGCCTTTGTGCCTAACTCACAAGCAGTGCTTGTTAGGGACTTGTCACTATCATACATCCTGTGAGATTTGTCAGGCCTTTGTGCCTAACTCACAAGCAGTGCTTGTTAGGGACTTCTCATTATCATACATCCTGTGAGATTTGTCAGGCGTTTGTGCCTAACTCACAAGCAGTGCTTGTTAGGGACTTCTCACTATCATACATCCTGTGAGATTTGTCAGGCCTTTGTGCCTAACTCACAAGCAGTGCTTGTTAGGGACTTCTGACTATCATACATCATGTGAGATTGGTCAGGCCTTTGTGCCTAACTCACAAGCAGTGCTTGTTAGGGACTTCTCACTATCGTACATCCTGTGAGATTTGTCAGGCCTTTGTGCCTAACTCACAAGCAGTGCTTGTTAGGGACTTCTCACTATCGTACATCCTGTGATATTTGTCAGGCCTTTATGCCTAACTCACAAGCAGTGCTTGTTAGGGACTTCTCACGATCATACATCCTGTGAGATTGGTCAGGCCTTTGTGCCTAACTCACAAGCAGTGCTTGTTAGGGACTTGTCACTATCATACATCCTGTGAGATTGGTCAGGCCTTTGTGCCTAACTCACAAGCAGTGCTTGTTAGGGACTTCTCACTATTGTACATCCTGTGATATTTGTCAGGCCTTTATGCCTAACTCACAAGCAGTGCTTGTTAGGGACTTCTCACGATCATACATCCTGTGAGATTGGTCAGGCTTTTGTGCCTAACTCACAAGCAGTGCTTGTTAGGGACTTGTCACTATCATACATCCTGTGAGATTGGTCAGGCCTTTCTGCCTAACTCACAAGCAGTGCTTGTTAGGGACTTCTCACTATCGTACATCCTGTGAGATTGATTGGTCAGGCCTTTGTGCCTAACACCTTACATTGTCATCTTTCCTCCTCCTTTATTTATTTAGAAAACAAGCATCTCAAGCTTTTAGAGAAAGATGCTATGGAGGGTACTTCTCATCCTGAGGGTCAGCCGTCTTTGAATAAGAAGGTAAAAAAAGTTAGGTTGGATTCTTTGACTGTGCCTCCTACATCAGCTGTCTCTCTTGAGGTTGATGAAAGCCTGGAGGTTTGCCCAGTTCTTGGGTTGGATTCCTCTGCCATGACCATTTTTGAGGCTGCCATGGATCTGGCTGCTTGCACATCCTCAGAGGCCTTGCAGACATCCATTTTGGATTTACAGGAGAAACTATAGCTGATTACAACAGAAGGGCCTGCGGGGGGGGGGGGGTCAGATTCTGGTGAGAGAGGAAGTAACAACTACTATTATTGTGTGTAGGCTGACTTTGGAACTTTCTATGTTTCATAAGGTGGACATCCCCTTAACACAAAATATGTTTCTTCTGCTCCCAAGGACTTTCAAATGGAATGCCAGAATTTTACACAGGGCTTATTTAATACCCTTATGGCTTTGAAATCTCCAGTGGGGGTCTCTGTTCTGGCTCCTTGGTCATCTTCCTCTCTCAAGAGATCTAGGGATCAGGATTCCTCTAAATAAGAAGACTGTCACTCATCCAGTCAGGATGAAACAGACGACCATTCATGGGTTCTGTTCAAGCAGCTTTATTATGTACAAATACATCAGGACTGAGGCTTAGTAACCATATTTTGTTGTATGTAAAAGAAGATGAACATGTGTTTTTTTTGTCCTCTTAGGGGTGAAGAGCAAAAAGAAAAAAAAAAAGGTATTGTCTTTAATGCATTTCCGAATTAAAGGCAAGTAGCTCCGTGTGCCGATATATGAGCCAATCAAAACCTCGCACAGCGGAGCCTCTTCTGTTCAATGTGGAACATCAAGCAGTTCCACACTGAACAGAGCTCCGCTTTTTGATTGGCTCATATACCGGTATACGAGCCAATCAAAACCTCGCACAGCGGACCCTCTTCTGTTCAATGCGGAACATCAAGCAGTTCCGCATTGAAAAGAGCTCCGCATTTTGATTAGCTTGTATACCGGTATACGAGCCAATCAAAAACGTGCCCAGCAGATCCTCTTCTGTTCAATTCAGTACATCAAGCAGTTCCGCATTGAACAGAACTCCGTTATTTGATTGGCTCATATACATATATATGAGCCAATCAAAAAAAAAAAAAAAAAAGCAGAGGAAAGACTCCGAAATAGGGATGTCTGGTTTTTGAAAATTCTGCGATGAATTTTCAAAAAACGACCGGACAGGAGCCCAAAAAAAGAGGACGTGCCCGGGGAAACCCGGACGTATGGTAACCTTAAACTTAGGTAAACTTATATAGAAACTAGCTATTACACTCATACATGGTCACTCTGTGTGCACTCTCAAAATGGCTCTGAACCCAGCATGTGCTTGCTATTTATATGCACGTGCCAACCTTGAAACACTTCTTAAAGATACAACACACACACACACACACACACACACACACACACACACACACACACACACACACACACACACACACACACTATTCTACATCCTCCCTCTTTGAGAAATGGGTTATGCAATGCTGACGACATCAATTGACATGCAATTAATACAAATAATTATTTGTCATGCAGTTATATAGAACTAAATACATATAAACAATTATGTCCAGGTTGCTGTGTATTTCACACTAGGTTTGGAAATATGACCAGATCATGTGGCATAGAAATTAGAATTAGGTCTAGCAACTGGGACTGTGTCTGCTGACTGTTCAACCTTGGGGACATCAGGAACATCATCGGGAATGGAAGTAGAAGTTAAGACACGTTCTGCAACAGGAGCATTGTCTGGATTGCTCTGAGATCTAGAGTATGTATCACAGGAATAATGCTGCGATATCAATTCTGATACAGGAAGAATATGTTTGCAATTTCTCCTGTACTCCACGCCCTCAGATTCTATGGAGTAGGATCTCGGCTCGGCACATATACCTGTTACTTGATCAATCTGGTCTAAACCTTTTGCTGTTTGTATCCTCACTGTCTCCTTCTTTCAATGGATAAATAAATCTGCTCAATTTATCATAGCTGGACTTCTAGAAAGAATGCTTTCTGTATAGCTGGGCTCGGATTGTTCTGTTGTTCTTTGCTGTAGGTCTCAATAAACTGGAATTGATAGGCAATGTTTTTCTGGTTTGCCTAGATAGACGTTTCTGAGCAGTCGAGACAAGTGTATCATCATGGGGTATGTTTCTTTGATTGAGTAACTTCAAAAAGACGTCCGTATGTTCAGCTGGTCCATTTGACTGTGGATATTCTGGACTACTAGTAACATATACAAAGTCCCAGACTTTTGCAAATTTCTGAAACAATTGACTGGTAAATTGGATACCATTGTCAGAAACAACTTTGTGTGGACTACCAAGGACTGAGAAATGACGTTTCAACTTGGTGATATCAGCAGTGGATGTTAGGTTAGTTAGTAAATTGGTGTCAAACCAGTTCAAATATGAGCTTACTGTTCTGCTCGAATATATCAGTGACTACTGTTGACCAAGGTATTTCAGGAACTTGACTTAGCTGAAGTAGTCCTTTTTGCAAATGTGGTTTAGTACTATTGCATACTGAACAACAAGAAAGTACTTTACCAATGTCTTTTGCTAGACAAGGGCAACATACTAGCCCTCTCTCCCTTCTTTTGCTAGATTTGGAACCTGGGTGACCACAATGCAAAATCTGGATATATTCATGTTGTAAGGAAGCAGGAACAACAATTCTAGGACCTTTGAAAATAAAGCCATCTTTCATCAACATCTCCTCTCTGTAAGGAAAATAAGTTTGCACTTCAAGTGGTACACTAAATTGCTTTGACGGCCATCCAACTTTAATGCAATGGTTGAGCTTTTGCAAAATTGGATCAGTCTTTGTATGATTTCTCAGCTCATCAAGTCTCATGGTAGAAAAATTATGTATTTACCCATCCCAAAATGCATAAAACTCCCTTACCAGCCTCAGTAAGAAGCTGAGATCCCTCATAAAATCCTCCAAAGCTAGTTACGAAAATAAAATTGCCAAAGATTCCAAAGACAACCATGAGGGATTCTATAGCTATGTCAAGAATCTAAATGGCAATGCTCAGATCTGCTCTGAGCTACAACAGGATGGCATTAAATATACTGATCCCAAGGATATTGCCTATATCCTGGCAGATCAATTCAGTGCAGACTTCACCCCCTCTTACCCCCTAAAAGGCCCATCTCAATATGAAAAATTGCCAAATTCCAGTAATAACGGCCACACAGGTAAAAAATGCACTCTTCAAAGCTAAGAATACAGCATTCATGGGACCAGACGACATCTCAGGCTGTGTACTACATGAACTACAAAATGAACTGGCACCTCACCTAAGTGTCATGTTTAATCATAGCCTCACCTCAAGCTTCGTGCCCACTGAGTGGTGCACATCTACAATTATCCCACTCCACAAGGTGGGATCCACCTTGGATCCCAGGAACTACCGCCCCATTAGTCTGATGAGCCTGATCTGCAAGGCCATGGAATGTATTATCATGGAACTTATAAACAAAGACACTGGCAACCTTCAAACACTGGACCCCGCGCAGTTTGGGTTTGTGAAGGGTCTATATTGTCTCCTGGACCTGATTGACTTCTTCGAATCAGTCTCCAGAGCAATTGACAAGGGTAAGGTGGTCCATACAGCCTATCTAGACCTCACCAAGGCCTTCGACAACATTCCCCATTCTGGAATCATAGATAAACTTACTAAGCTGGGCATTAATCCCTACTTCACTCGATGGGTTGCCAACTGGCTTACTGACAGAACCCACACTGTAAAAGTAGCCGACTCCAAATCCAGCTCCAGACAAGTGACAAGTGGAGTACCTGAGGGTTCAGTCCTCGGACTGCTCTTGTTTTGCATCTACTTCTCTGAAGTACAGGACAACACTAAGGGACTCTGGCTAACAATGTTCACAGATGACTACAAACTGGGAGCCATTATTGAATCCCCAAATGATGTGGATATTCTACAAAAGGGGCCTTACAGAAACAGATGCTTGGTGCCAGAGCCATTGGCTCAAGCTCAGTGCCAAGAAATGTATAGTTATCCCCTTTGGGAAAAAACATGTACCCATGAATTACCACATAGGTAGCAGTACACTAAACATCGAAAGTATGATAAGAGACTTAGGGACACAGGTGGACAGTGGTCTCACCTTCAGTAACCACATTGCCACAACAGTCAGGAAATCCTTCTATGTGGCACACCTCATCACTAAGAGCTTTTCATTCAGACAAAAGGAGGTCATTGTCCCACTGTACTCATCCCTCATTAGACCCATTATAGAATACAATGCCCCATTTGGTATGTACCTCTCAAGACATCTGCAACAACTGGAAAGGCCACAGAAATACCTCACTAAAAGAATCACAGGCCTAAAGCAGATGACCTATGCTGACCGTCTAAAAAAACTCCACCTATACTCTGTCGCATATCATCTACTCAGAGGTGATCTCTGCTTAACATACAAGGCCATGTCAAACCCAGAGCTGTTGGTCATGCTACACAAAGAAATCCCAATCCCTCAGAGACACATGCTCCAGGGATTAAACCTTGTCATCACAATGAACAAAACATGCTAGAGGGATAGGTTCCTGACCCAGAGACTCTCCAGACTCTGGAATAGACTGCCCATACATGTCAATCAGAATGCCTCTTTGGCCCTCTTCAAAAGGAACCTTGATGATTGGATGGGAGATAGGAAATTCACCCTGGGGATCATGTCAGTCACCCTGCTAGACAGGGGTCCAGGGAAGTAAATACTGTGGGAAGAAATAGCCAGGGAATTGTTATGGCTAAGCTTGTATAGGCCCTAGGGCTGATAGCCTAGTACCAACCTACGAACCTATGAACCTATGAACCGTTTCCATGACATCAAAGTCAAAATTCTCTGCATTAAGTTGTTCTGTTGTATTTCACGGCGATCTGGATAAGGTATCAGCCAGATAAAGAAGTATGCCTTTCATATAGACGATTTTGAAATTATACTTTTGCAATTTGAGCATCATTCTTTATAATCTTGCTGGAGCTGAATGCATAGTCTACTTTAAAACAATGACTACAGGTTGGTGATTAATTTCAATCTGAATAGCTCTACCATGGATATAATCATGAAACTTTGAACATGCAAACAATATTGCCAAAAGTTCTTTCTCAATTTGAGTATATTGCATTTCAGTTTGGGTAAGTGTTCTAGATGCATAGGCTACTGATCTGCCTTCTTGAAGAATAACTGCACCAAGTCCAAATTCTTAAGCATCCCAGGAAAGAGTTACTGGTTTATTGACATCATAGTAACTTAATGTAGGTGGGGTGGCAATTTTCTGCTTCAGGCCTTCAAATGCTTTTTGGTGCTGTTCCAATCACAACTGTGTAACATTTTTGCATGTCAGCTCTCTCAAAAGTGCTGTCAACTCACTGAAGTCTGGTATAAACTTGCCTAAATAGTTGACCATACCAAGAAAATGTAGAGCTTGAACATTATCTGGTGGTGACATCTCAAGAATAGCCATTTGCTTGGATGGGTCTGGTCGCAAGTCAGTACTAGTAAATAAATGATCTACATATGTAACTTCTGGTAACCTGAGTTTGTGCTTCAGAGGATTGAGCTTCAAGTTCACTTCACATGCTCTGTCTAGAGCTCTTTTAAGGTTTTTGTTATACTCTGCTTCACCACTGCCTCCAACCAATAATTCATCTACTATTATGGCACAAGGATAACCTGAAAAAATTTGCTCCATTGCACGCTGAAAGACTTCACTTGCAGAATTTATTCCAAATGGTATCCTAAGGAATTTATATCTTCCAAATGGGGTACTGAAAGTAGTCAGCAGTGAAGATATGAGATCAAGTATCACTTGCCAAAATGAACCTTTTGCATCCAAGACAGAAAAAACAGTATCACTTGGTATTAGGGCTGTGAATTCCTCTACTGTATGCATTGGATGATGTGGTCTCTTTAATTCTTTGTTCAAATCTCTGGAGTCAATACATATTCTGATTTCATCTTAGCCTTTTTTGTGGGCTGCTACCATGGACGACACCCAGTCAGTTGGTTCTGTAACTGGGCAAACTCCCTGTTGCACCATTTTATCCAACTGAACTTTGATTTTATTCTGCATAGCTATTAGAACTTGTCTTGCTGGTCTAACTTCATAGAATACACAACTGAAAGTTTGCCCAACTTGTTAAAAACATCAGCATACTCTGAGAAAATAGCTGCAGCAAAACTGGAATTAGGACGTGCTTATATGATGAACTTCTTTGATAAAGGAAAGCAAATTCATTTTCAAACTGTCTCTCAGACCTAACAATGACTGCACAGGTCTTCGGACTACATAGACTAATAAGGTGTAGCAATTCCTAGCCAAATAACATGAAAGCACTACTGAGCCTTCGGTTTGAATTTTTTCACCTTCATAAGCAACAAGTCTTGCACAACCAGTGGCAGCTCATGTTATCAGACTGCAGGACTGCAGCCCTCCCATGAAAAAGATGGAAGTGTATTTGCCATTTGCCATAAAAAAAAAAATATATATATATATATATATATATATATATATATATATATATCATGTTTTTTGTGTGTTACACAATAGTACGATAAGTCCGCAAAGTCCTGGAACTCGAACTGCACATGCTCGTCGAGTTCCGGGTTTTTTTTTTTTTTTTATTTTTTAACAATGAACGTAGTATCTACTATCTGACTGCTGTAAAAGGCAGTCTAGATTAAAGAAATAGCATCAGTGTGATGCCCAGAAGTCTATGTGGTTTAACCACACCGTAAATTAGAAGGGGGTTCGGACTGCCACGTCCGCAGGCATGTACGTGACGTAGATGGCTGGATTGCTACTGATTGGTTCTCGATCTCTTCTCAAAAAAGAGAGCGAGAAACAATCAGTAGCACTAGCACAGTAGTACTGTACTTGTCTTTTCTAAGAGGTTGGGACCGTTGGATTCAGTGGATCATACCGGCGTTATCGTTGGTGGTGCCTGGTAAAAGTTAAACACCTTTATTTTTTTTGTCTTGGCTAAGGGCTTGCACTGCAGTCAGGGAGAGGAAAAGAAGAAGACGAGATACATAACCTGAGGCAGGTGCTGCTGGACTTGGCTCTGTACTCTTGAGTTTTTTTTTTTTTTTGCTGCAAACCTGGCTGCAACTCTTATACACAAACAGTAACCTAAAACAAAATGAAGCACACTAATACCAATTCTAGATGGAAAAATGACCACATGAAGTCCAAAGATAACTCACTTGAATAATCAAGTGAGTTATCTTTGAACTTCATTGTGTGGCCGTTTTTCCATTCAGAATTGGTAGCAGTGAAAGGTGCTCGACTGCTCATGCTTAACTTTTAGATCATTTGAACTTACAAAAAATGAATAGTGTGCATGCCGTGACAATATTTTTTATTGCTATAAAGTACGGTCACTCCCTCCATGGCTCAAAAATAGTATTATGCCATTTAGAGTTATGTAAATACAAAAGTCTTTCTTAAATGAAATAATCTAGTGTGTCACCATGTTTCAAGAAGGTATATATTACTTTACCTGATTTTTCGAAATTGTCAAATTGGACAGTAATTATTTATCTGTAAAGTGGTCTTTCCATGTTTTTATTTTATTGAGGTAAGCAATAAAATGTGGGTAAGGTAGCATTAGCCCTTCCAAATTCTTTTTCCTATCCCTATATGAGCATTTAAAATAGTCTCTCTTACCTGCAAGGTACCTAGGTATTGCAATAACTTACCTATGACTCTATAATGCAAGTAGCTGAATATGTATGTCATTCCATTTCAGACTTAAAACTGAAACCACCATCTGCTCTTGTGATAGATTAAAATTGGAAGTGGTGGTCACTTCATGTTTATCCTAGTTTCCAAGTTATAACCAAAACCAATGTTCACTAGGTCAACAAACCAAGACTAAATAAAGTAAAACAATGACCAAGAAGGTAAAACAATAAAGCACGGAATGGTGCTGGCAATACAAGTCGGAATTTAATGAACACAAAGCACAACTTGTGGATTGCACAATTGGAATGCTAACAATTCTGTTTTGATTTGAAAACAGTACGAACCTCCTAGATGTACTGAACTAGAACTACTGCATTTTCTTTTCCATTCAGGCTATTTGGATATGGGAACCCCCCCCCCCCCCAATTTGCCGAGACAGCTGAATGAATATTTGTGCAGTTTCTTCTTTATTTTGTATTACAGACTTGAATTTTATTTAAATCTGAGGCAACAATGCAAGTTTTGTTAAGGACTGAAAAGAAGGGAAAATGCAGCCTGTTCTCCTAACAGTAAGCAAAAAATTGGATAATCTGCCCATGTGTCATTTGTGAATACTGCATAGTTTTGTGACTTAGTAAAAGTTTCCAGTTTCTCTAGAAACGGGTAGAAAAAGACATTTAGATGCCAGTAGAGTTACTCTGTCACCGGCAATCTCTATAACATTTTTTTAATGTTTCCTCTGTGCTCTCAATTACTGACTTTCACATTTAATTGGAGTTTGTGTGTGTGTGTGTGTGTGTGTGTGTGTGTGTGTGTGTGTGTGTGTGTGTGTGGTGTGTGTGTGTGTGTGAAAACAGGTTGATTCTGTTTCAAATACCATTTGTAAGAACGCCCTACAAGCTACTGTCCTCAGAGTTAGGTGGGTGGAATCCTTGCCAATTAGTGCTTACTATCCTATTCAATAACTGTTATGTGTAAAACCTGAGTGTATCAGTTGCTGGTCATAACTAGCAGCATTAGCTTACATTTGTTTTAAGCTATTAAAGCCTCTCACCCATTTGAATATCTCTTCGGGTGACAGTAGTTGAGAATTAAAACCGTTACCCTCTCCCTGCCATAATTGTTTCAAGAGGTAGAAGATTCAAATCCAGCAGCCCTTTTCTTTGCAGTATTTCATATAATGACCTAAATACTGTGGTCATTCTGTCTGCCCATTAATTTTTCTGTCTATATATGTATCCATCTGTCTATATATGTATCCATCTGTCTCTAATGTATAAGCAAAGGAATACACATGCAAATTTTAATAATGCACAGCTTTTTTCAACAGACAGCAGCATTACACAAATCTGTAATGACATTTGTCTTTGTCAGAACTTTACAATAATTACCTATATAAACTGTCCTTCCCAAAAAGACATGTAAGAAAATAATAATTCATGCCCCTTATACTTTTCTTGTGATCGTTTTACTTTAAACATGCTCGTTTTACTTCAAACATGCTTGCTTTACTTTAAACATGCTCATTTTACTTTAAACATGCTTGTTTTACTGTAAACATGCTTGTTTTACTTTAAACATGCTTGTTTTATTGTAAACATGATTGTTTTACTTTAAATATGATTGTTTTACTCTAAACATGCTTGTTTTACTTTAAACATGCTTGTTTTACTCTAAACATGCTTGTTTTACTTTAAACATGCTTGTTTTACTCTAAACATGCTTGTTTTACTTTAAACATGCTTGTTTTACTGTAAACATGATTGTTTTACTCTAAACATGCTTGTTTTACTTTAAACATGCTTGTTTTACTCTAAACATGCCTGTTTTACTTTAAACATGCTTGTTTTACTCTAAACATGCTTGTTTTACTTTAAACATGCTTGTTTTACTTTAAACATGCTCGTTTTACTTTAAACATACTTGTTTTACTCTAAACATGCTTGTTTTACTTTAAGCATGCTCGTTTTACTTTAAACATACTCATTTTACTTTAAAGATCCTTGTTTTGCAATTCTGAGGTGATTCCAAACCCCTTATGTGCTTTCCTGATAATTGTTTTATCAGATATCTTAATTTTAAACATTTTGTTTAATTAAAAACTTTTTGTGACTCTTGCTTGTTTAATAATGTGGTTTGTGCCCTTGTAATGTGCAGTTTTATCTTTTTTATAAAATAAATCATTCATGTAAGCTTTTATTACCTTTGGTTCATGGTCTGGATCTTTTTTGTGCTCAGATTTCTTAGTTTACCTTCACTGTTAACTCTGCACCTCATTGCTTTGAAAAGCAGTGTCTGGAATCCCAGTTCTGACACCATGTTGCTCATCCAGTCAGGATGAAACAGATGAGCATTTGTGGGATCTGTTAAGCAGCTTTATTAAGTACAAACACATCAGGATTGAGGCTTATTAACTTTAATTGAGATAAACTTATAAACAAGCTAGCTATCACACTCATGTGTGCTCACTGTCTAGATGTACTCTCAAAATGGCACTGAACCCAGCATGTGCTTGCTATTTATATGCATATGCTGACATTAAAATGCTTCTTAAAAATACAACACACCCATACACACACACGCGGGTGAACACACACACACACACACACACACACACACACACACACACACACACACACACACACACACACACACACACACACACTATTCTATAAGGGGATTCAGAATCCTTGTCCTATTCCTATTCTGCCCAGATTCCTTCACCTCTATAGTACAGTTCTGAGGAACAGGAGTTGACTAGTCCTGAATCTCCTTTCTGAGGAGATTTCTTTTGGGGATACCATTGCTGGAATGATGGAGTTCTTTAAATGGGATTGTTCTCAGGTGTCTAAAGTGCAGAGGAGATATTATGAGCTCCTTCAAATGGAGTATCCTAGACACTCTGCTGTTCCTCTTCTTTTGGCTGTGTTAATGCATGCTTTTTCTTCTGCTTCTCAAGCTCCAGATTCTCATTCCCCACTCCTAAGAAACCAGACTGGTTTTATAAAGTGCCTGATGACTGTGAATTTCTTTACATGTGTCCATCTGCTGACCCTTTGGTGGTCTTGTTGGAACTGATTTTGGTATTTGGGGAATTTATGTTTCAGGTACTTTATTTTGGCACCTTATACTTTTGTGTCTATTTATTGGTCACACTTTATTCCAAGACTATAATATATTTGGATATATTAAATGTAGTTTACAGTTCTATCTGAAACTCTATTACTGTTTTGGGTTGGTCACATGATTGCCACTTACATTTAAATAGTGTATGCATATGAAAAGGATTTAGCCTGTGCATTGAAAAAACAGGGTTAAGATTAGGAGGCATTGCTAAGATGGAGTGGGGGTGATGATCACTACCTCTAACCTTGCAGCTTACCTTACAAAAGCCCTTTCTGTATCACTACCACTACACAAGACAACTCAGACACTCACCATAAGTACATGTGACTTTTATCATGAGCACATGCGTGTACACACACACACTAAAGCTATCCCTTCCCTTAACCCTGAAAAACATGCACACAGACTCCTCAGCCCCACCACTTACCTTTGTTAGCCATCTGGAAGTTGTCCACAACAGCATTCACAGAAATGGCCCTTCACTCAATACGTACAGCAGCTGACTTTGCACAAATGAGTGTCAATCAAAGTGAAAGGCAACTATATAGCCAGATAGATATGTAAAATTCTATCATAAAATGTTGAATACATAAAAGAGAAAATCTTAAATGGAAGAACAAAAAAGAAATGAATGCTCTACTCAAATACTATATATCAATAAACCCTGGTTACAAAACTGAGATCAAGTGTTGTATTGGCAGTTGTACTGTTAAGGAAATGGTTTTTAGTGATGTAATGTATAGGGCTGGGGTTAATGGCAGATGTAAGGTTAGGGATAATACATATGAGTAAGTCAGTGCTGATGGGGGGCACCAGATAGTGAAAAGGCACCAGGCACTAGATAAACCAGCTGCAGCTCTGTATGTATATATGAAGTATGATTGTGATGATAGGAGGTACTGCCAGCCATGCCAGGAGAAGTAGTACAGTGGATGAATGACATGTGCCAGCACAGCTAGCTGGAATTTTGTAGATAATTATATACCATTTGTATATCAAACTGATTTGTACAGATGCTTGCACTAAGAATTTATCTGTGAGGTTTACTTGTGTTAAAATGTATCAGCAGTGTGCCCTGCTGGAAGGAAAAGAAATGTACATGTATTATTGTAACTGAATTAAATCTATATGATTTTAGAGAGGGCTGGAAGTAAAAACATTAATCTTAGACTTCAAAATATATGGGAAATTAAATTACTGTATGGGTTAAGCCATAAAGATTTTATCCCATAGTTTTGAATGGAGCCAGAGACACAATGTCTGTGCTAGACAATAAGTTGTAGCTCCTGTTGGAAGAGTGAATTTTTTTTTTGACTTCCAGCAGCTGCACCACATCTGAGCAAAGCTCTATCTGTGTGTATGGTAACACATAGTTGCTAAATTCCTGTCAGATTCTAGTGTTGGTGAGTGTGGGAAAAAGAGTCAGGTGGCCAGATATGTGTGATGTCATTCTGTACAGAAATAATGTTTTAATATTAGAGGAGGCTGAATGCTAAGGAGCATTTTGCATTCTGTCTTGGATCTGACATCAGGGACCACTCATCCAAATCATCTTGCTTTGCCGTAGTAAGTAACTTAACTAGGGAACAATAATTCTTTTAGATTAGTCAGAACAATATAGTGAGATTAGAAATACTGTTTTTCTATAACTGTGTGAAACTTTCCATAGGTGTTATTTTTAATATCTCCTGTGGCTGAAAATCTGGTGTTTACTGTAAATAGATATTTAGTATTTTCTTGTTTTTGATTATTTATTATTGAATATATTTAAACTTTTCACTTTGGCTGGTCCTTTTAAGAAAATATTTAAGCTTTGAAAGTATTTGCATATATTTATTTGGTGATAACTGTGGCCACTTCTGAAACCCTTGCTCTTTGGTAACTATTACCATTCGTATTAATACGAAATATACTCAGTATAATTGGATACCCTTTTAAGAGCCTTATCGTAATTGACTGGTGGCAGTGAATCTACTTTATAGTCTGGAAAAGTTGCTAAAATGGATAGTCTGTGCCAGTCCAGGTGTATATGTGTGTGTGTGTGTGTGTGTGTGTGTGTGTGTGTGTGTGTGTGTGTGTGTGTGTGTGTGTGTGTGTGTGTGTGTGTGTGTGTAAAAATTAAATTTCAAAGAGTGTGTGTGTCAGCTACTTGGGGGAGGGACACAAAGCACTGGTTTCTCAGAGAGGGACACTCGGCTGAGGACTTACTCTTACAGCTGTACCAGTGGGGAGTCTTATTGAGGACCTGTAGAGAGACAGATATAGAAAAATTCAGACCCCGGGCTGAGCATGTTCCCTGTATGTTCTTAAGGGAAATTGTAGTTGATGCAGAGAGGTCTGCATCTGGAAATACTGAGTGTATCCATTTGTATTCCAAGTGATCGTCCCTTTCCAGTGTCAGTGGTGAGATTTCAGGATCATTGATTACTGGCCCAGTGTGGGGACATCACAATGACATTAAATTGAAAATAAAAAAAAATGAAACTTTAATAATCAACACAAATGCTCAATACATACGTAATAAAAAAAAATTAAAACACCCCACCCCTTCAACATCTCACTACAGTGGGGGCACAGCAAATTCCCATCCCCACTATTTCATATTTTCACAAAAATAAATAAATAAATAAATAAAAAACAGTAATTTTCATACAGCTGATTTTCAATAAGGTATACTGGTGTTTCACATTTCAACAAAACAAATAATTGACAAAATGTAGGACATGCACACACATATATGTTTGTGTGTGTGTGTGTGTGTGTGTGTGTGTGTGTGTGTGTGTGTGTGTGTGTGTGTGTGTGTGTGTGTGTGTGTGTGTGTGTGTGTGTGTGTGTGTGTGTATCTATATTTATATCTATATCTATATATCTATATCTATCTATATATATATATATATAGAGAGAGAGAGACACAGAGAGAAAGAGAGTGTGTGGCAAAGTGATGATCACGGGTCTATTTTTGATGAAATGTGTTAGTTTATTTAGTTGGAGTTCACCTGGTTTTGTTAGGAAAAAATACAAGCCTCATTTCACAGACTTTATATGCCAAACTGAAAAGCTTATGTCGGGGATCAACTGTTCTGAAGAAAACTCAGCATAGTTCCTTCTTTAGTTTAGTTTCTAATTGTATTTCTCAGAGAAGCAAATAAAAAAGAAAATATAGTACCTTTTCTAGAGTTTTCAGCAACCAGAAATACAATCCAGTCTCAATCAGGTTCATTCCCTCTTAAGGTTAAAATGTAGAAAAATATGGAAAAAAACATCTTAGCAGAAAACAGTTTTCCCACCTGCTCACACAGTCCCACAGATTAGAAGGTCCGCTACTCAGCACCAGCTAACAGTTTTCAAGAACTTAGAAAATCTACAGATTAGTAGCCACCTTGCTATAGAGTAGCAATCAATCCTTCTAGAACTCTGAATCCACGAAAATAGCAGCTTCCTTGACTGTCATGGCTTAACAGCTGCTCTTACTATTATTAGCTTATGAAGCCCCATATTCCCACTATAAAGCACACGGGTCTTTCACATTAACCCTCTTCTTATAATCAGGTTATCAAAAACTCACACGTTCCCATTTGGAGTTTAAATAGTTAAGCTTTTTCTAGCATGTTCCCTGATGCATCCCTTTCCCATGAAGCAGTTATTCTAAGCATAATAAAGTGAAGACTCCTATTTTAGGGTAATGCTGGCCATAAGCACTCTAGCAGTTAAAAACTGCATATGTTGTGTTTTCAGAGCATTTTCTGCACTCTGTCAAAAATCCATTTTCTCAGCTCTGACCACTAAATTTGAACACGTTGCAAACAATCCTTTCATAGCCAAGAAAACTCGTAGCTAGTAATTTTTCCTAAAACCCATTCTTTATTTTTACTGGTCATACGTGACCTTCAATGGCTGTGTAGCAACTTCAATAAAGTGCCTCTAAAACACTTAGGAAGCAAATCTGCTTAGCAAAGCTCCTTTGCTTTGCCCTACTTTTCTAAATGAGCTAATTTGCTGTTTCAAAATGCAGGGAGGTATGTCATTGGTATGCCCAGGCAGTGACCTCATCCACTGTCTAGATATTATTTTTGGACTCTTTTTAAGTGGCATTAACCCTCTGTACCTGTTTAAAATCTATTAAACCCTCATTTCCTTCTGACCCAGATTCTGTTGGATTTACAGCCTCCCCTACTAAAATTGGGATGGTAGTTTCTGTGTTACTGACATCATGGTATTCCTTAAGGTCTTTTTTTGACAAAGATTGTGTTTCTTTCCCAGTCATCCTATCCAGTGTGGTATTTAGAGCCTTTCATGCATATGCACTCACAACTCTATTAACTGCTGAATGTCTCTTCATACAATTACAGCCTGTGCAAGACAAAGCATTACCCCAACACCAAGCTTCAGTATTCTGAGGGGAGTACAATGCTCCATTAAGGCTTTTGTTGGATAGTCCCTCCTGTCACCAAGTATGCATAATATCCCTAATTTTCAAACTTAATTTACCTTCAGTAGGAACCAGAACTTCTGTCATTAGAAGTACCATGCTTCCTGAATTTTGTTGGTTTCATAGAGACGTATCCTCTACTCACAGAGAGATTTTTGAAATTACACCAGAATGCTATTAATAAAAGTTGATTGCATAACATTTGCATATGTAGAATGTGTTTCATTACAGATACACATATCATATCATGTCACATTTATTCAACACTTAATGGAAAGCACTTAGCTATGTGCCCTATTCATGAGCATTTAAAATGTAAAACATTTTGCATTTTATACCCTTTTTCTGCCCTTTCCTCACTTATGTGAAGACCAGGAATATCTTTGTGGTTATCAAGAGATGGGCTTTCTTTGTCATTCTTAAGTCTTAGAAGGCTTTTACCACACCCTTTATGTAGATTCTTCTGAGATGAGCACACATCATCCATTGAGAAAACTCGTTTGCCATCAAGTATCTTTCCACTAAATCCAAAAGTTGCTTTACTGGCATGGGGCTTTCCTAGCCCAGTGACAGAAAATTGATGTTCACATTAAACTGCAAAATAATCTAGTCAAATTGTAATCCATGCTTTGGCTGTAAACTACAGAGAAATATTTTAAAGTACTTAGATTGTTCAGTTTATCTGAAGGCTTCACAATCAAAACATCTAGAATAGCTGGCAAAGCCTAGGCTGACAATACATTGTTACCTAAATATCAGATCTATGAGGACAGTATTCAACCACAAATTCTGATTTCAGGTTCATACCAGCAGCTGTGTCTTTCTAATTCCACCCTACCCAGGACAGATCAGTAAACAGATTTGTAATGTAGTGCGGCATAAACTTCGCCCCACTCATACAATACAGCATTTCCTTTTGCTCTGTCGCTGTTGCATGTGCTCATGGTAAAGTTTCTATCTGCTAAAACAAGTTTTTGGATAGTCATACAATGAATGGTGGACACCCATTTGGGAAAGATCTGAGACTGATTATGTCCTCATTCTTGGTGCCTCATAGAATCATGAATGAAAAATCAGTCTCAGCTAAAACAAAAAAATGAAAGAACCTCCCACTGCAGATTGTGAAATGGGAATATGTCCTACTTTTTAGAAAAATCACCTATCCCTTCAGAAAACAATGAACCCTCTGACATGATTAGAAACACAGAAAGGGATTAGAGATTTTTTTTTTTTTTGTCGAAGCAAAATGCTCTGAGAGGGGGACCGCATAGGAGCTTGTACCAAAACACACATTTAAACTCAGCAATTTAAGCAACAGTTGTACGACACAGCAAACACAGCTGAGTAGATACATAAGCCAGTGAACTTTACAAGTGGAATAAATTATATAATTTAACCTCTACTCTTACTAATCAAACTAAACTTTTTTCCTACATATTATCTATATGTGCCTATTTGAATCCTGGATAAGTTAAAATGAAACAGGCCTACTGGTATTAACTGCATGCAACCTTTTCATTGTGCAAATACTACACATGCTTCATGCTTCATTATAGCCTTCATGAAATATCAGTCTGCCCGGTGTCTGCATCCTCATGTTTCTTTGCAGCCAGAGGACACAAATAATTCTGTAAGTTCAAGAAGCTTAGTAGTATTTATATTGTTGCACTGAATAGTCACTTCAGAAATGTAGTATTTGCATTGAAACTATACATTTCTGTTTTGGCAAATGTTTATGATTATACCAAGCTACACTTTCAATGTGCTAATAACAAAATTTGTCAAGGTCATGAATTTTAGTTAGGGTATTACAATCTGCGGGACCACAACAGCAATATTTCAAACTCAGACTCAAGCAAAATCTCTTCCAGATGTGTTTTTGAAGTAAGAAATGAAAGACAAGACCTGCTAATAATTCTGACATTTATTGTTTGAAGCATTAGGATAAAATCCTAGGGTCCAAGACACATGTCAAAAACAAAGGTTTGCTTTCAATTTACGTCATAATTTGTAACAAAGATGGTTTTGGATGGTATAATGCTGCCATTTTGTGCATTTCTGGTCAGTTAGATGTTACTTCTTAATTTGGGTTTCTGCAGTCCTTGCAATGCTAAAATAAATTTGTAACATAATGGTTTTCAGAGTCCAGAGATCAGTGTCCTTTTGAGATGGCTAAACACATCAGTTAGAGAAATTAAGACTCAGACCATAATACTAGAAACTGTATAATCAATGATATATCATGTCTTGTAACTTTTTCAATAAGGATCCTGAGTTTCTAACTTCAGTCTGTAAACAGTTAAACTGCCTCTTTTATAACTATTGATCAGAGAAGAAGCTTATACTCAGGTTTTCAAATGCTTTAAACTGTGTCAAATCTTTTCATTCAGTGACAACGGTACAAAATAAATGGGAATTGATCCACAGCCCTGGCTCTACGATATGATTGAAATATTTTTCTAAGTGATTTCTTTCTCAATTGAGACTTTGTGTGTGTACACTTCTCTCTCTTCTTTGTTCTGTGGGATAATTTTCCAGTTAAATCAACTGAGACTAACAAGTTGGAACACACAAGGGAGAAAGGAAAACAAGCTAGGAAAAAGGAGAGAAGGAGCGGAGACAGAGATAAAACTATATCTTTTAAGACATCTGAAGTGTTTAACCAAAGCTAAGACAGTAAATAATCATTTCAAAGTTCACACAGTTCAGATCCATAATCTGTGTTTCAGTAAAAAAATAAATAAATAAAATAAAAAAAAGCTTCCTACTTAAAAGAGCACCTTCTCACTGATAAACAGGTCAAGACCTCCAGTTATAATTAAATCATTTAACGCTATAGCACTGGAAATAACTTCTGCTTGAAATAAACAGCTAGAAATACTTAAATTAAGAAATTCTTCCTGATATATTGTTAGTCTGTAGGAAAAGATAATTTGTTTTCAGTCCATGGAATGCAATATATTTGAGATTTTACTACAGCCAGTAAATGAGTAAAACATTTTTATTTTATGCCTTTTTGTACAACCCTTACAAGGGTCTGGGTGATTTAATAAAAGCACACTAGTTAAGCAATGAATTACACATTTGCTGTATTGTGTAGAGCTGGGTTTGGGTCTGTCACGGCTTCAGTATTTTCTCTGAGTCAATAAGTTAAGCAAGCAGATTTTCTAGCTCCTGAAAAAATAATAAAACAAAAAAATGGTTTTCAAGTGGTTTTAGCTAGTTTATGAAAAGTTATCTGCAAACTGTAACATTCCAGGAATAAAAGAAGATCATAAAACAATATAAAGGAATTCAGTTTTGTTTATTGTTTCTGCTACCATAATGAAGGCACAGCCTAGGTACCACTTTAGACCAGCTGGTATTTCTGCTTAGAATCTCATAAGAAAAGGAGTTTGGGTGTTTTTTCAGCTACTTAATGGCGGCAGGGTTTACCGTCTAAAAATAAGTAAAAGTAGTAAGGTAATGTCTAGTAGGTACTTGTCTGTAGAAAGTTGAGCTAAGATGTTATCATTCGTAATATACTGCTCCTATTTAGTTTTCTAAGAAAAAAAAATTAAAAAACAACCAATACATCCTAAGCCTTAGGTAGTTTTATCACTGAATGAATAAAAATAAATAGAAATGCAATTTGGATGAACTAAAAGGAAACAAAAATGTTAATCTGGCAGGATTGATCTGATTAAAGGTCTACAGAAACAGAGTAAGCCCTGTTGGAGCTAAGTGTTTGCCATGTTAAATATCAAAATCTGAGATGACTGAAGTGCAAAAGTAGAAATGTAGTCTCCCTTTTGCATTAATATTGGCAAATAGCTCTGCAGAAGATGGGCAAATGCACTATAATTTTCTATGTGGACCTTTCAGTGATGCTGACAATTGATCACATCTCATTGAAGTTTAGAATTCTAGATTTTTGACATCAGCAAAAATGGAAAAACAGTACCCCCTTAAAAAGAGGTAATACTATCCCTGCCTGATGGAGTAAGAGTACAGAATGAGTGCCTGCCCATATGTTGCTGCAGTACAGCCAGTGTTTCATACGTACTCTAACAAAGATGGCAAATTAGTCTACTGAAAAGGGGGTGAAGTAGTTTATAAGGATGCCACCAGTGTTATATGTAGGTTTATTCAACATTTCTCATTGTTTTGCCAGCTTTAGTCAGACTGAAAAACAAATTGGCACAGGTCAGCAAGGATGGCTACAGTGAACATACAGAACTTTCTTAATGCACTGTGCAAGAATTATACTGATAAATCAAGGACAATAAGAAAATAAACGGAAAAATGACTGCAAAAATAGGAAAAACAGAGTTGTAAATGTAGTATTTTATTTGATTTCTTTTCTAAATATGTAAGTAAATTAAATAATTGCAGACCATTTCAGTCATTCCATGGTACATAAGGGCAAGGAGAAGTGTAATATCTATATCTATCAGTATTTATATGGGAACACTACGCAGCCATGTAACACAGTGATACTCAAACAATGGTCCTGGAAAACAGAATCGCAGACATTCAAGATGGTGACTTAATCAGGAAATTCATTACAAATCTGCACAACATAATGAGGAACTCTGATTATATGAAATTACAGAGATTGTTACTAATAAATGTAAAAGCACAAATATATGAAATATTTCAGGATGCCAGAAAGAAGAAATTACAATAACATAACAAATCTAAGCATTGCTTTCACCAAACACAGTCATATCAAGGAATGTTTCTTGAGTCATCCTAATAAGGCTTATCAACTAACATGTCAGTTAAATATAACTTGTCTCACTAACTTTCATTCTCAAGAAGCAACATAGATTCTGAAGAAAAACAGTAACTACCTGAAATAATTTATAAAACATTAAAAGTTAAATCAAGTCAGGAATCTACAGTTAATGGGAACATTAATATGGAGCTAGTCGATTGTACAATTGCCATTTGTGCGAGAGCCATTACTGCAAATGAATATCACTGAAAAAACTTTTAATTGATCATTGAGGTTCCCCTTTTAACCACTGTTTACAAACTGCAAAGTTAGTCTATATGTTCTGCAAGTTACAAGACTAAACCACTACATCTTTTATTAAAACTGATGATGTCACAAGACATACTGGAATCAACCAAAATGTTCCTTCTGGACCACTTCCTGTGCCTGGTAACAGTTATTTTTAATAATCTTGCCATTTAATAGTCATGTCATACTTTTTAATAGTCATACCATACTAATCTTTGTGGTTTGATATTAACTGTTTTAAACAAAGCATTTTACAAAAGGTTTTCTATCAAAAAGTTGTTCATCTTTTTTTTCTTAGGTAGGCAGGCTCAAATATTTTTTTTTCTTTTTTGTCTGTAGCAATGCAAATTCAGGGCAGGGTTTGACATGAGGCTATCATTCCAGAATACGCATATTAGACCGGTAATCTCCTCTTTCCAAATTTCATAGAATGGTGATTTGGAGTACAACCCCAGGCATTTCCTCTAGCAAGTAACATCCTTTAAATCTTTTAACAAGTACTGTGGCAATATGGGGTTCGTTCATGGCTGTGCTACTGTTTAACCAATTTATGGAAATGTTACTACACAATGTTTGGACTGAAGTTTACCTAATCTGTAGCAACCCCAGTGTGAACCAAGGCATTTTGTATTAAAAGACTAGATTCCTCCACCCTCATTCACCACTAATGACCACAAGGAAAAAGATATTATACTGTTTCATTTTAGCCACATTTTAAAGTACAACATTAAAAGCTGCATAACACTCACAGTTTGCTCCATTAAGCAATCAACAACCAACTCACACTTGTCCAGTCTATGGTGACTCAATTTATGTAACTTTTTGGCTCATTTTTATTAATCTTAGTTTACCACAAAGAGAGAGGCTGGCTTGCACTTTATCCATGCTAGTCTGAGTTCAAAAATACCTTTCCCAGAAGTGAGCACAATAGTAAGGAAGGGTGAGCAGAGACCAACATCTCAGAGAGGGTCCAATGAAGCAGCATTTATTAACACACAAGGAACCACTTTACTGCATGGTAGAGTCCAAGTACATGCTGCTATCACATGTTGTAATATAATGCACAGAGCATTATAAAATGCAATTGAGAAGAATTTAACACAACCAAAAAGAAAACTAACTAGTGGTGTAAATGTTAAGCTTACAGGACTGACTTGAGTATTTCAGGCATCTGATATGATGAATACAGAATTACTAATAGCTGATACATTATGTACAACCCCCCCAAAAAAATTATGTGGTTCAGTAGTATGGCTAGTAGAACACAGGTTCACATGGGAGTAGTTGAAAAAGGGTTGTTAACTATTATCACTAAAGCATTGCATGTGACTTCTTCATGGAGGTGATCTCTGTAAGGAGTTTATTCCAGATTAATGGACTCAGTCTGGAGAAAGCCCCTTTTATTTATTTATTTATCATTTGTTGACCAAGTTGGTCCCTTTGGCAAGTGACCTCTTTTCAGGGGAGGCCCATAGGAGAAAATTGGCCAAGGCATCAGGGAACATCCCTTACTCTTTTTGATACATGCCATGTGATCTTTTATATCCACCGGAGCTACCATCAACTCAAACCGAAGAGACCTCAGTTTATCATCTCATCTAAAGGATGATACATTCAGCTATTTTAAATGGGGACCTATTTAGCACAAAGGTATCTTTTTGGCTACTTCTTAATGCATATGGATGATCTCTGAATAGAAGTTTAGTTTTCAGTGGTGGACAGTATCCTAGTTTTAATATTTTAAACACAAGAGTGCTTCATAAGAGGGCTGACTGCTCAATCACTGGGAGTCATTTCTGGCAGTTTAGCAGGTGACAGTGGCATGAATGAGAATCAGCTAACAGCACAAATCTAGATATTTATTTACAGCAGTCTGCAGTCTCTGTGTGTTATGGACTGAATTTGGAGCCTCAGCTAACAGCGCAAATCTAGATATTTATTTACAGCAGTCTGCAGTCTCTGTGTGTTATGGACTGAATTTGGAGCCTCAGCTAACAGCGCAAATCTAGATATTTATTTACAGCAGTCTGCAGTCTCTGTGTGTTATGGACTGAATTTGGAGCCTCAGCTAACAGTGCAAATCTAGATATTTATTTACAGCAATCTGCAGTCTCTGTGTATTATGGACTGAATTTGGAGCCTCAGCTAACAGCGCAAATCTAGATATTTATTTACAGCAGTCTGCAGTCTCTGTGTGTTATGGACTGAATTTGGAGCCTCAGCTAACAGCGGAAATCTAGATATTTATTTACAGCAGTCTGCAGTCTCTGTGTGTTATGGATTAAGTTTGGAGCCAGTAAAAGCAGACTGTGCTCTAGTTTGGGAAACAATATAGCTTTACCTATAGTGGTGCAAGTGACTGGAGAGAGAATATGAGGAATTCTATACTATAAGTTTAGTTGCAATAGGACTTTCTTAATGATATTGTCAGTATGGTCAGTGAATAAAGAGAATGAAGATTGAAGAATAAGATGTAAGTATTTCTACCACCATATGTTAGGAATGATATTATTTCAGTTGTCCTTGACAGTGATGTCTCGAATGTTTTAAAATTTATGGGAAGAGGAAAACAGCATAATGTTATTTTATCATTGGTAATGAGATTATTAGATTCAGACCATTTGCAGAGATCAGACAAGCTTTTTTGTAGGTGGGATTGTAAGTTAGTAGGAGATTTTATTGACTTCTAGTAGGAATATGTCATCCACATACAGTTACCTGAGAATGTTCAGTTAAAACTGGGGCTGGTAAATTCTTTTACTGACGTCAGTTAATGAGTGTTTCATTTCAAAACTAAAATGATTTAAATACCTCTGCTTTATTATCAAAACAAAAAAACATTGTTAGAATTTAATCTATGTGTTTACTTGTATAGCCTGCATATGAAGGCAGTGACTAGGAAATGGCTAATGCTATGCATTACAGATGAGGGGGAATGGGGTGGAGGATACTTGAACATCCCTGAATAATTGCAATGCAAGAAGGACTTAAAGACTCTTTACCTTGAGAAGGTTAATAATGAACTAGACTATGCAATATTTGAAAGCCATCCATCAAGGCATTTCTTTTAAAGCCTGCATTTATTATATGATGGATGCCTGTTGTATGCTGGAATGGATCCATCTGAAACAGGAACACAAAATGCATCCAGACTCATAACTCATAATTCAATACAACTGATCATTAACAGGGCCACTCCAAAAACTTTCTATTTTATGATGCCATTGCATATGTTAACAATAGGTCACATTTGGGTGTGGGTAATGCAGGATTATTCCATAGCTGGCAGGTTCAGATCAAAACAACAAAAGTCTGCATGATCAAGCAAAGCCAGCTGGGGGTAACGCTATATAGCCCACACCAAAATCTGAATTATTGATATTATATAATGCCTTGGCTTAAAAAAATAAAACTATTACTTTTTGAAATAATGTAGTGGTATGAAGGAACTTATTTTCTGTGCTCTCTTCTTATCTGCTTGAGTGCTTATATGCTTTGCAAAGTTACTACTCATTCATACGTATGATTTCTTGCCCAGTAAATACTTCACCTTAAATGCTAGTTTTTTTTTTTTTTTTTGCAGATTATATTATACCTAGAGTGTGCATGCATCTAGATGGTTCTATGAGGATACTCACATTTTAACAGCCTGTTATTAAATCTTTTGTTTCTCTCTTTCTCTGTCTTATATATTTACTTCTTTTTATGTTTCTTGACTCTGGTTAATTGTCAGTGTTGAAGTGACACTCCAAACCCATATGCAAAAATAGGAAAAGGGGGTTGTGGGTGGGTGAATGGAGATGCATTTTTTTAAAGATCTACAATGTTATGTTTAAACTATGCAGATAATACAGTGACTGTTAACATTTTTAAAATATGTATTCTACAGAATATGGGTGTTCTTTACATATTAAATTTTAATGTCTTTGAAGCTGCAGTTATAATAAAAGAATAGCATTGAAGTTCTCTATTTGTCCATTTGTTCCACACTTTGAAAATGGAAGGATGAGTCATAACTGGTAAAAGAAAGCAAATGGGAGACTGATGTTCATCACTCAGATTACAACTATTTTTGCTGTGGTTTTGTGTGGGGTGGGACAAGAGTTTAGTGACTGAAAACTCCAACCTGAAGATTATTACTATGATGTGATGTTCGTTCACTTTTCTTGTAGCAGAAAATCACATCTGTAAATATACAAACTTTGAGATTGTACTACAGTGCAGACAATGGAAAACTTCCATTGCCGCACTGTACGGGGATCTCCGTTCAAATGTTTGACCCTTTAAAAGTTTGGTCATATGGTGTCGACCATATGACGTTTGAACTTTTAAAAGTTTCACAATGTGATAGGAACCCAATTTCACTACCTGAGGATGAGACCATATTGGTTTTGGCAGACAAAACAAGCCATTTGAAGTACTTTTAACTAGATGGAAAAAAAATGCCTGGGCAGGGAGGGGGGTGTCCTGCATTTGTCACATTGATCTTATTTATGTATACTAACTCCATCACTTCAGGATCACACAACCACAAATGCTGAAAATTCCAGAAACTTATAATCACTGCAAGCACACTGATCCATGTAGCAATGGCTGTGATTCTCAAATGAAGACAGTGTTGATAAATTGCAGGTCAAGAAAGTATACAACCTTGACAAGTTTACACCTGACCAAGGGAAGGCAAACTGACAGAGATTACAACTTCATGTCGTCAGGTCTTATAGTGTTGCAAGATACCAGACTGATGTTGCTCACATAAAATATTTCACTATGTTTTACACATTGATAGATTCAATGCTTTATGCTGAGTACAGGTACAATCAATGAAACAGCTTTCATTAGTGACTGCAATCAACAGCAAATGCAGTGAACTGCATGTGTATAACTTAGCACATACATAGCCAAGGTGAACAAATAAAGAGGTGTTAGACACGCCTGGCTTTCCACAAAAGCTTTACTGAACTGCACTTAGAGAAAGGAGTCACATGGCATATAAGCTCATCAACTAGTAACTTCCATTTAAAGATACAGCTCAAGTAACACTACTGCATGCATGTGTTCACATACGTCACAGCCCTCTTACTTTAGAAGAAAGATGAAAGACATCTATACAATTTATACTTAAATGCATTGATTGCAAATAACTAAATCTATACTATGTGTCATGTGAGATGCAACACATTGAATTTTCAAAATGCTTTATACCTTTGAATAAGTAGTCACTTTAGAATTAACAGAGTCCATATAAACTATTTACAATCATTATATCACACTGGTTTATTGATCTCTTGCAGATCTTAGATACTGATTGAAATTTGGTTGATAATTCATTTTGACAATGTCTTGTATAGCAGCTTACTCCAGAGTCACATGACTGGGAGGATCATTTTGAACAACTTTCCTTAAGTTCTAATTTTTGGCATTCTGTTTCAATAGAACTTTGAGAAATGCTTTCACACTGAAAAGGTGGTAGTGCTTTAGCTATCTCAGAACTTTGGGGTAACACTTAGGAACATAATACTTGTACAGCCATGCAGACTCAGGACCAGTCTTTTTAAATGAGGGCTTTCTGTTCCTTCTGTATATCTGCATATATGTGCTTTGCACACAGTGTAATCTTGGTTGTTCCGCTGGACATATCACTATGGCAGGTAAATTACTATTCTGAACATTAAAACATCCAAACTTTTCAGCATGCTTTCCGTTGTTTTAGAGTTCTGAGAGGTTCTTCACTGATCTATTTATACTGCCTTTCTTTTAACAATTGTATAGCATTTCTTTGTTTTCAGGAAATAGCAAAGACGTTTCTATAAGCAGCTTAAATTGTCTTCCCATTAGCATTTGCACTTGTGAAAGTTATATATTTTTTAGTCTAAACCATTACTTTACAGATATCTAAAATATGTGATAGAATTCTTAAATTCCTATTCTTTAACAAAGTATGTAATTCTTGGTTTATGAGTTAATTAGTCTGGTACACCGTGTCCAGGAAAGAAAGGTTTCAGTGTTGCAGTGACAATTGTACTTATTCTGGGTACTTGTTTTGGACTTGTTCTGGGTATGTTGAACAATAATCAAGACAGTGAATGTAACGGACATCTTTATATTTACTGCAGAGAATTAGGACTATAAGCTGCTTATTGTAGTTCAGGGTTTGATTCTCTCAGCCTTCACTTGCTTACTGTGTGACTGAACGAGTCACTTAACCAGACAGTGCTCTGAGGCAATTGAAAAAAAATGAGCTAGGTTTCTCAATGGTCTCCTGACCCGCAGGCATACTAGCTATCTATGACTGAACGCACCCACTTTCATGCAAGAAAGTTCTTCTCTTACAAGTGGGAGCATTTCCTTTTTCATATTTGGATTTCTGAACATATTATAAACTTCACACCTTTGAACCATGTGCACATTCGGCTCTGACATCGTAGACTAGTAAAGGACATCACACGCTCTTTTCTTACACTTACGTATTCCTAGATAATGAGTCGTATGAGCCTTGTATAGCCCTCGTGAACATTAAGCCTTGGAGACTTGAAAGCTCATCATAGTGTGTAAAGCATATTCTAATGTTTGGAGATCCTGTTGTAGTAAGATTTAGCCAACTTTTATTATTGTCTGTTAAAATAATTGCATTTCTTTGCCCTGTTGTGTTCAGATATTTAGTTCTTCGAGCTTCTCATCAGATTTATTGGCAATTATGAAATAATCCACAGAGCTTCCAGATCTTTCTCTAGCAAATTTTCTTTACATTTTTACTAATAAGTTGTAGCAAGTATATCAATTGCATGCACCAATTGAACTGATTTATACTGAAGATGTAGGTCACATTTGCACCAATCAAACTGATTTATAATGAAAATGTAGGTCACATTTGCATCAATCAGAGCTGTTGGAGATACTCCACTTAAAGAAACCCCAGTCCTGCCAAGCTACATGTTCTAGGGACCTAAACCTTGTCACCACAATAAACAGAACATGCTGGAGGGATAGATTCCTGTCCCAGAGACTTCCAATACTCTGGAATAAACTACCTATCTATATCAAACAAAGCTCCTCATTAGCACTCTTCAAGAAAAATCTTGATGCTTGGATGGGAAATAGGAAATTCACCCAGGGATCACCTCTATGGCTCTGCTTGGCAGGGGCACAGGAAAATAATTTTATTGGGTGGTGAAAGCCAGGATACCTTTTTGGCTAGGCTTATATAGGCCCTAGGGCCAATAGCCTAGTACCTACCTGTGAACCTGAGAACCTGTGATTTATAATGAAAATGTAGGTCACATTTATACAAAATCAGTGACATCCTTTGAGGTCATGTTTGTACCTTATTAACAGCCATTGTGTCTGATTCAGTATAACCGATTACTATAGATATCATGGAACTTTTGATAACCAAATTTTATTTATGTATTTCTTATTTGTTTACTGGTAAAGTCCGACTTGGAATGAGCAAATTTTCAGTGGATGCCCTAGAAAAAATGCTCCAGAAATTTGTGATCAGAGTTTTTTTCTGTATTTGGGGAATTCTCCCCCTTCCTGTTAGCTTTTACCCTCATGGAGTGTAACTGTTTGCACCACATCACAGAACTTTAAAGTAGACTCTTTGATAACTACCTTTTTATAAGATCTCAAAACTGCTTTCTTGTTGCTGAGACAATAACCAAGCAATATTATATTCTAATATCTTTTTGAATGGTACTGTTTTGCTGACATACATGGAAAGAACTTGAAAAGATATTTGATTGCATCAAGTAATCACATTAAAAATTACTTGACATGGGATTTATGCAAAATCAGTGTGTAACAGACTATATAAGACTCTGAGTTGAAACCATTACTTGTCGAGACACGTACCATATCTCACAATAGCTGCCACAACTATGTCTGAGCAGTGTAATTCCATCTGTAGCAGACACCACCACTGTGCAAAGGCATGCAACATCTGACTACCTGCTCCATTCAGGAAATCCCCAGTCCCTCAATGCACAGTATATCCAGCTCTCTCAGCTGTGTTCCACTTCCGTCAATGTAGGTGTTGCTGATCCCTGTTACTGTCTCCTACCCCACCTGTGCAAATGATGACAACTGTACCTTGCCTTCACTGCTGTGTTATATGGGTTAGGTAATACCTGCCACACACCTCAGCCAGTCAATACACTGTACAGCATAGTCTGGGAAAAGTACTGCATATGTCTACTCTGGCTCACAGTTGTGGACCAAACACTACCTCTTTGCCAGTGTTTCAGGATATTGTGCCCACCTCTGCCTCATATGTGCTTCCCCTACAGATGGTTTCTCCAATAACTCCTCATCTGACACCTTCCCTGCTGCTGTTTCTGGTCTGTCTGGTTCTCAGATGGTGATCACCTGCTCTAGCTTTCTGTGTATCACTATGTTGTGCAACATTGCACAGATTGTAAGTATCTTGCTACAGGTCTCTAGAACATAACAAGCAACCAGAAGAATATAGGCAGTGGAAATGGGCCATCTGCAATCCAAGCACATGTTCAACAAAGTTTAAAGAATGTGACACTGCAGATTTGTATGTCATCTCAGCCATAATCTGTGAGTTCTGTATTAGTGTCATGCTCCATGGATCTAAGGCATATCCAGCATCAGCAATAAGCTATGCCTATAGGATGTGAGAAATATGCCAGATGTGGGAACAGTGGATGATGTCTGTAATGAGGATGGTCACTGTGCACATATCTCAGGTGCTCCACTAATACTGCAGCACTACATCAAGGATCTACCTGGTCTTCATGAGTCAGATGCTTGTAGCACAGGTTTCTCCTGATGGTCACTGGATGGTGCTTGTAATAAGGATGGCCACTGTGCACATATCTCAGGTGCGTCTTCATAATACTGCATCACAACATCAAGGAGCTAGTTGGTCTCAATGAGTCAGATGCCTGTGGCACAGGTGTCTTCTGATGGCCACTACATGGTGCTTGTAATGAGGATGGCCACTGTGCACATATCTCAGGTGTTTCTTCATAATACTGCATTACGACATCAAGGAACTAGTTGGTGTTCATGAGTCAGATGCCTGTGGAACAGGTGACTTCTGATGGCTACTGGATGGTGCTTGCTATGAGGATGGTCACTGTGCACATATCTCAGGTGTTTCTTCATAATACTGCATTACGACATCAAGGAACTAGTTGGTGTTCATGAGTCAGATGCCTGTGGCACAGGTGTCTTCTGATGGCCACTACATGGTGCTTGTAATGAGGATGGCCACTGTGCACATATCTCAGGTGTTTCTTCATAATACTGCATTACGACATCAAGGAACTAGTTGGTGTTCATGAGTCAGATGCCTGTGGCACAGGTGTCTTCTGATGGCCACTGGATGGTGCTTGTAATGAGGATGGCCACTGTGCACATATCTCAGGTGTTTCTTCATAATACTGCATCACGACATCAAGGAACTAGTTGGTCTTCATGAGTCAGATGCCTGAGGCACAGGTGTCTCCTGATGGCCAGTGGATGGTGCTTGTAATGAGGATCGTCACTGTGCACATATCTCAGGTGCTCCACCATAATACTGCATCATGACATTAAGGAACTAGTTGGTCTTCATGAGTCAGATGCCTGTGGTACAGGTGTCTCCTGATGGCCACTGGATGGTGCTTGTAATGAGGGCGGTCACTGCGCACATATCTCAGGTGCTCCACCATAATACTGCATCACAACATCAAGGAACTAGTTGGTCTTCATGAGTCAGATGCCTGTAGCACAGGTGTCTTCTGATGGCCACTGGATGGTGCTTGTAATGAGGATGGTCACTTTGCACATATCTCAGGTGCTCCACAATAATACTGCATCAAGACATCAAGTAACTAGTGTGGTATTCATTACTCAGATGCCTGTGGCACAGGTGTCTTCTGATGGCCACTGGATGATGCTTGTAATGAGGATGGCCACTGTGCACATATCTCAGGTGCTTCTTCATAATACTGCATCATGACATCAAGGAACTAGTTAGTCTTCATGAGTCAGGCGCCTGTGGCACAGGTATCTCCTGATGGCCACTGGATGGTGCTTGTAATGAGGATGATCACTGTGCACATATCTCAGGTGCTTCTTCATAATACTGCATCCACAAGATCAAGGAACTAGTTGGTCTTTATGACTCAGATGCCTGTGGCACAGGTGTCTTGGCCACTGGATAGTGCTTGTAATGACGATGGTCAATACTGCACATATTTTAGTGTCCACATGAATTTATATTCCACTTATACCACATATTTCCATATGAAGATGCAATATCTCTGCAAGGCCCCCATGATTTCAACTGTATCTCTGTCATGGAGGTGATGATATGTTAGGCATGGTCAGATCCATTTGTGGTGTGGAGGTTGATAGCATCCACTGTCAGAAACAGTGACTGTCAGAACAGCCCATAGCATATGCTAGCCAGTTAAAGACGGAGTTATCCCTAACATCATAGCGTGGACGTTTTCTCTATTACTCTCTCTCTTCCAGTTAAAGACGGAGTTATTCCTAACATCATAGCGTGGACATTTTCTCTATTACTCTCTCTCTTCCAGTTAAAAACGGAGTTATCCCTAACATCATAGCGTGGACGTTTTCTCTATTACTCTCTCTCTTCCAGTTAAAGACGGAGTTATCCCTAACATCGTAGCGTGGACATTTTCTCTATTACTCTCTCTCTTCCAGTTAGAGACAGAGTTATCCCTAACATCATAGCGTGGACATTTTCTCTATTACTCTCTCTCTTCCAGTTAAAGACAGAGTTATCCCTAACATCATAGCGTGGACATTTTCTCTATTACTCTCTCTCTTCCAGTTAAAGATGGAGTTATTCCTAACATCATAGCGTGGACAGTTTCTCTATTACTCTCTCTCTTCCAGTTAAAGACGGAGTTATCCCTAACATCATAGCGTGGACATTTTCTCTATTACTCTCTCTCTTCCAGTTAAAGACGGAGTTATTCCTAACATCATAGCGTGGACATTTTTTCTATTACTCTCTCTCTTCCAGTTAAAGACAGAGTTATCCCTAACATCATAGCGTGGACATTTTCTCGATTACTCTGTCTCTTCCAGTTAAAGAAGGAGTTATCACTAACATCATAGCGTGGACGTTTTCTCTATTACTCTGTCTCTTCCAGTTAAAGAAGGAGTTATCCCTAACATCATAGCGTGGACATTTTCTCTATTACTCTCTCTCTTCCAGTTAAAGACAGAGTTATCCCTAACATCATAGCGTGGACGTTTTCTCTATTACTCTCTCTCTTCCAGTTAAAGACAGAGTTATCCCTAACATCATAGCGTGGACATTTTCTCTATTACTCTCTCTTCCAGTTAAAGATGGAGTTATCCCTAACTTCATAGCGTGGACATTTTCTCTATTACTCTCCCTCTTCCAGTTAAAGATGGAGTTATCCCTAACATCATAGCGTGGACATTTTCTCTATTACTCTCTCTCTTCCAGTTAAAGACGGAGTTATCCCTAACATCATAGCTTGGTCATTTTCTCTATTACTCTCTCTCTTTCAGTTAAAGATGGAGTTATCCCTAACATCATAGCGTGGACATTTTCTCTATTACTCTCTCTCTTCCAGTTAAAGACGGAATTATCCCTAACATCATAGCGTGGTCATTTTCTCTATTACTCTCTCTCTTCCAGTTAAAGACGGAGTTATCCCTAACATCATAGCGTGGACGTTTTCTCTATTACTCTCTCTTTTCCAGTTAAAGACAGAGTTATCCCTAACATCATAGCGTGGACGTTTTCTCTATTACTCTCTCTCTTCCAGTTAAAGATGGAGTTATCCCTAACATCATAGCGTGGACATTTTTTCTATTACTCTCTCTCTTCCAGTTAAAGACGGAGTTATCCCTAACATCATAGCGTGGACATTTTCTCTATTACTCTCTCTCTTCCAGTTAAAGAAGGAGTTATCCCTAACATCATAGCATGGACATTTTATCTATTACTCTCTCTCATCCAGTTAAAGACGGAGTTATCCCTAACATCATAGCGTGGACGTTTTCTCTATTACTCTCTCTCTTCCAGTTAAAGACGGAGTTATCCCTAACATCATAGCATGGACGTTTTCTCTATTACTCTCTCTCTTCCAGTTAAAGACGGAGTTATCCCTAACATCATAGCGTGGACGTTTTCTCTATTACTCTCTCTCTTCCAGTTAAAGACGGACTTATCCCTAACATCATAGCGTGGACATTTCCTCTATTACTCTCTCTCTTCCAGTTAAAGATGGAGTTATCCCTAACATCATAGCGTGGACATTTTCTCTATTACTCTCTCTCTTCCAGTTAAAGACAGAGTTATCCCTAACATCATAGCGTGGACATTTTCTCTATTACTCTCTCTCTTCCAGTTAAAGACAGAGTTATCCCTAACATCATAGCGTGGACATTTTCTCTATTACTCTCTCTCTTCCAGTTAAAGACGGAGTTATCCCTAACATCATAGCGTGGACATTTTCTCTATTACTCTCTCTTCCAGTTAAAGACGGAGTTATCCCTAACATCATAGCGTGGACATTTTCTCTATTACTCTCTCTCTTCCAGTTAAAGACGGAGTTATCCCTAACATCATAGTGTGGACATTTTCTCTATTACTCTCTCTCTCTTCCAGTTAAAGACAAAGTTATCCCTAACATCATAGCGTGGACGTTTTCTCTATTACTCTCTCTCTTCCAGTTAAAGACGGAGTTATCCCTAACATCAAAGCGTGGACATTTTCTCTATTACTCTCTCTCTCTTTGTTCACAAGAAATAACTGTACAAATTTGCTTCCCACTGTGACTCATAGCACAATTTTTGTATTTTTCTGAATAGTGCTACTATATTTTTTATCTTAATTTACATTCAGAATTGGTCTTTTTTACCATAACATTGCTTATTTCCATGTCATTATATGGTCCAATTGTCACTCACCTGTGATGTGAGGGAACATTGCACACTGAACTTTTTTCCACAGTCTCTAAAATTACACACCTGATGATATAGAGCTCAAAGTCCAGCATTTTAAGGTTTCATGCAAGTTGCCATTCAGCTTCAGGATGTTGGTGATTCTGGTGAGATTTTAAGCCAAAACCAAAGAGTTGCAGCAACAGAGACAGGTAGCTCAGCAGAACTCTATAAAAAAAAACTGAGAAAAAAAATATTAACTGGTGGAGAGAAACTGAAGGCATGAAAAGTATTTTATAAATAAAAAACCTGCAATGCTGCTCATTTTAATGTTTATATTTTGAAAATGTGAAAAATAAATGTTTTCATTGAATTTTGTATAACAGACTGAAAAAAAGATCAGACTTAATACTACAGATGGCAGTGATACTGTTGAGTGTTCTTGGCACAGGAAGACTATACAGGACTGCCCCCTGTTCCCCCCTGTACTATTAATGGACAGGGGCAGCTCCTAAATGTTTTACCCATGCATGGGTCCCCTCAAATTATCAGTGGTACAATCCCAGTTATTCTCATTATGAGTAACATAAAATTATTGACCATGGGATGTGTAAGACCAGTCTCTAACCAAACGGGGTATGTTAATACAAGCACAAAAATAGAAAGTGGCCAGGCTTAAAATGTCCCACAAGGGGCTGCAGCTAGCCTAGTACTTACCTATGAACCTATGACTTAAGTAAACTGCTTCACAAATTTCAAAATTCAGTGCAGCTTGGGAACAAAAAAAACATCTGGCGCCAAAATAGCTTCAGAGCTAACACCATGTAGCCAGGCTGACACTGCCTATTACATGTATACATTTTAGTACACACATAGTGAATAAGTATGAAGAGGCGTTGCACATGACATGCATTCACCAATAGCCTAAATGAACTGCGCTGAGATAGGAGTCACATGGCACACAGATCTACTTGTTGTTCCCGCCCATTTAAAAGTACAGCTGCACTATTAGCATTTTTAATACACATATACTACATAAGGTAGAAGAGGTGATGACATGTCAGAGGCAATGCAAATATTAGTCATGATTGCTGTGCTACAACTCAGATAGTGAAAATAAACCAGAAGTTAATATTTGACCTGATATATCTGACTTGGTTTGAAAATATAAGTTATATAAATGATTGCATAAGCAAGTTAGTTAACATTATATATTTGCAGGCCCAATGTAGTGATAAATAGTATATTGATGTTTTCTTGAATTACATTTCTGATGAGATCAGATTTACTTTTAAAGGTAATTTGATTAATGGTTGACATTACTTTGGCAAACAAAGAGAATAGTTGCTTTCAGGCTCCGCACAATTTACAGAGATTCTGATCTGAGTCTGGAAGGCAAAGAATACAGTTTCAAAAAAGGGCCAGTGGTAAAGAATAATTTCAGGTGTGTTATTCTAATCTGACAGTAGCAAAGATAGTTAGCAAATTAAAGCCAATGTATTAGCTTTAAACCAATGCAGTGATGAGTTTAGTATTATAGTTCAGAGCAAATCTAACAGTTCACTTGTAGGATTGGTATATTGAGTTCATACCTCTCAAACTCTTAGAGCAAGAAATCTGGACAAAGCTGTGAATAAAAGTGGGACAGAGGCCCAAAAATAGGAACATTTTTTAAATATTGCTCTTACAAACTTAGAAAAGTTGATAGAATAGCAAGTTTTGCATTAGCATGAATTTTCTGAAGGGTATGAAGTCTGAAACTCAAACGTCTGTCATTATTTTCTAACTTTAAGAATTTAATGATTTACTACTAATTTGCCAGAAAACCACAATTTTATGAGAAACAGGCCAAAATATGAGTCAAAAATCTGGACATTCTGTGAAAATCTGTACAGTTGAGAGGTATGAATGAGTTGCATATAAGTTAGAAAGAATGCTGGTGGCATGAATAAGATATAGCTAGAAGTTGTGACTAGAAACATTTGTTAAGTGATTGTGATCAATTAGAAAGAGTTAAGCCCTGTATAAAATACCCATTTTTTTTTTGTTTATTTGGTCTACTGCCTTGTTTACATGGAGGACAGATATTAGTCCTGTATCTTTTTTTAGTCTTAAGTTCTATCAGCTAGTTGATGTACTGTGTTTTGAGAGTATCTGTAGCATTTGGTGGTTGATTTCATTAGAATTATGTAGTTTAAATGATACAAGTTTAGTTCTTTAATTACTAAAGCCAAGCCCTGAGTCGTGTAACTAGTTTTATAATGCAAACCAATTGGCTTACCTGTTTATTTTTTTGTTTTGGTTCACCGTTGCCTGGTTTAAATTCTGGTTCAGGTTCAGGTTCAGAGACTGTTTTTTCATTTTGGTAACCACTTTTATACTAAATTATAACTTATTTCCTATAATGATGTGACTTTGAACAATGTTTGGAACCCAACATCAGCACAGTAGCATCACCATGTTGTTGTTCTTCTTCTTTCGGCTTTTCCCGGTTAGGGGTCGCCACAACGGAGCTACAGGTCCACTAATGATTGGCAGTAGATTTTTACAGTGCCGAGGTGCCAGCTCGATGCCCAACCTTCAATGAAGGCACTCCCATTTATTAGATGACCAGAATGAGATGGAATTTTATTCACAAATATGATAAAAAGAAAGAGACTTCAACTGGTCCTTGAGAATGCTATCTGAGATAGCTTTAGATGGAAAATATGGTTTTAAATATCTGTGTGAGATCCGTACGGTAAGAGGTAAACCATCTGACTGATGGAAGCGAGGCGAAACAGTACATTTGACATGTAAAAATTATGGTGCAGGTCTCTGACTCAAACACCTTGGGAAAATCAAAAAAGAATGCACAAGAGAAGTTATCTCCATCTAGCTTGTAAGGCAGTGGTGTTTCTATAGCATGCCTAGGACTTAAACCATGTTGTCTCCCTGAGAATACTTTGTTGGTTATAATGTAATATATTTGTTGTTTATAACCTTTTGATTATTTCACTAATAATGAAAGTAAGAAAGCTTTCTGCCTGGCAGGCAAGTAATTTGAACTTCCTGATTTGTGCAAATGAATTATAATATAACCTTTTAAATTCAGGGAACATATTTTTGAAAAGCTTATTACAACTCTAATAGGATGGTAATGGGTAATGCCTACAATTCGAATGGGTGTTGCAATGCGTGCCACTGATATGTTAAGGTATTATGAATATAGACTATTAACAGATATTGGACTGCAAAAAGGTTTTCAGATAAAAGACATTACGACTGGAAAGAGTGTGAGATGAGCAGCATAGATTCATAGGTTCATAGGTGTATACTAGGCTAATGGCCCTGGATCTTTTACAAGCCTAGCCCATAGGATTACCCTGGCAAATGTATGGCTTCCAAGAACTATGGCAAGCTGGGGCTGCTGGACCTTCACAGATACACATGCTGCAGATGAAGTTCACTTAGTACAAGTTCGAATGACACTGAGATCACCTGGGTGATGCCCGAAATGGTCCTAGCTTCTACACTTCTTACCACTACTAAAGTTCAGTACTGCAGGAGAATCTGGGAACCCGGTGGTGGACATGGAAACTTGTAAGCTTGCTAGGAAGGGTGGACCTTTTATCTTCCAAACTAAATATGTGGGAGGCAAATTGGGGCTCAGAGTAGGTAACTATAGGCAACTCCCCAAAATGGTGGATGAGTTGGATTAAGGCTCAGATTAAGTTTTTGGGGAGAGTTTTTTGTAGACAGGGATAAGTGTCTCCTTACCCTATCTGAATGTTCTGAGGAGACAGAGACCATCAGACCTCCTTGATGGCAATACTTTCAATTCAGATAAATAGATGACTCCATACTTAAATTATCCTACAACATGGAGGCTGTCACCAGCTGGAACCCCACCTCCAATACAGCTAAGTGACATCTTCTTTCCAAACTTTATTAAGCCCTAGACTTAGAGCACTATCACTTTAATTTAGGTAAAAGTAAATGGGAATTTGCTGTAAATAAGTAACAGAAACTGGTCCTTGTGTCTATGTATGAAGGAAGTAAAAGGCTCCTCTTCCCCCCTTGCTCACGACTCACTACAAAAAGCTTAACTTTTCGCATATCACCTCTGGAAACAGACTCCATATTTCCATGAGAAAGGGCTACTGATGATGTAATGCTCTCAATGTGGATTATGTCTACTTGCTGTATGACCTTCCAGCAGATAAGCTATTTTGAGGAAAGGACATGAGCCTACCAATTATGCACTCAAGACCTGACAAATAAAGTTTCTATAATTGGTATTTTTAATGGGAGCATGGGTCTCACTAGCTATGGACGTCAATGGCTGCTTTGTCTGGCTTTTACCATGTTAAGCATGATTTTCAGACACTGGAAGGCTGTTACATTGAACATGGAGTTATGAACTGCTATGTTAACAGGCAATATTACTATATGAAATGATTCAGACAGCTCTTCTATATAAATGTTTTCTGGAGTATTTTCCTCTTCATGTGGATAACTATAAATTGAAGCCCAAACCGCAATTATTAACTTTAATCATTGGCTTGGCTATCCACTTACAGTAGTACTACGTTTGGTTATTAATTAATGTTCAGTAATAGTACCTGTTTCTATATATTTGTTGTTATTCATATAGTGCAGACTCTCTAAATGGTTCTGAGATGAAATAAAATGTGCTTATTTTCAAAAAAAAGGAGAAAAAGAAAATTCTGCGATATGGTTATTGCAAAGGAACAATAAAACGAATAAATAGAAGTGAAAAAATTAACACAAGCAGAAAAACCTAGAAGATATATAGATAAATACAAAGGAAAAGTATAACATAAGCAATTCACTGATGAACCAAAAGAGCTTTATAGAGTACTAGAATAAAGCAAAGGGAACAGAAAGAAACACATCACAAGAAAAGAAATATGTACATTTTGGAGAAGTATTGATGAAGAGCATGTTGAATGTAACAAAGATGCTGAATGAACTGAAGAATTAAACGAAAAAATAAGGAACTCTTATGTAGATGATATAAAATGGCATGAAGTGACAACCAGAAAAATTGAAACAAAATTAAGAAAAGATCCTAACTGTAAAAGTCCAGGCCCACACTCAGTATTTACTTTCTGGCAAAAAATATTAACATCTTTAAAAAGAGATTAAGCCTTAAGTAAGAATTACTTAGATGCATATCCTGAACAGACACCTACTTGGTTAACAACAGAAAAAATATACTCACATACCTCTGTGGTACTCCACTGGTGATGGGTCTACTAGTGGAGGTGGAGTCACCAATTTTAATGGAGTGTGTTCTGCTGGTGAGTCAACTAGCTGCACATCTCATAATGTAAGGGTTAATCCCTATCTGGAAGAGTTTCTCAATTATGCCAGACTGGGTAATTGTGCTGACAGCCTTGATAAGGTTGAGATAGGCTGTGTGCACTGTCTTTTTTGCAAGGTGTCAAGCCTTCTTACTCTGGTTAATATATTCATAAGTTTTGGTTATCACAACTCAAAGAAAGAGTGCTTAGAAAAAAATCAACAACATTGAGTTTGCTGTCTTAGATTTAAAGAGTTTCAGCCCAGACAAAATGTCACTGAAGATATCACACAAACTCAAATAAGCAAACAGTGCATACAGCAATAATGCTCAAACAACTATGAAACCAAGTGATGAGGGAGAAAGTAACAGCATGTCACCCAACAGAAAATTGAAAAGTAACAACTGGTGTGGTCTTGCAATAGGTGTTAATATCACTGCTGTTTAGCATGACAATGTAGGTATAAAGATCACAGTTCATTCCACTTATGTTCCCCCAGGCTCAGCATTATAGCATATGTGACTCATATTAGTATAATTTGCAGAGTGGACAGAAGGTGAAATTATGTTAATGGATGGATTTGACCACGTGTGTGATTTTAGTGACATGGACACTACATTTTATATACCCAAACTGACAGCAGTACCATACTTGGTATAGTCATAATGTACAGGTTGGAAATAGTTGGCCGAAGCAGGTGTAATAAGAAGCAAATACTGCTTTCTTTATATGTTATTTCTTGATGGCTAAGCACGTACAAAAATGGTTTACATATACTGGTCATCATTGCTCATACATATGATGAGTGAAGATGAGTCGTGGTTTTCCATCAGTGCTTTCAGATTACATACCCTTCCTTCTTAAGGCCTCTGTCACCCCACCCCATCCCCATTCTAATGCTTAATTTTACTGATACTGAAATACATGAAGCCACATAAATGAATTCCAGATATCTGTGAAGAGATTATAGAGATTAAAGTGTCAGGACATGGTCTCTAATATATTATAGTATGTAGAGACATCTTTATGCTAGATTAAAGGGCCACTATGGTCAGAAAATGGAAAAATATATATATTTTAATATTATCCCAATGAACTGTGTTATGCTAATGCCTCTGCAACATTTTACGCAGTTAGTAATTTTTGTTTTGCTTGAACCCAAAATGTTCTGATGTGGGCAAACAAAGACAGACTATTCTGCTTCTTCTTTTGGCTTTTTCTTTCCCATAATGCAGTGCAAGTCTTCAGAAGATGAAATTGACTTCTTCTTCCCTCTTTTGCCAGATCTGTTTTACATTTACTCAGGGGGGCAGCAGTGAGATTTACTGCTTTCTTTAAGAATAACTAGGTCTTAAATGTTAAACGTTCATCCAGTAGCACACTCCTGTTTGAGCTCTTTCTCATGTTTAAGCACAACAAGCAGTTTCCTGTAGGGCTGCTACCTTTCCAAGGGCCCAAAGTGGGATGTTTTTATGAAAATATGAAATTTAGCAGCACAAACTATGCCCACAACTAGTACAGAGGGCTTAACTCCAATTTATTTTTAATGAAACTTATGGAGTTTGAATTGATTATGATGTTTCATATAACATTAAAGTGTTTAGATGTAAATTAATTGCTTTATGCAAGTGTTAGAAGAAATGTATGAAATATGTTTTGTCCCAAAATCTCAGGACATTTGTCATTTTATGTTTCACAGGATCCAATTGCTCACATAGTGACTGTCTTGCATAAACACAGACAGGTGGTAACCCTAGTTTACTCTCTGCTTACAGAAATGTGCTTAAATTATTTTCTTTTTCAATGATAGGATCATTGGAAATGCAAGGCCAATTCAGTCTTGTAAAAATGTATACCTTGGCAGTACCAGCGCTTATAGTGCACCTCCTTTCTTGAGGAGGACTGAGCCAGTTAAGTCTGTGGGGATTTATGAATCCCCCTAGTTATCCAGTTCCTGCGTGCGCCTCCTTTCTTGAGGAGGACTGAGCCAGTTAAGCCTGTGGGGATTTATGAATCCCCCTAGTTATCCAGTTCCTGCTTGAATTGCACAACTTAGTCTGCTGAAGGTGTTCATTCCAGAGGTGGAGAAGGTGCTGCGTAATTAAGCTGATGCTCTACCATGATTTATTTGTCTGCTGGAGAAGATTGAGATGCCTGTTTCTGGCATTTGTTGGACTATTTGATTTGTGAAGAAACAGGAGATTCAGGACCACTAGGTCTTAAATGCCATGGAAAGCAAGGCATCGCTCTCCTATCAGAAGTCTATAATATATGAGTAAAGGGGCACTGCTTATAGTCTTTTCTGGTAGATTAAGTTATTTAAGGAAGCGATCTTCTTATATATGAACCTTTGTGGTCTTTCTAGCAATTTGATATGTGTATGGAGGTATGCCCCAAAGGGGAATTTTATTCAATAGGCCAAATCAGTGCTGAATATAAGGGGCAATGTCCCCTTTAGATCTGGATGATATTCTTCTGCAATCAGCTGTGTAAAACATAAGAACTTTCTGACTATTTTCATTACAAGAGGATCAAAGGAGAGGAAGTTATCGAACCAAGTTCAAAAGTTGGTAGCATTTTCATTTTAGTTTGAGGTTTTGTCTGTGTTCATAGATTCATAGGTTCATAGGTAGGTACTAGGTTATTGGCCCTAGGGCCTATATAAGCCTAGCCAAAAAGGTACCCTGGCTTTCGCCACCCAAGAAAATTATTTTCCTGTGCGCCTGTCGAGCAGAGCCACAGAGGTGATCCCCGGGATGAATTTCCTATTTCCCATCCAATCATCAAGACTTTTCTTGAAGAGTGCTAATGAGGAGCTCTGTTTGATATAGATAGGTACTTTGTTCCAGAGTATGGGAAGTCTCTGGGACAGGAATCTATCCCTTCAGCATGTTTTGTTTATTGTGGTGACAAGGTTTAGGTCCCTAAGGCGTGTAGCTCGGAGGGATTGGGATTTCATTAAGTGGAGCATGTCCAGTAGTTCTGGGTTTGACATAGCTTTGTATGTTAGGTAGAGATCGCCTCTGAGTAGGCGATATGTGATGGAGTAAAGCTGGAATTTTTTGAGATGGTCTGCATAGGGCATCTATTTGAGGCTGGTAATCCTCTTTGTGAGGTATTTCTGCAGCCTTTCCAGGTGTTGTAGATGTCTTGTTAGGTCCATACCAAAAGGCGTGCTGTACTCTATAATGGGTCTAATGAGTGATGCGTAGAGGGGAACAATGACCTCTTTTTTCTTGGATGAGAAAATTTTTGTGATAAGGTGTGCCATGTAGAAGGATTTCCTGACTAGTGTGATGATGTGATTATCAAAGGAGAGACTACTGTCCATCTGTGCCCCAAGGTCTTTCATCACATTTTCAGTGTTAAGTAGACTACCACCTATGTGGTAGCTCATGGGTACAGAGTTTTTACTAAAGAGGATGACAATGCACTTTTTGGCATTGGGCTTGAGGCCATGGCTTTGACAACAGGCATCTGTCTCAGTGAGTCCCTTTTGTAGGATGTACACATCATTAGAAATTTCAATTATGGCTCCTAGTTTGCAGTCATCTGCGAACTTTGTTAGCCAAAGAACTTCTGTGTTAGCCTGTACTTCAGAAAAGTAGATACCAAACAGGAGAGGACCCAGGACTGAACCCTGTGTACTCCACTTGACACTGATCTGAAGTTGCATTTGGAGTCTGCTACTTTCACAGTGTGGGCTCTGTCAGTGAGCCAGTTGGCAACCCATCCTGTGACATAGGGATTTATACCTAGTTTAGTGAGTTTATCTATAATTCCAGAGTGGGGGATGGTGTCAAAAGCCTTGGCAAGATTTAGATAGGCTGTGTGAACCACCTTACCCTCATCTATGGCTTTAGTGACTGCTTCAAAGAAGTCTATCAGGTTTAAGAGACATGATCTGCCTTTTACAAACCCAAACTGGGTGAGGTCCAGAGTTTGGAGATTACCAATGTCTTTGTTTATAAGTTCCATGATGATACATTCCATGGCCTTGCAGACCAGGCTCGTTAGGCTAATGGGGGAGTAGTTCCCAGGGTCTGTGGTGGCTCCTCCTTTGTTAAGTGGGATACCCATTGCTGTGCACCGTTCAGTGGGCACAAAGCCTGACGTGAGGCTATGAATGAACATGGTGCTTGGGTAGGGTGCCAGTTCATTCTGTAGTTTGTGTAGAATGCAGCCTGGGATGTGGTCAGGTCCCATGGATGCTGTGTTCTTGGCTTAGGAGAGTGTGGTTTTTACCTGTGCAGCCATGATTACAGGAACATTGCATTCATCTGGTATAGAGATGGGCCCTTTAGGGGTTGAGAGAGGGGGGTAAAGTTATCACTGAACCTATCTGCCAGGATGTTGACAATATCAGTTGGTTCTGTATATTTAGTGTCATTGTGCTGTAACTCAGAGCAGATCTAAGTGTTGCCATTGAGATTCTTGACATAGCTATAGAATGCTTTGTGGTTGTCTTTAGAATCAGTGACGATTTTGTTTTTGTAACTAGCTTTGGAGGATTTTATGAGAGATCTCAGCTTCTTACTGAGTTCCTCCAATCATAAGATTTTACTCTTTTTTGCAACAGTTTTTTTCTTCTGTTGTAGAGTTTATTTATGGCAGGGGACCACCAGACTGGCTTCCTTTTTTTGGAGGATAGCATCTTGGTTTTGTTAGGGATAGCATGATCCATGCACTCGTGTAAGTGCTTATAAAGTGCATTTGTGTAGGATTCAGCAGTTGTACCTCTATTGTCCATCTGCATGGGTGTCATGAAGTTTGCCACTTCTGTCTTAAGAAGCATAAAGTTGGCTTTGGAGAAACTTTTTATGGTGGTTTCCCTAATGGGGGTGGGAGAAGGATGGGTGGTCTAGGGTGATTAACTTTTGGTAGGATCTGACCAACGAGGAATTGACCTCTGATGTGGAACACCAGTTGCCCATATTGGTAATGACCAGGTCTAGGATATTGCTGCCCCTTGTGGGGGTGTGGATAAGTTGATCCAAGTCATTGGAATTGATGAATTCCAGAAAACGTTGAGCACAAGAGTTGGTACATGAGTAGTTTTCCCAGTTAATGGTGGGGAAGTTGAAATCGCCCATTATTAGGGTGTTAGGTTGTACCCTAATATTTTCCAGTGTATCAAGAAATGATGAGTGGGAATCCTGGGGCATGGTGGGGGATCTGTAGCAAGTTACAATTTGGATTGCGGTCTTGCCCAGAGTTAGTTGCACTTGGATAATCTCTGATGTATTATGCTGAGGAACTAGCCTGGAGGAGTGGATATCCTCAATGAATATGGACACGCCTCCACCTTTAGTGTTTCGGTCCAGGTTAGGTGACCAAAAGGTGTGGTATGAATTATAGCCTGGTAATGCAGGGGTGCTCTCTGGAGCCTTGAACCAGGTCTCAGTCACTGCACAGATGTCAATGTTCTCCATTTTAAGGAGTGCCTCGAGTGAATGTATTTTGAGGTTTAGACTTCTAACATTGAGTAGCATTACCCTCAGATTTTGCTTGCTTGTACCTGTTACGGTGGTGAACTTGTCATTTGAACCTTGCCTAAAAAAGGTACTATAGGGGTGGCAAGAGCCTTAGCCAGAATCCGGAATCCCAAGGGCGACAGGTGCAGGCAATCTCTGGCAAAGCATCGTCGTCTGTCGATCATGTCATCCCAGACAGACTGATACTGGAACCCCTTAGAATGAAACCAGAAGCTTAGCCAATTGTTGAAGTCAATCATTTTGTCCTTGTACTGTGGTATCATTCTGAGTGATGGCAGGATGCTACTCAGGGCTAGGGTCATACCTGCCTGGGCTAGAAGATCAGAGAGCTCTTCCATGTCTCTTTTCATGTAGTCCAGGGAGGCACATCTCAGGTCATTCACACCAACATGGACAATGGCAGAGTCATATTTGTACTTGTTGTGGAATGACCTGAGTGCATGCATTATGTGGTGGATCCTGGCACCCAACAGGCAGCTGACAGTAACTTTCTCCTTGTTAAGCCTGGTGACTATAAAGTCACCTATGACTAGAGTGTTGGGTACGTTGTTATGCCTTATGGGCTGTGGTTGAGTGGCACAATGAGTTTGTGGGCTATGTGTCATTTGGGTTATGTTGGGGGGGGTGGAGGTTACTTGTGTTTCTGCTTTGGAGGTCTCCGTTTCTTGAGAAGCTTTTTATTGAGAGCCTCCATGAATTTAGGTGCATGTTTTGTTTTGCTATGTGTGTGTTTTGGTGGTGTAGGTTTTGAGAGAATATGTGATGAGTGTTGCGTGGTGCAAGTGTTTACCTTCTCCTCTTGACTGTCTAGTCCAGTCTTAGGTGAAGAGAGCTTTGCTTCCAGTTTGGCTATATAAGTGCATCTCTCACAGGTTGTAGTGTTGGGTGGTGGGAGGAGACGATTGTTTGTGTACATGAGACAATTGCTGCATTGTTGTCCCAAGATGCCCAAATTCATCAGGTAGACAAGAAAAAACACCGGGAGCTGACCCTTAGACATGCCTGGATAGGTGCTTATTTATTAAGTACTAAAAATTGTTTTCCTCTAGAAAAGTGAGGAAAGTTGAGTGCTGCAGTAATTTGTAACTTATTTAGTGCCTACAATGAGTTCTGAACAAGTGCTGAGGTCAAAGAAACAGATTTGAGTGCTAAAACTAAAAAATTAGCTAGTGCTAAGGGAAAATTTGAAGAGCAGCATTCATGGCACCAGGAATAGTTTAACCCTTGCTAAGCGGCGATGCATAAAGTGTATTTTTTTTTAATATAACAGTAGCAAATGAGCAAACTGATTTAAACAAATTAACCATTTAACCAATAAAAAGCTAAAACTGAGCCCCACACCAACAGTCTTCAATCAGACAAGTTCTAACTGCACACTTCTGCCACTAGGGTGCAGGGGAACCTTCTCCAAAAAAAGATGGTCTGAATTAGTGCTCAAGTTTTACAAACAAAGCTAGATTCAGTAGGTCTGAATTTAGTCTATGCTACAGCAAACAAGGCATACCAATTTCAGAAAGAAACAGTTCACAATAAGCTGAGGAGTAGGGTTATCAACCAAGTACGAACATATTGTAAACATTTAATGTGTGAACATATTTTACTTTTTAACATTTAATGTTAGCCCATGATTAGTACATCAGGTATTTATGAGTGGAAGTTCAAATTAACTTGAAGTATGTCTGCTTCTGCACTAAGGAACGTCAATGGCAAATAAATACTACAGAAGGGAAGGAACTGTTAATTCATACTTTTATACGTGTGAAAGTGCAATGATAATTTTGTAGGTGAGAAAAAGTACCATGGGAAAAGGAAATGCTGTGTTTAGGGTGCAACTGTCTTTTACGACAGAGACCTTTAATTTGTTTAAAGCTTTGGTAGGTACAGGTTGTGCATTACACTGGCTTTTAGGGTTCTTAATATTTAACATTAAAATGTGTTGAATGTCAGGAGGCTACCTATAAAATTCAGAGCCAGCAAATACAGAATATCCTTGAAATACAACTGTAAAATGCTTAGGTAGCACTGTTTCACCTTTCCCCTAAGGTTGACATTTTGGTTATAGCTCAGTTTGAAGAATGATTTTACCCTTGCTGTTTCAAAGATGTAGACCAGAGGAGTCATATATGGCAAGGGGGATATTTTGTACATGTTTATGGGGTATTTTCAGAATGTATATGCTGCTCTGCATGATGATGTCAGCCTTGAGAAGAGAATAATTTCTAAAGGAGCTCTGATTGATCCATTTTATCTCAAGGGGAGTTATGTTTTCATAGCAGGTTAGTTAAGAAAAATTCAAGTTGTCATTAAAGCTACAAAAATGGAAAGTACTTTGGGTTGATAGAATGTGTTATGAATAATATAGATAGACTGTATTATGAATAATATAGATATATATATATTATTATGCCTTTGTTATGTATGATTGGAAGAATCCGCACAATCATTCAGTGATTTTAAAACCTTATAAATCTAAGTTCCAGTTGCCTTCTTATAGATCAATTTATCGATTAAACTTAGACACTTTTTTGTGGGAGCTTGCATACGAAGAATTTAACAGATCTGTCAAAGAATAATTCATCCACACATCAATGAATTTGGGTTCATCTGAAAGATTCACCTGTGAAAATATTTAAAGACCTCTGTTGTTAACAGAATACTTAAGTGGTGAAATAGTATCTTTGCCTTTGGTGCAGAAGATGGTGGGTTCTATTCCCACATCAGGTAAAATGATTAATGACACTGCAGTGTCCTCCTTCCTGAGTGTGTTGTCTTTCATATGAGATTTTATTTATTTACATTTGTTTACTGGGACATTCCAACTGGACACAGGTCCTTTTTCAGTGGTGGCCCGGGGATTAAAGCTCCACAGAACAATAAATGAGCAGCAGAGTACATGAAGAACAATTGAATATACATACAATAGCAAGTAATACATACTGCAGCAAACATTAGCTATACTTACAATATGAAACATAGCAATGAACAGATATACCAATATCTAGCTAAAGGCTAGGAATAAAGGAAGGATGTATATACAGATAGTACTAAGCTCAAACAAATACTGTTCTAAACTCATAAACCTTAATTTTATATATAAATATTGCACTAAACTCAAGCAGATATGAAGCGGAAGCTCCACATGAAGGTGAAACAAACTAGAAGGGCTAATGGGACGGAAGGGGAAGATAGAGGAGTAAAAGAGGAGACTGAGTGAGTCGTATACGTGGTAGTGAGAGGAAGCTGGGTGTAAGTCAGTTGCATATGTATTTGGAGTTGAGATGAAGTGAGGTAGTTAAGCATGTTATAACAGGTCTGAGAGATTGAGTGAGGAGGGAAGGGGAGGGTAAAGGGTGAGCCACAGCCTGCAGGGGAAGGAATGCAATGATCACATGGTGTGAGGCAGGGTGGCTAGGGGAGGGGAGAGGAATGGGAGGTAAAAAGGAGGGTTAAACCAAGGGGCCATGTGTGTGGTAGCTCAACTGGATGTAAAAGATCTCATGTCATTTACCAAAACAGAGTAGGGGGTGTTGCTTGATGCCCCATCCCTAATAATATAAATACCACCCTGGACCTCCTCTAAAAAGACACTACTAGCCTGGTGGGACTAACGTGGTCAAGAAAGGAGGAATAAAATGAAACTGATGTTTAATTTCCAGCTTCATAACAATAGATATTTTCTCAACTTGCATGTATTCTTCAGGCATGATTATATAAAAGTTCTTTCACAGTTGTTACATTCAAGATGGTCATATAGATTTCCAAACATATAAGGTAAGTTCTTTTTTTCACCATTTCAATTGCATGGCTTAAGCCACATGTAAATGACAAAACAATTGCAAAGACACTGTGGCTGCCATTTTGGAGTTAAAAGAATTCTTTATTTCAAAAACAGTAAAAATGAACTTAAATATATCCTCAGCAATGAGGGGCTGTGCCATGCAACAAACACTGTTGTAGCAAAATAATATTAGTAGAAATATTTTACTTTTTTTTCAGTATTACATTATAAATCGTGCAAAGTTGTCTATCATATACAAGCAATTCTCTACAACTCCTGTCTCATATAAGTAAGTACTAGGCTAGCTGCCAGTGCATCCCATTTTAAGCCTATACAAATTTTCTTCAAAGGTGAGAATTGAACCTTGTACCAGTAAGGTAAACACCTTAAATATTATATCGACCCTAACAAACAAGCTAAATTTCTATTAGTAGGTAAGTAGTACACTGGATTTCCTTCTGGAACATTTTAACTCTAGCTGATTTCCCTGGGTAAGAACTAAACCCTGTATTTTTTGATTGCAAGGTAAACACCTTAACCATTACATCAACCCTTAAATCCTTAATGGGACTATAAGCTGTACTACATGAATCTAGGAAAACATATATATATATATATATATATAAAATAAAGATACAACAGAAATGCTTGCAATAATATATAACCCATCTTTAATAGTTATTAGGGCAAGGCTCTTGCCACCCCTATAATGCCTTTTTAGGCGGTGTTCCAAAGACCAAATTATCACCATAACAGCTACAAACAAATGCAATCTGATGGTCATGCTACTCAATGCTAGAAGTCTAAATCTCATAATGCATTAATTTGAAGCACTCTTTAAAATGGCAAACATTGACATTTGTGCTGTAACAGAGACCTGATTCAAGGCAGCAGAAACCACGCCTGCCTACCAGGCTATAACTCATTCCTCACCTTTTGGTCCCAGAACTTGGACCGAGACTCCAAAGGTGGTGGTGTTTCCTTATTCATAAATGATGCACACACCTCCAGTCTGGTAGCCCAACTTAACACCTCAGAGATACTTCAGGTGCAGCTAACATTGGGTAAGACAGCAATTCAGGTCATAGCCTGCTATAGGTACAATACCAGTAGATTGCCAGACACCCAGTATTACTGCTGCACAGGTTAAAACAGCACTGTCCAAGGCCAAGAATACAACTTCTATGTGACCTGACAATATCTCTGGCTGTGATCTACATGAACCACAGAGTGAACTGGCACCTCACCTGTGTGCCCTGTTAATCACAGCCTCAACTCAGGCTTTGTCCCTACTGAATGGTGCACTGCTACAGTCATCCTGCTCCACAAAGAAGGAATGACTACAGACCCTGAGAACTATTGCCCCATTAACCTGATGAGTCTGATATACAAAGCTATGGAATGCATCATGATGGACCTAATAAACAAGGATATAGGTAATCTCCAAACTCTGGATCCCACACAGTTTGGTTTTGTGAAGGGTAGATCATGCCTGCTCAACATGGTCAACTTCTTTGAGACAGTCATGTGAGCTGTGGATGAAGGCAAGGTGGTTTATACAACCTACCTTGATCTGGCCAAGGCCTTTGATACCATTCCCAATCAGGAATCACAGAAAAACTCACTAAGCTAGGCATCAACCCCTATATCACTAGTGGGTTGCAGACTGGCTCACAGAAAGAACCCATAGTGTGAAAGTATCTGACTCCAATTCAGAAAGCCAACCAGTCACAAGTGGAGTTCTACAGGGTTTGGTCCTGGGTCTTCTCCTGTTTGGTGTATACTTCTCTGAAGTCCAGGCCAAAAGAATGGGACTCTGGCTGACAAAGTTTGCAGATGATTGCAAGTTGGGAGGCATAATTAATTCCCCAAGTGATGTTGACATTCTACAGAAAGGCCTCACTGAGACTAATGACTGGTGTCAGAATCATGGCCTTTAGCTCAATGCCAAAAAATGTGTCGTCATCCCCTTTGTGAAATACCTGGTTCCCATGAATTACAACATCGATAGTAGTCCACTGAACATAGAAGGTGTTATAAGAGATCTGGAACACAGGTTGACAGCAACCTCTCTTTTGACCACCACATTGCCACATGGTCAGAATGTCCTTTTATGTGGCACATCTCATTACTAAGGGTTTTGCATCCAGGAAGAAAGAGGTCATTGCTTCCCTCTACTCTTCCCTCATTAGGCCAGTCATTGAGTACAATGCCCCATTTGGCATGTATGTTACTAGACACCTGCAACAACTGGTGAGGTCACAAAAGTACCTCACAAAGAAGATCCTAGGCCTTAAACACTTGTCCTATATGGACAGACTCAGAAAGTCCAACTATTCTCTGTCTCATATCACCTACTTAGAGGCAATCTCTGCTTGACTTACAAAGCCATGTCTGACCCAGCTCTGTTAGAAATGCTACATCTAAAGAAATCCCAATCCCTCCATACTACATGCTCCAGAGATGTCAGCCTCATTACCACAATCAATAGAACAAGTTGGAAGGAAGGGTTCATAACCCAGAGACCGCCAATGCTATGGCATAGACTTCCCATACATGTCAAGCGGAGCGCTTCACTGGCCCTCTTGAAGAGAAATCTTGATGAGTGGATGATAAACAGAAAATTCACCCCGGGGATCACTCCAGTGGCTCTACTCGACAGAGGCACTGGGAACTAAGGTCGGGTGGCACAATTCCAGGGTAATCCTATGGGCTAGGCTTGTAAAGGTTCAAGGGCCATTAGCCTAGTACTCACCTATGAAGCTATGAATCTATTGGGAACCTATATCATTAAATAGTTAGGGTGCAAGCATTATTTACCTATAATAAGAAAATTTAAGACAATGTTATGTCAGTCGTTTGTGCTGCAACAACTATATGGAGCAGTTTATATATGTGGCCTTTTCGATTGAACCAAGGCTCATAGCTCACAGTTATCAGAATGATGATTTTACTGTGCTTCTATACATCATAACAGTTTTTGGAATGTGCCTACATAGAAGGCAAATAAACTAACCCAAAATTTATTTGGTGGCAAAAGGGTACCATGCAATGATTCAGAGATGAAGCGGGGTTCCATGCAGCAAGGGGGAAGTCCTGACCTGCCATGCATCAGATGTTTTTGGGGGTAGCACACATCTACATTTAATTACAAAGGCATATTGGAATAATTTACCCTGAAAAACTTCTGAGTTCAGTAGAAGACTCCCTTGAAGGATACCTAATTGCTACAGCAGAGGAAATAAAAAGAAAAAAAAAAACTTTATTTTCAAGAATGATTATATGACAGTAGAGGGTGCATAGTTCATAAGCAGTGCTGTCAGGATGGCATTAGGTGTCATCTGATCACTACTGCAGCCTGTCAGATATCTGTTGGTGCAGTGCTGTCAGGGTGGCACTAGGTATCATCTGTTCACTACTGCAGCCTGTCAGATATCTGTTGGTGCAGTGCTGTCAGGATGGCATTAGGTGTCATCTGTTCACTACTGCAGCCTGCCAGATAGCTGTTGGTGCAGTGCTGTTAGGATGGCATTAGGTGTCATCTGGTCACTACTGCAGCCTGTCAGATATCTGTTGGTGCAGTGCTGTCAGGATGGCATTAGGTGTCATTTGTTCACTACTGCAGCCCGTCAGACATCTGTTGGTGCAGTGCTGTCAGGATGGCATTAGGTGTCATCTGATCACTACTGCAGCATGTCAGATATCTGTTGGTGCAGAGCTGTCAGGATGGCATTAGGTGTCATCTGTTCACTACTGCAGCCTGTCAGATATCTGTTGGTGCAGTGCTGTCAGGGTGGCATTAGGTGTCATCTGTTCACTACTGCAGCCTGTCAGATATCTGTTGGTGCAGTGCTGTCAGGGTGGCATTAGGTGTCATCTGTTCACTACTGCAGCCTGTCAGATATCTGTTGGTGCAGTGCTGTCAGGGTGGCATTAGGTGTCATCTGTTCACTACTGCAGCCTGTCTGATAGCTGTTGGTGCAGTGTTGTCAGGATGGCATTAGGCATTATCTGTTCACTACAGCAGCCTGTCAGATATCTGTTGGTGCAGTGCTGTCAATATGGCATTAGGTGTCATCTGTTCACTACTGCAGCCTGTCAGATATCTGTTGGTGCAGTGCTGTCAGGATGGTATTAGGTGTTATCTGATCACTACTGCAGCCTGTCAGATATCTGTTTGTGCAGTGCTGTTAGAGTGGCATTAGCTGTCATCTGATCACTAATGCAGCCTGTCAGATATCTGTTAGTGTATTGCTGTCAGGGTGGCATTAGGTGTCATATGGTCACTACTGCAGCCTATCAGATATCTGTTGGTGCAGTGCTGTCAGGATGGCATTAGGTGTCATCTGATCACTACTGCAGCCTGTCAGATATCTGTTGGTGCAGTGCTGTCAGGGTGGCATTAGGTGTTATCTGTTCACTACTGCAGCCTGTCAGATATCTGTTGGTGCAGTGCTGTCAATATGGCATTAGGTGTCATCTGTTCACTACTGCAGCCTGTCAGATATCTGTTGGTGCAGTGCTGTCAGGATGGTATTAGGTGTCATTGGATCACTACTGCAGCCTGTCAGATATCTGTTGGTGCAATGCTGTCAGGATGGCATTAGGTGTCATCTGTTCACTACTGCAGCCTGTCAGATATCTGTTGGTGCAGTGCTGTCAGGATGGCATTAGGTGTCATCTGTTCACTACTGCAGCCTGTCAGATATCTGTTGGTGCAGTGCTGTCAGGATGGCATTAGATGTCATTTGTTCACTACTGCAGCCTGTCAGATATCTGTTGGTGCAGTGCTGTTAGAGTGGCATTAGGTGTCATCTGTTCACTACTGCAACCTGTCAGATATCTGTTGGTGCAGTGCTGTCAGGGTGGCATTAGGTGTCATCTGTTCACTACTGCAGCCTGTCAGATAGCTGTTGGTGCAGTGCTGCCAGGATGGCATTAGGTGTCATCTGTTCACTACTGCAGCCTGTCTGATATCTGCTGGTCATTTCCACTGTTTGAACAACTCAAGGTTGACCTAAGATGAGGTTTCCAGAGGCCCCCATCTCTTTGGCCAAGAGCATTCCCTGTTTTCTTTAGCAAATGTTGTAAAATATTCTGGGACACGACCTTTTACATGTTAGAGTTCTTCCAAGAAGCAAGTAGACTGATCCAGTGGAATATTTTATACAGAAATGAATGCATCAATATATTTACAGATGAGGAAGGACATCATTGGAGGTAAAATAAAATGCTGGTGTTCATGGGGCATTTGTGTCTTGAAGAAAATTACAGTGTTATTTGGCAAATGTAGTGGAAATGATTCAAACAAGTTAAGAACCTCATAAGAACTGGGGATGTGCAGACTTAAGTTTCTCTAAATCAGTGGCAAAAGTATATTGGGCAATGCTTAATATTTTAATGGTAGTTGCAAAGAAAGTTGTGATAGGTCAACGCTGATGCATTGTTATTACTGTGCCAGATAAGATAAAATTCAGGACATGGTCTAAATTCTTAATCAGTACAGTGGGTGTCACAGATGCCCATATTAAGGCACCTTTAACTGGCAGTGATTGTGGCATTCGGTAGTTTATAACAGAGGGAAAGGTAAGAATACAAAGGTGAAATGTGATGCTGTGAGATTTTAGAAGCACAAATTATGCTCAGTTGGGGAGATAATCAATAATGACTTAGGAAATTTGGGGCAACATAGGGAATAAATAAGTTATGAAAATAATCTAACAATAAACACAAAGCTATGAAGAACTTTGTGAAGAAAAGACAAAAAGACAAAGAAAAGAAGAAGGTTGGTATACCTACATAGGAGTATGGGATTAACAATTGAAAAATATGTGGAACAAAGTGGGGTAGGGAGGCACAGGAGCCACAATCTAAAAGGCTAGCTGGAAAGCATCAAAGATGCTGTAGTCAGCAATGGCAAACATTAAAAGCCAGATAGAAAAATGCATCAAGAAAGGAAGCAAGTAATATTTTGGGGTACACAGCAAAAAGAAGGATGGGAGAGACAAAACTAGGAAAATTTGGAAGGAGAACACAGCATGGAATGAGTACTTTGTTTTATTCTTCACAAATAAAAGCAGGAAGTGGCGCCATGCTGGGGGGGGGGGGGGCAGGCCAGAATGGTGAGAGTAACAGACAGACAACAGCACAGAAGGGGAGAAGGTAAAGAGGGAAGTAAATACCTTTAGCACTACTGTAGCGATCTCATCTGGTGCCCTGGGCAGTTCCACTTCCCCAGATTGGCATCCCTTCAACCAAAAGTTGAGGGCAAAGTAAAAAACTCTTTGAGAGCTGGAAACTGAAGACAAAAAACAATGGGATTACAGATGATTTGCCGTACATTTTAAAGCTTTTTTTTAAATACTCTTCATCTGATGATGGCCTGAGAAAAATTAAACGCTAAGAAAAAAAAATTCAGTCTTACTCTTCAGCTTTGCTTTTTTCCTGCCTCCATTCAACAGAATCGAACTGGCCAGTACTGCACCAGAATAACTGGGAAGGAAATAACAAATAATCTGAGCTTCTGGGGACTGCTAGGTCTGTAGAAGCCACTGTGGTATCGATGCTCTGAGGCATATTTTAGAGCATTTTTCAACATTTTAATCAACTGGTGGACTGAGAAAAGATCATTAACAAGGAAATAAATCAATATTATTTTTTTTCCCTTTTATATTTGACAAAACAGCAGTTCATAATGAACTGAGAAAACAAATACTTGCAAAGATTTACATTTCTGGAGAATAGTTCCTGCCTCCCTATTCCTCTCTCCCAAAAAAAGATAGCCCCTTTATCTGTATTTCACTTTTGTTACATTGGAAAGAAAATGAAGGCACAAATGGCTGCAGCAAAAAAAAAAAAATATATATATATATATATATATATATATATATATATATATATATATATGTATATTTGCCAAAAAAGATAGCCACCTGTATACACATTTAATGTTAATTCTGAGAAGAGCGACAGACATAAAGATCAAAGCATGTATTCTAATTGCTGCTGCTGAATACTACACTGCCATGAAATAAGTTATAGTGATTATCAGTGCACATAAACATAAGAAATAATAACCACACTGTTCCTCACCTGACACAAGCTGCAGGGTCCTTCTGTGCATAGCTCTGAGGTTTGTTAGGAAAATTGTATTTATTTATTTAACATTTGTTTACCAGGAAAGTTCGATTTGGTTGGAACAAAGCCAATTTTCAGCAGAGGCCTGGGGAGAAATACACTAGTTGCATGTCTTTGTAACATGGGAGGAAAACGGAGTTCCCGGAGAAAACCCACACGAACGCAGGGAGGACATGCAGACTCTCCACAGAAGGCACTCCAGCCGAGAATTGAACCAGAGAACCTCTTGCTGTGAGTTGACAATGCTACCGCTGTACCACTTTCCCATTGGTTAAACACATAATGACCATACTATCTTCAAGCATGCACACAATCTACAGTGACCTTCTATACATACCTCTGAAGATGGTTGGTTTTACACTAGGTAGACGTCAGGGCAGAGGCCTATGCCTTTGTCAAATTCCATTTATACAGTGTGGGTGGTGGGGCTGCTAGACCCCCAGAAGCTGTGATGGTCTAGGCATTCTGTGATATATTTTTAGGCCTCATTCTGAAAGATGCTTTAACTGTTTTTTTCTTTTTTTATTCACAGATACTCAGAGCAGTTATGTACATGCCCAGCAACCGGTCTGCATACTACAGCATGTCTTTGTTGTGCTGGAGGAAACTATGACACATGGATAAACCCAACCCACAGAGAGATGAGGAGTACAAGCAGACTCCACATAGAAGATACCACACCCAACAACTCAACTAGAACCATGTGCTGCTACTCACTGTGCCAATGAGTAGTTGCCTTTGCACATGTCCTGCTCTTGCCGGAACACCAAACACAGACATATAGTATATGTAATGCTGTCTATGATAGAAAGTAAAAGAAATGATGGCCACCTTGCTGCACTTAAATACACTGCAGCCCCCCCCCCCCACACACACACAGATGCAAGCATAATGCAAAGCAATATTAGTTTTGAAGTGATTTCAGCAAATACAGTACATTGTGTGATACTAGTTTTCCAATTTAAAAGTGATTAAACAACATCAGGGATAAATCACATTTATCCAGAAAGTCTCTCTACCCCTTACTCATAGTTACTGATTGTGAACATCTCAGCCATCTGATTGTGCTAAAAATAGCAATAATAACAGTAACCAAAATTTGGGTCAAGTTTGCTTCACACAAACACACAGTAAAGTATTTTATCTTGCTTCACACTAAGACACACTATTCATGCAAACTGAAACCAGTGACTGTTCCAAAAGAGAAAATAATAAAAGAGTAAGCAACTTTCATTTTCACACAGACCTCCCCCAACCCAACAGTTATAGCCACTTATGTACACTCTGGAGGTTTTATAGAGCTAACTGATGGTCTTGTAACATTACACACAAACAGTAACCATGCATTAAAGTATTCCAATCTGGTTCATGCAAATGACATCCAACCTAAAAAGAATAATTAGCAAACAGCAACAGACAACTAATAATTTTCTTCCACAGAGAGCCCCAGTAATCACAGCTACTTTGTCTGAACAAATCTCCATTGTCCGTCTCTTATAAATTAAAAATAAATAAGTAAAATAAGGACTCCACAGTAATTTCTGCCTCGATAAGAATCAGGGACAATGGACCAAAATCAGGGCTAAATTTTAAATATTGATTTTATAAGCTTAGAAAGTTGCTCTAATAACAGGTTTTCCACTAGCATGCAATTTTATGAAGGATATGAAGTCTGAGACCCAGATGTGTGACATTATTTATTGACGGCAGCTCTCATAAAATCATTACTTTTACAAGGAACAGACTAAAATATGAGGGCAAACTTAGTAATGGTCTGCACAATCAGAGAGGTATGATTTATATCTGGTTGCCTGTCAGGGTTAAACATTGTACTTGTTACAAACTGGACCACACTGCACAGATGCACCTGGCATTTTCTTTCAGACTCTTCTTTGACCCCTCAGGTTACTACTGACTACAGTCTGCTGATGCTGTTGCTGTTACAATCATCCATCAAGTAAAATTTCCAGGTTTTCTGCTCAGTCCCACTCACTGTGAGCTAAGTACTGAAACACAGAGCTTCATAGAACCATTGTCTAGATCGCATGTGGGTCTGAGCAGAAAGTCTGGAAATTAGGAACATGTGCAGGTCTTGCTTTGCAGCATACTGCAACCACGCTTAGCCTGATGAATAAATAAAAAAGTGAAACAGAGATAAGTTAATACGTGACTCTGGTTGAGTGGCATTCTAGGTGGCCTCCTATGTCTCCAAAGACCAGCTATGGGTTTGGGACAGATGCAACACTGAAAAATTGTGAAACCATACGGTTGAATGGCAGAACACCTGAGTGTACCAATAAGAAGCACAATGGGAAACTTAGGAAAGTGACAACTGTGGCACGACAGAGGTCTATCCTGGGCTCAGTAATGTCAGAGTGTTTGTCTAAAATACATTTGCTCCCATGCTCATTCCTTTGCAGCTGTTTACTTTGAGTCTCAGGCTGCCTCAGTGACCTAACTCAACCTGAGCCAATAGAAAGGCCTAGCTGCTCTTTCCCACAGCACCTGGTGAGATGTTTGAACTCAACATGAAGAGGTGTAATAAAGTATAATTACCTTATTCAGCAAGGATATGGTGTGCACATAATGCTAAACAGAGCCCATCAAACAGTCAGCAGACTGATTTACTTATTTTGGCTTTCCTTGGAGCTCCATGCATGAGTCCATGTTTAGAGTTCTGAGCAGCAGGAAGTAAACAGGTCTGAAAGTCGACTTTTATTTCTGACGTTAAGTGTTAGTATTCTATCTATTTTGCATTATATTTGGGAGGGTGGCTGCTACCAATTGTCCAGTACCATGAGCCACCTCTGGCTGATATGCGTATTGTCACCATCTGCCATCAAGCAAATGTAATGCACCTTTAGAAGTCAGATGTGCCATTGTCCTCCAGCACTGGAGCACTTGAGCAGTGAAAGGAGAATAAAACCTGTGTGCAGGGGGTTCCCTTTATGAGAAGTAAAGTGAAAATAACATATGACTGATGTAAATGGCAGCTGGCCTTAGGGAATGAACACTGACGAAGATTTTACATTGTGAAGGCTAGAAAGTTTGTTCAGGTGTCTAGATTTACAATTTGAGTTGGTGGTTGAGGCTCTGGCATGTGGTGAGTTGTACAGGTTTAATCTTTATGGATGCGCAGTAGGTAAGCTCATTTCTAATGTCAGTCATATTAGGCTAACAAATTTTACATTTGATTTCCAAATATGCATTTTTTTAAATGTCAAAGAAAAAGCTTAATGTGAAGGGTGATGTCTGAATAGCAATAGATAGAATTACTTTCTCAGAGTACCCAGTGTCTTTGTTTAAGTATAAAACATTCTGGCCATCAGTGTTAATTGGGAAGGGATAAGGTAGTATCTCCACGGAAAGCTTGGGTAATAAAAGTTATACATAAAACAAATTGAGAGACAGTACTAGTACCAAAATATAACCTGTACTTTTTGTACTAGTACCAAAATATAACTTGTACTTTTTGTACTAGTACCAAAATATAACTTGTACTTTTTGTACTAGTACCAAAATATAACTTGTACTTTTTGTACTAGTACCAAAATATAACTTGTACTTTTTGTACTAGTACCAAAATATAACTTGTACTTTTTGTACTAGTACCAAAATATAACTTGTACTTTTGTACTAGTACCAAAATATAACTTGTACTTTTGTACTAGTACCAAAATATAACTTGTACTTTTGTACTAGTACCAAAATATAACTTGTACTTTTTGTACTAGTACCAAAATATAACTTGTACTTTTTGTACTAGTACCAAAATATAACTTGTACTTTTTGTACTAGTACCAAAATATAACTTGTACTTTTTGTACTTTTTCCACTTTTTTTTTTTGGTAGAGTGTGATTTCTTACTATGTTTGAATGTTTACTGCTTGAGTAATGTAATAATTTCGGGTCTATATTATAAAATCGAACATTTAGGATGTCGAGCACCTAAACGTCAACACCTAAACAGCGAAGCTAAAAACTGCGAACGGCCACTTCTGCAAATTTTTTCAGAGGGAAAAATTTGCTTGGCCGGCAGACAGGAAAACAAACTTTCAAACCCTAATCAAGTGGGGGGCTTTGCCCCCCACCACCCTAACTAAATATACCAACTCCGAGATCGCTCTACATTTGGGAAAAGGGCAAATTCATGATAATGGCCAAGCAAATTTTTTCCCTGTGAAAAAATTCGTGGAAGTGGCCATTCATGGTTTTCAGCTTTTGCTGTTTAAGTATGCGACAACCTGAACGTTTGGTTTTGTGATATAGACCCATAATGTCTTTAGTTTTATTTGTGACTAAAACTATACAGTTGCCTTTCTTTTGACTAAAACATGCTCGTTACTATATGCAAGGAATGTTATATTACATGTCACACATAACTAAACATATCCTATATCAATAAATACATGTAACATTGGTTTAATGGATTACTATGATAAGGCTGGAGGGTGGCAGATAATCTGCATGACAATATTGCCTGTTTATTTATTTATTTATTTTACATTTGTTTACTGGGAAAGTCCAACTGGACACAGGTCCATTTTCAGCGGAGGCCCAGGGAGAAAAGCTCCACATTACAATACATTACATGAGAGTAAAAATAAGTAGAACATACATACATAAGGCATATATACACATCAGGACAACATGCTGGTGATTAACAAACATACATATAGCATATATACACACACAACAGGACATCATGCTAGTGACTAACATTTCTTACAGTACACAATCAGAGGTACAGTTTTTTCTTTTGCAGTTATAAGTTTTGTAAGGTAAATGTATACAGGTTTGGAAGCTTTCAGGGGAGAAACTGTTTATACATAGCTGTACCCTGACAAGTTCTCTTGGTATGGATTAGCCTTCTGAGTGGCATGAGCATAGCCAGTTACTTGGATGGTTGGTTCTCAGGAGTTTTTTCAATTGACTAAAGGAGGTGGTAGAAGTTATTTGGCTTGGTAGTGTGTTCCAGGTTTTGGCAATGGTGTTGGCAAAGAGGAACTTACCAGCTTCGTTTTTATGTTTGATGACAGTTATGAGGTTCTGGTTACTAGATCATAAGGGTCTAGAGGGAATGTGGGGCTAAATTAGGTGCTGAAGTGCTGGAGTTATCTCAGGAAGGTAGTAGAGTTTGTGCGCTATAGAGAGTTGATTGAGTAGAAGTATATGAGGCAACCCTAGACAGTGGTGGGACCTATATGAGGCTTCAGTAGCAAACTTCGCAATCTTGTTGTAGCAAGATTCCATTTTATTTAGATCAGTTTGGCGGAGATTGGTCAAGATTGAAGAGGCATAGAAGAGGGTGAATAGAAGATGAGTCCTTGCGATGGTTACTTTGGTGCGTTTTGTCATAAACTGTTCCCGTAGAGGAGACCAAGATTTTTATTAACTTTCTTAACTGTTTCTTAACTGTTCTTGATGAAACTTTAATAATGCAGACAGGAATGTATATTTTACTGATAAAGGCATAAAAAATACTGCAGTTTCTGTAGTATGTAAACAGTATGGAGGGGTTACCTTTAGTAGCAGTTACTGTTATTATTAAGACATTGAAGTGAAATACATCATTAGGGAACCTGTTAATCTCCTTCCTTGATTTGTAACACTGCTCTACATCTTCCTAGTTTTGTGCAATTCTATTTTGTGTCTGAGAGTTTAATTGACCTTTTCTGGAAAACAACCTCAGACCATCAGACCATCAAGGGCACATGCCAGCCTTTAGTATCAATGTCTTAAAATGTAATGTGCAATAGGAAAAACAATTTATATATAGCTAAGAAATACATGTACAGTAGCTATAAACAAATGTACATTTCTGGACTTCTCTAATTATACTTCAAAAAGAGGGTTGTATTTTATAAGAGCTAATACAAAACAGTTTACTGTTTACTGTAACTACAGAAAACAAGCTGTAGCTAGTCTTTTGACAGCAGTACAAGAAATATACAGCTGAGAGGCCTGCAGTATTATCAAGCAATTCTAATATAAACGTTTGATATTTATTAAGCAATGCGGCTGTTTATTTTGTAAAATAGGTGTCTTCATACATCCTTCATTGTTAGAACTATAGTTTGAATGCTGAAAAGATGAACATTAATAAAAAACACATTTAATTCTTCACTGTATGAGATTACTTAACTTTAATTGAAGTGCTTGTTTTTTTACTTTGCAGTGAAGAAATGGTCAAACAATTACAATCTTGGGTGATATTCATAGCCTCTTGTGCAAATCAGATAGGGGTATACCTGATGCTTATGAATAATGCAGCAAAGGTGAGATTCATAGATGCCATTTACGCTAACATGAAATGCTTTACAAATAATGAGATACAAATGAAAAATGTTGTAAAGTAGCAGATGCTAATATTTCTGTGATTCATAGTCTGACATCTGCACAATACACACATCCATTATTTAAAGTAATGCTTTGCCTAAGCCTTTGATACTGGATTTGCAATCTGTGAACTTGCCCCCATCCATTCTTTCAGTAGTTTGTCCAAGTATAGACAAACACTTCCCTAACACACACAAAGGGATTATTTCCCCAGCAACCCCTTCAACGGTATGCATAAAGTATGCGCAAACATTAAAATGACATAAAATAAATTATTTTGCATATTGATGATTTCAGCACTCTGACCATGTATGCTCAAGCACTTCCCTGACACACAAATTAATTATTTCCCCCAGCAACCCCTTTAGTAGTATGTTCAAGTATGCACAAGCACCAAAATAAAACATTTCCCCCAGACTCTTTGATGATGGGAAGTACTGCCAGCCATGCCAGAAGAAGTAGACCAGTGGACGTGTAAAATATGCCAGCACAGCTATCTGGAATTTTGTAAATAATTATATGTCATTTGTATATGAAACAATTTGTACAGATGTCTGTGCTGAAAATGTATCTGTGAGGTTTGCTTGTCTAAAAATGTAACAATAGTATGCCCCACTGGAAAGCAAAGCAATGTACATGCATTATTGTAACTCAATTAAATGTGTATGTTTCAACAGCATATACTGGAAGGGAAGATATTTATCTTAACTTCAAAAATAGTAAGAAAATTAAACTACTGCACCTAGGCCATAACTATGTTATCTCACAGTTCTGAATGAAGCCAGAAATGTAAAATCTCTAAGAAGATATGGTGTATTAGCTCCTGTAGGAAGATGGGGAGTGTTTTACTGTGTTATGATTTCTAGGAGATCTGAGCAAAGCTCTATCTGTGTGTATGGTAACACATAGGTACTAAAATCCTGTCAGCTTCTAGTGTCGGTGATAGCATGGGAACCAGAAGTCAGATGACCAGATGTATGTAATGTCATTCTGTACAAAAATAATCTTTTAATATTAGCGAAGACTGAAGTCTTAGGAGCATTCTGCATTCTGTCTTGGATCTGACAACAAGGACCATCATCCACATTATCTTGCCATGCCCTATTCAGTAAGTAAGAACAGTAATTCTCTTTAGATTAATCAGAAATAGATAGCAACATTAGCTAAATACTGTTTTTCTATAACTGCGTGAACTTTTTATTTGTAATATTTCCTGTGCCTGAAACTCTGGTGTTAACTGTAAACAGATATTTAGTATTTTCTTTTCATTTATTATTTATTATTAAATATATTTAACATTTTCATTGTGGCTGGTCCTTTTGAGAAAATATTTACGTTTTGAGAGTACTTGCACATATTTATTTGGTGATGACTGGCCATGCGTGTGTGTGTGTGTGTGTGTGTGTGTGTGTGTGTGTGTGTGTGTGTGTGTGTGTGTGTGTGTGTGTGTGTGTGCATGCGTGTGCAGTGTGCATGCGTGTGCGTGCGTGTGTGTGCGTGCGTGTGTGTGTGTGTGTGTGTGTGTGTGTGTATGTCTCTGCATATCAAATCTCAAAGAGTATGTGTGTCAGCTGCTTGGAGCAGGGACACAAAGCACTGGTTTCACAGAGAGGGTATGAGAGGACTTAGCTTGGAATCCCAGCTAAGGACTCAATTCTAAGCTGTGCCCATCGGGAGTCTTACTGGGACGTCTGGACAAATATAGTGAAGAATCAGTCCTCTGATTGAATGTGTTCCTGTATGCTCTTAAGGAAAATTCTGCATGATGCAGAGAGGTCTGCATCTGGAAATACTGAGTGTATCCATTTGTATTCCAAGTCAATGTCCCCCTCCAATGTCAGTGGTGAGGATTCAGGCTCCTTGATTACTGGCCCAGAGTGGGTACGTCATACACCCCTTCATTAGTATGTCCAAGTATGCACAAGCACTAAAATTAAGCGTTTCCTCCAAGGACCACTTCAGTAGTTTGTCCAAGTGTGCACAAGCACCAAAATGGAACATTTGCCCAAGCAACCTGAGAAGTATATGTCTAAGTATGCATAAGCTCCAAGATGAAACATTTCACCAAGCAAAACCCTTCAGTAGTATGTCCAAGTATGCACAAGCACCAAAATGAAACATTTCACCCAAGAACCTCTTCAGTAGCATATTCATATCCACACAAACACTTAAGTGACTACAAAATAAAACCCTTCCCCAACGACCCTTTCAGTACTTTGTCCAAGTATGCACAAGCACTAAAATGCAATAAAAATTATGTCTTTAAGTAAAGCCATTAACTATACCTTCTTTTAAAATGTATGGCAATACATACTTCCTTTCTCCCTTCCCCTCACATCTCTATATTCTCCTGGTAAACCGCTGCTTACTGGAGTTAGATTATGGCCATTTACTTGCTTAGTATGCAAATGAGCACATTACAGATTCATCTCTGTGAATCATACTCATACACAAACTTCTAAAGTCCCTTATCTGTGTATTAGCTGTCCCCCTATTGCTTATGTGTTAGGCATGTTTATAAAAAGTCCTCTGCATTTCCATAGTCGTCCTGAAAGTCCTGGATTTGCATAATTATGCAGAGCTGCTTTTCATGGATTACCGCTCTGAAAATGCAATGCCTCTGACTATGAAAAGCAGGTTTAGATTTGGTGTACAGGAGTGCAAAATTGTTTTTTTCTTAGAAAAATGCACAAATGAAGAAAAAAAGAGTAGTAATAACAAAACTGGAGAGAGACCTCAGTAGCAATATTGGATTATTTCATTTGAGTCAATTAATTTATGAAGTTGTGAAAATGGTTCTGGCATGCAAAGAAGAAAATCAAACCAATGTTTCTTTTTTTATACAATTAATGAGCGCTCAGCTGAAATATTGTATATAGCAATGGAGACCTAAACCTCCACACGGACACAGGTTAGCATTACTTACAAAGAAAGCAAGAAAACAATAAAGGTGTGCCTGAAAAGTGGCCAAAAATGAGTATATATATACACACATACACAAATACAATCAAACAGACAGTGAGCTATAACAGAAGCTTTTTTAATTTTCAAGACTGAAGTCAAGAAACTCTGTATTACACGGGGAATTATTTTTCTGCAGAGAACATTCTGGATGACTGAAGCAATCTTCATGAGTAGACAGCATGAAGGCGGTAAGATTTCTTAACGCTGTAATGTACTGGGCTGCTATAATGCCATTCTTGTAAGCATGCACGTTATTCTCCTTGGTGAAACTTAATAATGCAGACAGGAATAAATATTTTGCTGATAAAGGCATTACTATTTTAGTGATTACCTACAGTCTATATATTATTTGTCAAACTATGATTATGCGACTGATGATAGTATAAAAAATGCTAAATTGCATACAAATTCAATGTACCAACATGGACTGCATTCTACCAACAAAATATTGCTTGCTGTCAGATATGTCTAAGTCATTGTAAGTGTATTTGGTTGGGGTGGTACTGCAGCTATGCCCCTTGACATATGATTATTTACAAAATTCCAGCTAGGTGGGCTGGCAGTATCACATTTCTATATAAACCATATTAATATTTTCAAGGAACATATAATTATTAATAAAATTCCAGCTAGCTGGGCTGGCAGCATTTTGGATTGTCACACTTCTCCCCCTCATGAGAACTCAAGCTACATTTTCAAGTAACCCTTGAGAAACGTTGCTTGAAAGGGTTGAGCCTATCTGGGAATATCTTACCCCATTCTCTGTCTTGAGATTCCAGCTGTCTTGGCATTGCTGAACCCAGTACCGCGCTGCACTGCCTCATCATATGCCTGCGAACCTGGGCTCCACTCTAGTAACTTGAGATGTCCTAGCTGGACCCCTGCAGCCATAGATCCCCCTCAGACTCCTCCTGCCTTGTACTGCAAATACTTAGCACAAGGGCCTCCCTGTCATGGTAAGATTTCATCATGTTAACACGGTACAATTTGTAATCCTGCCTCCTGCCTAGCAGTTCTACCATGTAGTTAACATCACTGACCTTACATACCACCTTGTAGAGTCCCTTCCAAGCTGCCTGCAGCTTGTTGTGTCTGACAGGAATGAGAACTATTACCTGCTGCCCTACAGCATACTCTCTAGTGCGAGCATTCCTATCATACCAGACCTTTTTCTGCTGTTGGGCTTCTGCCAGGTTCTTCTAGGCCAAGCCAATGAGTTCCCTGAGTCTTATCCTGAGGTTTAGGACATATGCCACAACAGACCCCTTATGGGATTCACAATCACCCTCCCACTCATCTCGAATCAAATCTAGAGGTCCCTCACCGTATGCCCATACAGCAACTCAGAGGGTGAAAAGCCTATGAAGTCCTGGGGCACCTCTCTGTAAGTAAACAACAGATGTGGCAAATATTTGTCCCAGTCCCTCTAAAACTGGTCTGCAAATGCCCATAGCATCATACTGAGTGTACAGTTTAACCTCTTAACAAGACCATTAGTTTGGGGACCGTAGGGGATGGTCATTAGGTGCTTCACCCCACAGTACTTCCACAGACAAGTCAGCAGGTCTGACATGAAATTGGCACCTCTGTCAGATAGTATTTCTTTTGAGAAATGTACCCTGCTGAAAATATCTAATAAAGCATTTGCCACCTTTTCTGCCTCAGTGGAGGGCAGAGCCACTGCATCAGGGTATCTGGTAGCATAATCTACTACCACTAGGATATATCTTTACCCTGTAGAACTTGGGGTACTCAGAGGCCCTACAATATCCATAGCTACCCTTTGAAATGGCTCCTCAATTACAGGCAAAGGCATCAAAGGAGCTTTCACCTTGTCTCCTGCCTTGCCTACCTTTTGGCAATGCTCACAGGTCCTGCAGTACCCTGTTACATCTCTGGAAATCCCAAGCCAATACAATTTCTGCATAATATGCCGCTTTGTATGTTTTATGCCCATATGACCTGCAAAGGGAATATCATGGGATATGGGTAGAAATGCCAGATGGTAGGCTCTGGGCGCCACCAACTGCTGTATTCTCTTATCCTCTAACCCTCCCTTAGGGGTCCACTCTGTACACAGTAACCCTTTATCCCAGTATACAGATTCCCTCTTCCATTGAGAATCAGGTGCCTCACTAGCTACCACCCTCAGATCTTGTAATGTAGTGTCTGAGAGCTGGGCCTGTCTCAACTCCCTCTTTGTAACCCTTCACAGCTCCCCTTCCACAGGAAGTCTGGCATCCTCTGACAGCGGTGCCTCACTGTCAGCCTGGGTATGACTACTACTCACCTCTGCCCTTGCAGTCACTCTGTCCAAGGGAACATCAGACCAAATGGTACAGTGGTTAAGGTGTATGCCTTTCAACCACAAGGTGCAAGGTTTGATTCTAGGCGTTGAGAGGGTGGCCTAATGGTTAAGATGCTTGCCTTATACACACAAAGTGCCAGGTTTGAGTCTTACAAGGGATAATTGGCTAGGCTTAAAATGGCCTTCAAGGGCAGTTAGTCTTGTACTAATCTATTAACCTAACCTATTTAACCTATCAGTACCCACAAGCAGCTGTGGCTCACCTTCAGTCTCACTGCTACAGGATAAATCCCTCCTTGAAGTAACCACCTCACCAGTCCTGGTTGCAAGTGTGTGGTCTGTCTGGGTCTCCCCCAGGCTACCAGACCCCCATCCTTGTCTCCAAGTCTGACTGTGTTTAACTGCATGCACACATGATACTGCATTATCAAAATCATTCTCTGTCAGGACATCTTCAGAGATATCCTCAAACACAACAATGACACTAAATGGATAAAAGAAGTAAAAGAAAGAATAAGAAGTTTAAAGATACAGCATATGAAATGGGATGAGGTAACAGCCAGAGAGATTGAAGCAAAGTTAAGAAAACCCTCTAACTGGAAAACTCCAGGCCCAGATGCAGTGCCTAACTTTTGGTTAAAAGTATTAACATCTTTGCATGAAGACCTAGCCATGAGTAAGAAATATTTATATGCGCACCCCAAACAGACACCAATTTGGCTAACAGCAAGTAAAACAATGTGCCTACTTAAGAGTGAACCTGCAAGCTACCCCAAAAATTATAGACTAATAACTTGCCTTCCGACGATGTATAAACTGCACAGGAATTGATGCCGACAGAGGTTATAGTAATTTAAAAGAAAGCCCAATTATGGCAGTAGAACAAAAGGGCAATAGAAGAAAGTCATATGGAACAAAGAATCATTTGTTGTTAAATAGTCATAGTGGAGAACTGCAAAAAGGGGAAGAATCTAAGTATGGCATGGATTGACTATAAAAAAGCATTTGACAATATCCCACATTCATGGATAAAGGAGTGCTTAAAAATGTATAAGATACATTCTAGACTGATCGACTATGTTGCAGTGACCATGAAACAATGGCAGACCACTTTGCAATTAAACCACGATAAAGGACAAATTATTATCCCAGGATAAAAATTCAAAGGCGGATATTCCAGGGTGACTCTCTGCCACTATTGCTGTTCTGCTTTGCCATTAACCCATTAAGCTGTTTACTTAACAGCTTAGGCCATGGCTACAATTTGGCTCCTTGAAAACAACAAAGTCTAAAGAATTCTGATCTTCTATTTGTCAATGATTTAAAACTGTACAGCTCATCAGATGAGGAACTGAAAGCACAGCTGCAAGTTGTCACAATTTTTTCAGATGATATTAGAATGTCATTTGGCCTTGATAAATGCGCAAAAGCAACCCTTAAAGCAGGAAAACTGCAGCACCAGGGAAACATCAGTTTGGGACAAGAAAAACTTGAGCAAGAAGGGGTGTATAAATACTTGCAAATTAATGAAGGATCAGCAATAAAACATGAACAAATGTGAGTAAAACTTAGTAAGGAATATTTTAAAAGACTTTAATCCTGAAAACAACGATGACATCTAGGAACAAAATCCAAGCAATAAACCAATTTGCTCTTCCTGTCCTAACTTATAGTTTTGGAGTGATTGATTGGCCCCAAATTGTGTTGGATAGAGTAGATATTAAAACAAGAAGAATGCTTCATGCTCACCAAATTATCTATAAAAATCACTATACCAAGATTATATATTCCTCGTTCAGAAGGAGGTATGGGCCCCCTTGAAACTGTTTATATGTACAGATCTGCAGTTGTGGGACTCCACATGTCTGCTGACCTCACAAGACCCAAATGTAGTAAAAGTTTTGAAAGATGAGGAGAATAAATCTAAGATGACTTCCCTGCTTAATCTAGCAGAAGCATATCGGCATCAAGCAGGAATGGAAATCAAACCAGAAGTAGATAAGAATCAGTCAGCAACTGAATGTGCCAAAAAAAACAAAAAAAAACAAAAGAAAGATTATAAGGTGAAGGATCAGATGAAAAGGCAAGAAATGTGGAAAATGCATAAATACAGTTGCAAGTATAGAAAACTTCTGGAAGAACCTCATGTTGATCAGAAATGAATGCAGGAATGGTTAAGGAGAAGTGAATTCAAACCAAGAGATGAAAGGTTAATATTGGCAGCTGAAGTTAGTGGGTTACTTACTCATGGTTTACAAAGTCAATTGAACATCTGGAAGAAACTGAACTGGAAACAGTTGCACACCTCATTGCTGGTTGTGACATATTAATGGCAGAAGGACTATATACTGAAAGGTACAATAATGTGCCAAGACTGTTGCATTGGGGATTGTGCAAACATTATGGTTTTGAAGTGGGTGAAAATCACTGGAAACATGAGCCACAAAGCATCATAGAAAATGATGAAGTTTACATTACATGGGATCATCCATTACCAACAGTTCAAAAGATAGATATTAGAAAACTGGATATAGTGGTCCAAGAAAAGAAGACAAGAGCAGCCTTGGTCACTGAAATCGCCACACCCAGTGACTACAGTGTCCTACGTACAGAGATACACAAAGTTATAAAATATCAGGATCTGCAGGCAGAAATGAGAGCAATGTGGAAGAAAGATACAGAAATAGTTCCAATAGTAGTAGGGGCAATGGGTCTTTTAAAAAAAAAGTCTAAAATCTTATTTATATACGCTACCAATACATGTAACTGTACGAACTGCAGAAGGAGTCATTACTGGGCACATTGCGGGTGCTGCAAAGAGCACTTTTGGCTGACATCAAAAAATGAAACAATACTAATTTCATGAACTTTAATTGTACTTTGACTTAGGAATGGGGTTCATTCCTGTCATGGAATTAGAAACCCAAAACATTTGGAGAAATTAAAAAATGGTTAGGTCAGAGGCTGTGTCTCTCTTAGCCGTGGCCTCTTTCCCATTCACTAAGATAGGATATAACCTCTTGTAGTAGTTTGCTACCCTTGTTGTTTCAAGACAACCTACTGTTGGTATTTTGTCATTCCCACTTATTGGCTCTACCACCTTTTGTTCCCCACTTTACCTCTGTGGACATCTATATGCTACATGGCCCCACTGGTTGCATTTAAAACATTTAACCCGTGGTCCTGGATGTGCACCAGGACTAGTGGCTTCCCCTGCTACTGGCAAACTCTGTTGAGAAAGTCTGGGCTGCACACTATGGGTTCCCTTAGAACCATGAGCAGCACTGGGTGTTCCTTTCCTGTGCAGTGATGCCCTACTTGCTAGGTATTGGTCTCCCTTCTTCCCCAACTCATCTGAAGTAGCACATTGTCTATCAGCTAACCTAATTCTCATGTCCTCAGAGAAAGTGCTAAGGGCTTGTTACCTCACCAAAAGGTCTGTCAACCCTTCAAAAGTGGTGACCTGACATCCACTCACCCACCTATGAAAATAAGTGCTTATTTCAGCAACATATTCACACACATTTCCATCTGCCTTGCTTCAATGCTCACAAAATTTTTTCCTATAAGCTTCAGGTGTTAACTCAAAAAAATTCTAGCACACAGTTCTTTACAACAGTATAGTTTAAACAGTCAGTATCATTTGGAAAGAACAGTTACAGCTTTACTATGGAGTAAGGGGGTCAGGAACTGTACCCAGAGCCCTTGGTCAACATTATACTGTTTACATACCCTCTCAAACATATGACTAAAACTATCAAAATTATCCCCCTCTGTAAATTGTGGAAGAGATTTACTGACCTTTGTCGATTCTGGGGTTTGGTTACTCCCTTTCCCATTACCTCCATGACACTGGTGAAGAGTCAGCACCTCCTTTTCATGTTGCCTCTGCCTCTCCTTCTCCTCAGCTTCCAGGTGTCTCAGTCTCTCTCCTGCTTCCATTTCTGAATACTTGGCCTCCAATTCAAGTCTCTTTAATTCCAGAGGGATTTTTAAGTCCTCTGTGGAAAGGTTGAGCTGTTCATTTTCTGAGAGTTGCACATCTCCACGGATAGTCTGACTGTCTTCCTGGTTGCTATTTTCTAATGCAGCTGTGACTAAAGCTACAATCATGTCTGCCTTGGTCAGGTTTCCATGCACCAGTGCTTTAACCTGGCATATCTCAGCCAACTGGCTCCTTGTCAGCTTGCCATACTCCTCTGCTGACATGCCTGCCTGCTTTCTCTGATTAACTAAGCTAACAAAAAAAAACTAAAACAATTGTGATGTGAAACTCTGAATGTTCACTGCGTGGCGACTTGAGAGTGCAAACACCTTCAGTGACCACTGCACACAGGCAACAGGAATTCAATATTCACACCACTACAAGTCAATTAATATGTGATGTGGCTATCTCACCACAGTCAACCATTTAGTATCTGATGTAGCTATTCCACCACTGCCAAACAATCAATATATGATGCCCCTGCACTGGCCCAGTAATCAAGGAGCCTCAATTCTCACCACTAGCACCAGTGAGGAATGTACACATTGGGAGGATGACAAGTATACACACAGTAAAGTAAAAGTTCCCTTATCAGTACACAGAGATCACAGTCACTCTGGGTCTGGTTTCTCCTGCTTCCCCCAGATCCCCAATAAGACTCCCCACTGGCACAGCTATACGGTTAAGATCTCAGCCAAGTGGTCAAGTCAAATCCTCCAGCATCCTCTCTGTCCAACCAGTGCTTCATGTCCCTGCCCAAGTAGCTGACACAAACACTTTGAGATTTGATTTATATACAAATATACACACACTCCTGGGAAAGGCTGGCACAGGTTTACTAGCTATGCCCCCTTCTGCCCAAACTAAAAGCTAGTTTCCCTGCCATCAAGCAGCTCTTTATCAGCTACTATAAGGCCTTTCCCAAAGGGTGACCAATTCTACTGTGTAATCTTGCTATTATCCAAATGGCAAGTGTGACAAAGACGGCAAAGCTATTTAAGAGTGGCCTGTACAGTGTCACCAAATACATATGCAAGTACTCTAAGAGCTTAAATATCTCTAAACAAACCAGCCACAAATAAACATATTTAATAATAAATAAAAGAACAAAACGATACTCAATAACTCAACACAGTGACTTCAGAGTTGAGAATCACAGAAAATATTTAAAAAAACATTGCAAGACAGTCTCACATAAATACAGAAAACATCTAAACTTCTTCTTCTATATTCCTATCTATCTCTAAAAGAAATACTATACCTAAATAATTTATTTACAGAGCAAGGCAAATACAGATGAGAAGTGCTGAATGGATGTTTTCAGGTCCAAAGACAAGATACAAAATGCACAAATTACTGACAGACATCCCCAATTATTATTAAAACATTAAAAACATTACTGTTGGGTCAGCTGGATGACATTATTATTTGTCACCTGCCACCAGTTCCCAGAATAAACAGATACCAACAGAATTTAACATTTCTCTGTGAAAAATACTTATCTCTCAGAAGTTTGGCTAGAACTGGAAGTTGTAAAACAATTAACACTTTTACATTTGGAACATGGTAATTATTTATGTTTCCAGGCAACAGGAAAACCTCTAGATTTAGATATTGTGTCTGCTTGCTGCACTGAAGCTAACCTTTTTATAGCACATCGTAAAACACTTTTAATTTATTTTCCTGAAGTTTAGCAAGTTAACTCTGTATGTTCCATCTTCTGCTATTAATATAGTTTATATACATTTCTGTTCTTTTCCAGTAGGGTACACTGTGGTTACATTCTTGAAGCTCAGTACAAAACATGCAGTTCAACACACACTTCTGCACCAGTAGTTTAATATCCACATAACATATAATTCTCTTACATTTGTAAGACAAGCCAATGGATCATATTAATATTCAAAAATGACATATGATTATTTACAAAATTCCAGATACCTGGTCTGGCAGTGTCACATTTCTATATAAACCATATTAATATTTTCAAGTGACATATAATTATTTACAAAATTCCAGCTGGCAGCATTTCGATTTGTCATAACTGGTATTCAAACTCTAGTAAAAAAAGACTCATCACTCCAACAACGTTTTGTCTTTTATTAAATTTATAATTAACATGGTTAAGGTCAAATAGTTGCAAGTTACTAATTAATAGTACTTTTTATGAAACTGGGTGTGAATTTTCCAGAACCATAACTCTCCCTTGTTTTCAAAATGCTGGACATGAGGGCACTATGGTACCTGATACTCTAAGTACATGTTATTATTGGTGAAAGATATGGATAAATCCTTGAATTTTTATGCTCTGCCAAATTAAATAAGACCTCCCACGCATACAAATATTTTGTTTCATACCTCTGAATTAATTGTATTTTCTAAATTAAAGAAAATGTGGACTTAGCTGCACACCCAAATGTCTCCATCTTTTTGAGATACCTAGCCTCTAAACTTTACACAACTATAAGAATTGTTTCACAGGATGCAGTAATTCATTACTCCTCTGAGTGTCGATTATGCAGACAGTCCAGTCAAGTGATTTGCTTCTATATTTCTTATCCATGCAGTCAGACAATGATATAGTAAACAAGGATCAGTGTTTTTGAACAGTCAGTCACTTATTTTTTTTATCTGTGAGCTCACCTTTGGGACTGCACCATACAGCTGGAAGTTTGTAATAACATCCATGAAAGGAATTATATGTTGATGCTGCTTTACAGGTATATCAGATTGCCCCATCACTTGTACGATCCTAAATTTGTACCAGTTTACAAGTAGTCTCTTACACTGCCTCCAGCAATTCTTCCATATGTGAAACACCTTTCCTGTACCACTGGTGCAGTATCTTGCAGTACAGGCCATTACACAGGGAGCAAATGACCTCCTTATGTTGACACTATGACTACAAGTCTTTTATTGATCCTCTTGAAAAACCCAGTATTTGGGGAAAATAACTTACTGATTCAAAGTTTATTCTTCTTTTCAAACTCATGATTCATGAATAGTTACACTCCATATAACACAAGTTCTAGCATAGTTTGGGGACAAATGATTTGTTATACTAAGATACAGCCAAACAAAACTATGTAAGTTCTAGGTCAATCTGGAAACTAAAAACTTGTTAAACTAAAACATAAAATAATGATGCTCACACTTTAGAAAGTGTCACTATGTGATGTATCCAATTGAACTGATCAGATGGGAAGAGTTTAAACAGCCTAAAATGTCAATAAATGATTACAAACACTATCATAGCTATGAGTTTAAATGCAAAAATGTACATAGAGCTGGTAGAGTAAAGCTATGATTAACACATTTTCTCTAATAGGTCAGTGATCCATCTAAACTGAACTCAGCATTGTTATTATTATTAATATTCCTTTCTTACTATCCAGAATAGAGAAAATAAGTCTAGAGCAACCAAAAGTAAGTAAAAAGATTCTAGATAATTTCAGCCTCTTTTGAATAGAAGTAGTATCTGACTAAGGACCAGGTAGAATTAGTCTCTGAAGTCATAACCTTGATGTCTGCAATCTCAGGTAACTTGTTGGATCATACTTTAATTAATTTTAATTAAATGGCATACATTCTGTGGACATTCTAAGGACAGTATATTTCAACTCTCACTAGTCTTACACATAATCATTTCTTTTTTGGATTGTGCAATTGCAGCTTGCTCTTAATTTTACTAAGCAGTCAACCTACAGCTGTACGTCACAAGGGTAAGACATTTTGTGTCATTTAGTCAGTCTTCCTCATGTGGACATCCACCCCTTTTTACGTCTTAATGCATTGGATGTTTTGAATTCTTTCTTTTACAAACGTAAACCAGAGAATAAGATGGGAATATGCCAAAGCAGATTGCTGCACCAACATGAATTTCTAGGTCTCAACACTGCTGCACTCAACATCAAATGCAAATAACCCACTGCAACCCACCGCCCACAAAAGCTTGTTTAGCCACACATGGAAAGCATTTGCTTCATAGGGATATAACAGTAAAAAATATTCAATATTAACAGATAAACAGCAACAACTCTCCCACTGAGAGTATATGAACTTAGTACGTTGAAAGTAAGTAATATTCTTGTTTCCATGTATGGATGTTGGTATAATAGTGTAATTACAACAAATAAACTGTCCAACATAAATGGCAAAGAGCAAGTCACTAAACCTTGTACAGTATCTCTGATTTCTGTAAGGAGACAGTATGTATTATTGCTTCTTGTTATATCATCTAGCTTAAGTGTAATCAGTTCTGTGACTCCAGATATTTCAAATACAATGCATTAGAACTAAAGCCAGGTAATAGAAAAAGTTAAGGAATAAAAAGTCTAAAACAACATTTAAGAAGTGGCAGGGCAGAGGAAAGACGTTAGGAAACTGAAACTTGCAATGGAAAAGTAAAACAAATAAAATGTTCATTGAAGCAGAGAAGGAAGGAAAGAAATGCGTGTGTTTCGGTGGCAGGGGTGCAGAGGACAACAGGCTGGGATGTTGAAGTGACTCTCTTCACATTCTATTAGAAGGAATGAAAGCTGACAGGCCCTCAATCAATAGCAATCCCTTTCAACAAGTGGGCAGTAATGAAACCATTTCAGTCCTATTTACAGACAACACCTCCCCCCTCAAAAGCATGTGCCCCTTGCCCTCAACACATTCAAACAAAAGCGTACCTCTTTGCTATATACCACAGTAAGCATGCATGTGTGTGTGTGCGGGCGTCTGTGTGTGTGTGTTTCAGTGTCAGTTCATGGGTGCACATGTGTGCGTTTTTCAGTGTCACTGCACGTGTGCATGTATGTGTACATTTTCTCATCCATTGGTGAGTATTGATTCTTACCTCCGGTAATCAGTTAAATTTTGAAAAAAGAAAAGCTCTTAACTAGAATCTCAGAAACACTTATTATCTGTAAGAGGTAGGACTCAGTCCACATTCCAGATTAATTTTATATACACAAACCCAGATGGCTAAGGCTTGCATTGCTTACTAAATTAACTTTATGGCATGTTAGTGGTGATGGAAGGGTAGCATGAAGATTGATTCCTCTTCTAATCACAGATTCATCCTGAGTTGTTTACACACACACACGCACACACACGCACACACACACACACACACACACACACACACACACACACACACGCACACACACACACACACACGTGCACAACACCTCAGATAAGTTATGCATGTCTATATAATTAAAATGTGGATTAAGTGACAGATAGGAGAAAGATCTGCAACACAGTGATTTTTCAATATCAAAAAAAGCATTCAGTTCATGAATTCTATTCTCCAAAGCTAATTGCTGTACTGTAAAATGAATTTTGTTTCTTTAACAAATCATTGTTTTTTTTATTTTTTTTATGCTGTAGTCAGTAGATAAGACAGTAAACTTGTAAACAGTATGCTTTTGAATAAATACAATTTGATTTTTAGCATTTAAAATAAAAAGTATGATTCTATGAGTATATTCTGTAAAAGGTACCTTTACAGATAATTATTACTGTAGAATAGTCAAGAAACATAAATCTGATAGGAATGTATTATCATTTTATTTTAGGAAGCAGGTATGTGTTGCACCTTCTGGTCAGGCTAGCATCAGCTGTAACCTGATTCAAGTATCATCACAGAAGATGGCTTAGAGCTTCCAGGCCATAAATAGGAGGGAAATGTAGCCATAAAACAGCTGTCCTTTTCAACAGGAGGAAATACCCATCACTTTTTTTTAATCTGAGGTGAAGACTGGAAGTTTGGCAGCAAGCAATCTGACCGAATAGTGGCTTGATAATTAAAGTTTCTGTTTCTCGGGGTCTAGGATTCATTTCTGTTCTCTAATGACTGTCACCCCATTCCTGCTAACAAATAAATTTAAAAGAATGTTTGCATCTGGAAGACATCTGACTGCAACATGCATGTGTCATGTGGACATGTTACCTACATGATAAGTTAAACTGCATAGTGTTAGAGAAACGAAAATCCTGTTACAAAATGAAGATTGATGGCCCTAGTCCTATATTACCCAGAATAAACTTCCATTCCATGAGGATAATATGTTGTGGAATGAAAGCAGATGTAATGTCATACCATGAAGCAATATACCAAGTCAAAAGAGTTACCGGGACTCAGAAAAAAAGCTATAATAATACATAAAAAAAGAGAAATCTTATGTGTAATCTGGAAATCTGCTTAAATTAAATTTGTGTAATGTGCCTAGCTTTATTAATCTACAAAGACATGTCCAGCTGAATGAATCCACAAATATTTTGAAGATATTGAAGTGATGTAGCAGAGGTTGCTGTTAACCGTGGGAGAATGAATTTTAAGTGAATTGGCTTTATTTTCATTTTGCTGGATTACTGTGTTGAAGGCATGCACCATTTAAATAGTCAGTAAAGTTAGCTCATGTCCCTTAAGAAGTAAACTTTATAAAAGTAATGCACTGTCCAAAAATTATGTCAAAAGGTTCATTTTTCTGCTGTGTGTAGAAAACATGCTGGAACAGCTGTTGAAAATCTATCCTGCATTTACATTTTTTCTAAGCACATTTCATTTTTTTTTACATGTAAAAAAATGTAACGGCCACTTCATTATTTAAAAATCAAATAATTTATAACTTTAATATCATTAATACAATTGAAAACTGCTTCACTAAAATACATCACATTTAGAATGGATTAAGAAAAAAAATACCATCTTTCATTTTAGCCCTGGTTAGAAGTACACTGGTTCTTTACTAAATACTGAAGAAACCTATATTGCTGAGAATAAGTGACAGATTTAAAGATAAATCTTTACTTCTGTGCTTAATTACAGTAAGACTTAAGCTGGGATTCATCACAAGAGACATGCACTTAAGCAGTGTTAATATTCTGAAGTGAAGGATGGTTAATCAGAGATGCATCTGGCAGAATATACCACTAGCACTATGGTTACGACATGGTGCGGACAGTACTACAGCAACATGAATGGCCAAAGTAATGGACATTACAGGTAAGGCAAGCTGGTGAGCAGGACAGCAATGAACAGCTGCTGTAAGAGCCTGATGGCCACAAGAACAGCAGCACAGCTGAGCACAGTGGCCGGCAGAAAGACCAACATGGGTCTGCATAGAAAAGGGATAATCCTGTTCAGCATATTCACACATCCTGTTCGGCATATTCACACGGAGTAGATGACATAGTAAAGTAGGACAGGGGGACCACAAGAAGAGGTGTACACAGAAGGGTAAATATAAGGAATGCATTTTTATTTTTGTGGTGATGGATTACCTTTTGTAAGTGACACAAAAGAAGGTTAAATGAGTAGGTTACTGCGATTGCTGTGGGTGAGTTAGAGAGAAAAGGGCAAGTAGCAGAGACAGACAGACAAACATTGGCACAGACAGACATGGGCAGTATACACACAAAAGGTGAAGAGCTCAGTGGATGGACGCATACAAGCAGAGGGTGAACAGTCTGTGATGGAGATGTTTGGCCATAAAAAGAATGGGGAATGACACATGATGAAAGAAACTCACTGGGAAGGGAAGAGGGTTTGCTCCTGGCATGGCTGTATGTCAGCCCAGCCCAGGGGTCAAAATGACAGGCATCATCCTGCAGGTACTCCGTGTGCTGAAGGTGGGCACACATTTATCAGAGTACTTCTGTAGTGACCAGTCAACTGTCAAAAATGTGGATCAGGTAACTGAACTAAGTCAGGGTCTTATGTGCCACTAAGCCCCAAGAAGTCATAAATCACCACATGCTCTCAGGAGTTTCTTAGATCTTTTTTTTTTTTACTTCTTTTTCTTTTTATAACCTTTTTATCCAGTGATGGCCTGAACAACCGTTATGGGCAAGGAGATAAATTAGCTCTTATTTTTTTTTTATCTAGAGGAAAACTGACTTATGCCTACATCTCAGTGTTCTAAGCTGACAAAACAGCATGATATTACCCTTATACACTTTGAAAGTTGCTAGAATAACAAGCTTTGCATTATCATGCTTTTTCTGAAAGATATTAAGTCTGAAACTCAAATGGCTTGTTATTTAGTGACTACACTACTCAGGATTTGTGAGACAAAAATAATTTCACAATGAACAGACCACAATATGAGGTAAAATCAGAGACATTCAGCAAAATTTGGGACAGAGCATATATGTTCCCCACACATACATATATTACACACATACACAAACATACATATACACACACACACACACACACACACACACACACACACACACACACACACACACACACACACACACACACACACGTAGCCATCAACTACAGTCACTTGCTTGACTGTTATTCTACATCTCAGAACTTTGAATGAGATGAAATAAATAAATACACACATAAATAACTGCCATGCAGGAATGTGTCTTCTCTGCTCACTGCTGCCAGAATACAGTGTGCATCCCACTTCAGCCCCCCCATACCTCCCAACTTCTTAAAGTAGAAAGCTAAAAAATAATGGGGGGCAAAGGGCCCAAATCAGGAACAGATATTACTCTTATATACTTAGAAAGTTACTAGGATAGCAGACATTACATCCCATCAGCATTTTTTTCTGAATGCTGTTGTCTAAAATTCAGATATCTGTCATTGTTTAGTGACAGCAATCCTCACTGATTTGCCAACAAAAAAAATTCAAGCTTTATAAGGAACACACAAAATATGAGGCAAAATAAGGGACATTCTGTAAACTCAGGAACAGCTAAGAGCATCAGTGCCATTTACACACACACACACAAACACACACACACACACACACGTGACACATGTAGTACTAGTAAAAAACTCAGATATCTAAGAAAAAAAAAATAAATAAATAAAAAAGATTTCTCCCACACCCACACTCAAAGCATCCATTATTTTCTGCTTAGGGAAACCCTTTCTTAGTAGGTTTTCTGCCTCTATGTACTTGCCTTAGTCTCCAGTTAGATTTTGCACAGAATGACAAGCTGTTTTGAAAACAGCAGGGCTGCTAGTGTAAACTAATTTCTTTTTTTTTTTTTTAATGAAACAGGTTTTTTACCTAGAATTGTCTCAGAGCATGCACAATAGCATGCAAGGAGTTCCAAACTTCAGTAAAGCAACCAAGCTAGCTAAAGAAAGAAAGAAACAATGCTATCATTTTAACAAAAAATAAAATGACAGCTGAAGCCCAGTAGCCAGTATCATGAGCTGCCCCTGCTATTTATACCTTGTTTTTTAAATGACCATCATACTGACCAGTCAGGTGCTGCTTGAAGTCCCAGTACAGGAAGACCAGGCAAATCAAATTCACCCTGGCACATCAGGAAGGAACCCTGCTTTTCGCAGTTGCTGAGGCAGTTATGGCCAATTGATAGTTCCATTTGAGGAGCAGTATGGTAGACCCATGCACACAGATTCATGCCTCTGAATCATATATCATACAACATAAGACTCTAATGTAGTGTTTTGCAAATACACATGCCATATGCATGAACATACATGCCTCATGCTTTCTGCACACTCTGATGTGCACAGCTGTCATTGAAATGGGCACATAGTGCATTATTCATAGGGAGTAATTCACATTCATTTATGACACCAGATGGATAGCCAGCTGGCTCACAGACAGGACATATGTGGTTAAAGTGGGTGACTCCAGACCCAACAAAAGGCCAGTTACCAGTGGTATGCCACAAGGTTCCGTGCCGGGACCACTCCTGTTTGGAATATACTCCTGTGGAAGGCCTCTGGATGACAAAGTTTGCCAGTGACTGCAAGCTGAGTTTCATCATTGAATCCCTCAGTGTTGTAGATATCCTACACAAAGGTCTTGATCAGACAAAAAAGAAGTTATGTACTTACCATAACGTTCCATGTTTGTAGTCCATCTCACCAATATTCTTGCTGGATGGGTTCAGAGCTGATATTCGGCTCCGACTCGGCCTATACTAAAGCTCGAGAGCTTTTTACTGGCTCAAGGCTAGCCCCTATCCCATGGTGCCTCACAGCAATTCCCCAGATCTAGTTTGCAAGAAAGTAATAAATACCTATCAGGTAATAATAATAAGAAAGAATCTGTAAAAATACAGGAAGGGATTAGAAACATAATCCATTCCAGGTGGACAATAAAGAGCAAAGTCAGCCCCAAAAAGAGGTCCACTAGATCCCCCAGAAACGGGAAGGGGGTTGGAGGGAGGGACACAAGAATATAGGCGAGATGGACTACAAACATGGAACATTATGGTAAGTACATAACTTCTTTATGTTATTTAGTCCTATCTCGCCGTAATTCGTGCTGGATGGGACAGTGTCCCTAGCACCTTTATCTTGGGTGGCTCAAGCGAAGAGACTCTTCAGCACGGTGGACCACAAGGATGACCTGTCCCGGGATGCCAAATTCAATTTGTAATGAGTGACAAATGTATGTGGTCTTGCCCAAGTATCTCCTGCACAAATAGTATCAATTGGGAGCCTAGATCTAAAGGTGCATGAAGTAGCTACAGCCCTAGTAGAGTGACCTTTAGCTTTTAATGGTAATTGTCTACCAGCTTGTTGATAAGCAAAGGATATGCAATCCAAAAGTCATTTTGAAAGAGTAATTTTTGAAACAGGTAAGCCTTTCCTTTTGTCAGAAAATGAAACAAAAAGTTGATCAGATTTTCTGAATTCTTTGGTCCTGTGTATATAGAATCTGAGTATCCTGTGGACATCTAGCTGGTGAAGTCTATACTCATGATTTATTAGAGTAGTTTGGAAAAAACACAGGTAGCTCAATGGTAGTATCCAGGTTGTGTTCTGAGCATACCTTAGGGAGAAAGGAAGGGTTTGTCCTAAGAGAGACTCTATCCTTGTGAAAGATAATGTAAGGAGATCGAATAGTTAGGGCTTGAAGTTCCGAGACACTCCTAGCCGTTGTTATAGCTACCAAGAACAGGGTTTTCCATGGTAACAATTTTAAGTCTGATGACGAGGATGGTTCAAAGGGTGCAGACATCAAAGATGAGAGGACTAAATTTAAGTCCCAGGGTTCTAAAGATTGTTTTTTTGGGGGCCTAAGAAGAACTCCTTTTAAGAAGGTTTTACAGAGGGAGTGTTACATGATTGGATTTCCCATGAAACCAAAATGGAAATTGGAAATGGCAGCTAATAGAACTCTAACTGTAGCAGCTGCCGCTCCTACATGAAAAATTGTTGTTAGGAAGGATTAAATGGATTCTAAAGGAGCTGTATATGGATCTAAGCCCCGGTTCATAGCCCAAAGGGAAAATGTTTTCCATTTGCTAGAATATAATTTCTGAGTGGAAGGTTTATGGGATGAAATTAGGATGTGTTTGACAGTTGGGGATAAGGGAATGCACCTGGCTATACGTGGAATTGGAGCAGCCATGCTGTCAATTTGAGGGTGTGGATGGAGGGGTGGAACTGTCTCGATTGATGAATCAGGAGATCTGGAGATGGATCCAGAATCCATGGTTCCTCCAAAAGGTACGGCCCCAGGAAAGGAAACCAAACATGTTGAGGCCAGTAAGGAGCAATGAGGATCAAGGAACTCCTCAACTGTCTTACGTTCTGTATTACTTTGGGTATGAGTGGAAAGGTAGGAAAGGCATAGAGAAGTCCTTGGGCCAATCGTGAACTAGAGCATCCCTGGGTGACATCCCCATATAGGAAATGAGGGCAAAGTAGCTGCTGCATTTGGTGTTCAGGTGAGTGGCAAATAGATCGCAGTAAGGCTGGCCCTATTTGTGAAAGATCTCTTTTGCAACCATTGGATTCAGGGACCACTCGTGAGGCATCAGAATTGCTCGGCTGAGTTTGTCCACTATTACGTTGGATTTTCCCAGGATATGCATTGCTATCAGGAAGAGTTGAGTATCCATGGCCCATTTCCAAACTCTTAAGGCCTCTATGCAAAGTGGGTAAGACTTGGTTCCCCCTTGTTTGTTTATGTACCACACAACAGACATGTTGTGTGACTGAATCGCAATTGTTCCAGTGGGAAGGGAGCTGTGAAGTGCTTGCAATGCATATAGCACTGCTCTCATCACCAGAACATTGATGTGTAAGTGGTTCTCATGGTTTTGTCAAGGACCTTGGACTGTTTTTCCCAGATAATGCCCCCCCACCCTATCTGGGAAGCATCCGTGGTCAAAACTGCTTTCTCTTGGGGAGGAACAAGTGGACGACCTATGACAAGTTGTTTCATGTGTAATCACCATGTCAGATCCCTTTTGCATGCATTTGTTATTAATATCTGGTGATATAATGGAAGGTCTTGCATTGACCATTGCGCAAACAGCATCCATTGGAGAATCCTCGTATGTAGACGAGCAAGAGGAACTAATAAGATGGCGGAAGCCATAGTCCCTAGGACTTGAAGGACTACTCCGGCCTGGACTCTTTGTTTGTTTAATAAGGATCTGATCTGATTGCGTAGAGATTCCACTCTTTCCTGTGTTAGCTTTACTGACATGGTGGTTGTGTCTGTTTCTGAGCCTAGATATACAATATGCTGCAAGGGAGATAAGACTGACTTTTGCAAGTTGACAGTGATGCCTAGGCTGGCGCACAAGGATAGAGTCTCGTCTGTGGTCCTTATGAGTTGATGCTTGGTGGCAGCAGTGAGGAGCCAGTCGTCTAGGTACGGAAACAACTGAAATCCTTGATGTCTCAGATGAGCCGTTACCACTGCTATGCATTTGGTAAACACTCTGGGGGCTGTAGTGAGGCCAAAGGGCAGTTTTCTGAACTGAAAATGGCTGGTTCCCAGCTGGAAGTGTAAGTGTCTCCTGGAGCGCTGTCCATTTTGATGTTGTAGTATGCATCCTGGAGATCGATTGAACACATGCAGTTGTCTTTCCCGATAAAGGGAAATATAGACTGCAGAGTGACCATTCGGAACTTTGATTTTCTTACATGCTTGTTGAGCCTGCTGAGATCTAGAATTGATCTCCAGTCCCCTGTCTTTTTTGGAACTAAAAAGAATCGAGAGTAAGTCCCGGATCTTACTTGCAATGCGGGGACTTCTTGGATGACTCTTTTTTGTAGCAACGGGATGACCTCTGATGTTGCACGGTCTAGTTGGATGGATGGTACATCTGGAACAGACCATATTGTTGGGGGTTCAGAAATAAAGGGAATCAGTTAACCTTTGGATATTACTGTGTGTACCCAATGATCTTGAGTGATAGTTAGCCAGGCACTTGGGTACAGCGATATATGCCCCCTGACTGCCTCCAGAGACGGACAGTCGGGCAACCCCTCAGGGTCGATGGAAGGGACGATCAGAGAAAGTTTCTCTGTCTCCCTGATGTTACAGACCTCCTCTGCTGCGAGGGTGGCATCTTCCATTATATCCTCCCCCTCTGCCCCTGGGGGAGGGTTGATCTTGTGCCTGAGGAAAACCTTTTTGGGATTTGTGGAACCACATTTTCCCTCCTGTATTACATTTGGGATAGGGTCTGGATGGGAGAGAGAAATGGACTCCAATGGCAGATAAGGTTTTTCCTTCCTGCTCGCACCTAGTCAAAGTCTCTTTCACTTGGGGTCCAAAAAGAGATGAACCATCAAAGGGAACGTTAGTAAAGGAAGACATGAAGGATTCCATAAAATTACAAAGACGCATCCACAAATGTCTCCTGAGAGCTATTCCTGCTGCGGCTTCCCTGCTTCCTCCATCTGCTGCATATGAGATCAGCCTCATGGAGGAGTTAGCTATGAAAGTAAGGGTGGAGAGCTGCGTGGAAACCTTGTCCATGGAACCCGGAGCTACTGAACCATGGAGGGTATCTCCTAACTCTTTCAGGAGATCCCTCAGAGATGAGTGAAATGAGTCAGGTAATTCAGTGATCTTAGTGTAAATGCCACTGAAGAAAAAGTACGCTTCCCGTACCTATCCATCGTCCTGGACTCCTTGTTAGGAGGATGGATATTAGAAGACGTCCCAGATAATTCCTTCTTGGTGGCGGCTGCTACCACCATAGCATCAACTGGAACTCCCTTGCTAAGGAAAGACTTGTCCTCAGGTGCTGTAATAAATTTGTTTGGCCTCCTTGGGATGGCTTCCACTGAATCTGGAGAGGTCCATGCTTTCCACGAAATGACCCCCAAAAGTTGGTCATAAGGTGGTGTCACCCAAGAGGTGGAGGGTTGGGAGTCAAAGGCCTCAAGATACACTGATTCATCCTCAGTAGGGTTAGAGGTCTTCCAATCACCCCTCTGTCTAAGGATTTCTAGGATGTCAGAAAAGGAGACATCCTCAGAGGGAGATCGGGGGAACCTTCTGATTCATTTAAATCAGTGTCTGATGTGACAGACTCAGGGGAGTCGACATGTTTCCTCTTACATAACCTCTTTGGAGGGAGTTCTCTAGTGGAATAATCTGGGGAGGTCTTGGAATAGGGGGCACCTCCAATGGGGGCTACTTGGGCCTCTGGTTCCCTATGCTGTGGGGGTGGCATGGGGGAAGAGGTTGCTGCCTGCTGCTGGTGGGACACAGGTTCCAAAGGAATGGCTTTGGCAGAGGATAAAGCCTTCTCTGTAGCTTTGAAAGCTTTTCCCCCTACTCGGAAGAAGACCTCCATTCTGAGGGGGCAGATGGTTGACTCCTAGCAAGAGGGAATGGCTCCAAAGCAGAAGTGGGAGCCGAGCTGAGTTGAGCCGAGGCTCTGAGAGCGATTGTCGGTTCTGAAGAGAACCCAGGGTGACTGTCCCCCTCGGAGTCGACACGAGAGCATTGGCTCCCAGAACCCTTGGCTCCAGACTGAGCCATCGAGAATAGAGTAATTGGCTCTGAGGAAACAGGCTGAATCCCCGGATCCAAAGGGTCGAAGACAGAGGAACCTGATGTAATAGGTTCCAAGAGTGAAGCAGTCGGAGGAGGAACAGTGATCAGTACGGAGGATGGCTCTGAGACCTTTGGGTCTGGAGGGGTCAATTTTCTAGCCAGAGCTGGATCCAAAAGCAACCTCTTCACCACCCTCTCAATGTCCTCATCTGATAGGGTCCTGGAGGATCTGGTGGAGACTGAAGGAGACCTTCTTCTCTCTAAAATAGGAGATCTCAAAATAGGAGATACAGTCTCGATGTCAGGCAAAACTTTCGGTACCGAAGACTGTCTCAGAACCGATGGAATAGACTGCACCGAAGATGAAGCAGAGTCGGAACTGGAGCATCTTGGTTCCGATGCTTTAGACTTTTTGGTCGGCTCCGAAGTCGGGGCCGATGTTTTTCTCTTTGAAGATTTTGGAGCTGCCTGACCAAGTTCCAGCTGGTCATGAGACCCCTGTCAATAAGTTTTCTCTTCCTTTTGTTTAACACTCTTGTACTAAAAGTGTGACAGAAGGTGCAAGGTTCCTGTAAATGGGCTTCACCCAGACAATATACGCCACTGGTGTGGCTGTCTGTAAGAGATATTTTCTGTGCACACCTGTCGCATTTTTGAAGCCCGAAGGGTGAAGATCCTTATGATCCTTATCTTTATCTTTAGACATAGTTAAAGACTAAAAAATAAAGGTGTAAGGAAGAAGAAAAGTTTTTATAACATTCTCACACACACAGGGAGAAAAGGCCCTCTAACTTAAACAGGCTGTACAGTCCTAAGGGGGGAATAGGGGTTGAAAACTTTAAAAAAACAGAAGAGCAATACAGAAGAAACTATTAAGATATATATATATATATATATATATATATATATATATATATATATATATATATATATATAAAACAGAAAAAGGTGATAGAAAAGGACTAAATAAGTAAAAAAATCGTTTTACTTAGCCAACGAGCCAGTAAGACATAACCTTGAAGCTTTCGTGGCAAATGAGATCTGGGGAATTGCCATGAGGCACCATGGGATAGGGGTTAGCCTCGAGCCAGTAAAAAGCTCTCGAGCTTTAGTATAGACCAAGTCAGAGCCAAATATCAGCTCTGAACCCATCCAGCAAGAATTATGGCAAGATAGGACTACATAACATTGACTGTTTCCAAAACCATGACCTAAAACTAAATGTGAAAAAAATGCATTATCATACCATTCAGGAAGTCAAATACCCCTGCAGATTTCAACATCAATAGCACACCCCTAAGGGTAGACTCAGAGGTGAAAGATTTAGGTACACAGATAGAGAATAGCCTGAACTTTGACTCCACAGTGGTGAAGAAGTCCTTCTATGTGGCACAACTTTTAAGTAAAGCTATGGCATCCAGATCCAATGAAATTATAGTCCCGCTATACTCAGCCCTCATTAAACCAATAATGGAGTACAATGCATCATTTGTCATGTACTTTGGACAGGCACTTATAGAAGTTGGAGTGATCTCAGAGGTTCCTCATAAAGAAAAGGGTGGCACAATAGTGCAGCTGTTAGCGTTGTTGCCTCACAGCAAGAGGTTCTGTGGTTTGATTCTCATTTCGGGTGCCATCTGTGCAGAGTCTGCATATGCAGCCTGTGCTCATGTGGGTTTTCTCTGGGTGCTCTGGTTTCCTTCCACATTGCAAAGTCATGCATCTGGAGCATTTCTCTCCAGGCATCTGCTGAAAATGGGCTCTGTCCAAGTCAGACTTTCCCAGTAAAGAAATGTTAAATAAATAAATAAAATAAAATAAAAATAAAAATACAGGGTGTAAACAGCATGTCCTATCTAAATAGACTAAAAGCCCTATTCCTTTACTCTGTCTCCTACCAACTATTAAGGGGTGACCTATGCCTGACATTCAAAGTACTCACAAATCCAGCCCTGATCCAGCTGCTACACATCCACAAGTTAAATAGCATGAGGGTCACCTGATCCCGGGATCTAAACTTAGTCATCAACTCAAACAAAACATGCTGGAGAGACAGATATGTGTCTCGGAGATTCCCACTTCTTTGGAACAAGCTTCTTATTCAAATTAAGCAGAGCCCTTCTCTGGTCCTTTTCAAATGCATTTTAGATCAATGGATGGGGAATTGCAAATTCACACCTGTGGTAGTGCCTATGTCTCTTATGGATAGGGGCAATCTTTAAGATACAGGAATGCATAGGCACAAATACATGCCATCTTCTTGACCCTAGGAGCCATATATTGGGTAAAATCAGGTTACATTGGCTACACTTGTAAGGGCTGTTAAGCCATTAGCCTAGTAATCTTCTATGAACCTATGAACAGATAGTGAAGCTTTTTGGCTTCATTGGCATAACCACTACACTAACTACCTCGTACTAGTATAATATCACATACTGTCACAATTTTGTGCAGCTATAGAGGAACTTGGGTAAAACCTCTGTATATGTGGAGCTTCACAGAGTTAAGGAAGGAGTCCTGTATAGTAAAGTATCATGGCAGCAACAGCTAACCTATTGGTGAGTGTCAGGAAGAATAAGGCGTATCTCCTGGTGTATGTGCAGCTGTGAACCAAACACTCTGGCATTGCACAGTATTCTCTGCCTATGTATGTGTGTGTGGGGGGGGACTGTAAACATTGAAAAATGAGTAGAATAGATGCCACAAGAAGTGTGGAGTTCCAAGGAAGGGGCACATGCACAGTAATTTAAATGGGAAGGGGGCAGAAGCTGTGCATTCCAGTAAGTGCAGCTGTTTCCCAGGTGCAGTAAGGATGTGAGGCAGACTGTGGTTATATTATATGCATGACACCAATTACCATACACACCCACTGACTGACACGTTTTGCCCTCAGGTGTGCAGGTAGTGGCATAGCCAGCCAAGAGAGGCAATGCCTTAAGAATTTCATTATTCTGGGGAATAAAGTGGTGCTACAGGTTCTATGTGCATTTAGCATGCACCTTCCCAGCCAATGCAATGCAGACATGCATCATTGGGACCAAATCTGGCAGGATCTGGTGAAGGATGTGAATGATGTGGGCAGCCATAATTGGTCTCTATAAGAGATATTATAAAGGGTTACTGGTATGATACTATATGCACAGGAAAAGGTATGAGACACTGCAATGAAGAAGTCCATTAATGTGGATGGGCCACCAACACAAAAGTGTCTCACTGAGGTTGAGGACTTTGGTGTCACTTACCTACCAGGGGGAGCAGCTTCTCATACCCTGTATGCAGGAGCAGGGCTGGCACCACCACTAGTGTGTCAGCTATGGAAGTAGGTAATACTCATTGTAGTAGACTATGGCATATACCATACCACACCACATCATGCCACTCCACACCATGCCACACCACACCACACCATACCATGCCACACCACTCCATACCATGCCACACTGCACCATACCATGCCACACCATGCCACAGCAGACCACACATTTTACTATGCCACACCACTCTACTCCATGCCACACCACACAGCACCATACCATGTCACACTATGCCACACTACACCACACCATAATGCACCACACCATGCCACATCACACCATACCACACCACTCCACACCATGCCACATTACACTGCACCATGCCATGCCACACCACACCATGATCAACGTGAATGATTAATCTAGACCCACCTGCATCTCTGTCATTCCAGGCATATAAGATCAACAAAAGCAACAACATGCAGAACAACTGTCCTTCAACTTATTCTACAGCAACATTTCCATGTAAAGCAGTATGTAGGCCCAAGGATTTACAGAGGCATACATATCTGAGCTGACTATGATGTCCTTGATGTTCCTGCTTTCACAGGTTGCAGTGGTACAGTGTCCATCACAGAAGGACAATATAAAGGTGACGCCATCAGGGCATCTCTAGTCGACAGTGATGGCCACATGCATGTGGCATAGTTTTGTGCCATAGCGGTACCCTCTGCACCATCACAGGTGGTGGATGCCACACACATCCACCGCTACAGAAACACTGTATGAGTAAAGATTTAACACATCACCTTATGAATGCATAACACAGACAGAGAAAATGTACACTATTTCTGTGGTGTGCATACTCCACACAGGAGAGAGAAAGAGATTTAGGCATGATGCAGTGCTGACATAAAGCTAGGAATAACCATGATATGATTATGATACTCAAAATTAATCAGTTGATGCTCAAGTCAGAGATACAAGCACAGGCAGCTACTACCCAGAGCATAATGGAGATAGTGAATGTGCTCCATGGTTTGCAAGAAGCTGTATGCTAGCTGCATGGTGACATGGTTTATAGGGACTGGAAGTAGACACAGCTGTGGAGGTCATGGATGGCAGTTACTGCCTCTATGGATAATATATGAGACATACGGCAACCACAATCACGTCTGCCTCCAAAGTCCATAAATATAGGCTATTCTAAGCCATACTGCACAGACCATCATTGAGACAGAATCAGTGCTACCTGAGGGAACACAGTGTGCACCCCCAAGCATGGGAATTGTCCAGGTCACAGGTGGTACCACTGCTCTAGCTCAACATAGAGACACCTTATCAAGGTGCATGTCCATGGTCCCTAAATTGTTCCCATTCTCTCTGCACATGGTTCCTTAATTCTTCTCCTTCCCTACCATTGACTGGATCAAGCTCCAACACCACTAGCTAATACAGTGGACATTGGCAATGGTCATGTCATGGCAGCCAAACCCCAACACTGGAGGTTGTGGTTTGTAACCACCCACAACCTCTCTGAATACATGGCCACCATGTTGACTTCCTGTGATCCTACTGCATATTATAGTGTTGTAGTCACCCTCTGTGTCTCCCATCTGTGTAAGTGATGATGACTGTATGTTGCCCAAATACTAACCTACGTGGGTACAGTAATGTCTGATACACAGCATGGTCAGTCCATACACTGCCCTGTATAGTTTTGGCATGATAATACATGTATCACTTTTATTAAAATTATTAAGCCTTCGACACAGTTTGTCACAGTAAACTTCGACTTCAAATGTTATCACTAGGTCTCTCTCAGACCACCCTTTTGTGTTTCAAAAGCTACCTGCCCAATAGGTATCAGTCAATAAAATGACACTCCACCCTCTTTGCATATCTCCCAGCCATCATCAATGTACCACAAGGTTCTATCCTTGGTGCCTTCCTCTTTAACATTTCTATCAACACCCTCTGTACATCCACACAACAGGCCACCATAATACAATACACAAATTATTCCACTCTCATTTGCACATCTGATAATGTGGTACCTCCACAAAATTACTCAGGAAGCTTTAACAGTCACTGAAACATGGCTTTGTAACTCACAACTCATTCTCAACAAAAAAAAAGACTAAACTACTACTTTTCCCTCCAATTCATTTCTCATGAAAAAGCATAATTTAAATCCCTCCTTCTTGATAATACAACCATTGAAGTAATTTCTCATAGTAAATTACTAGAGGTGATAGTGGATATGATAATTTTATATTCAACCTGCATATTCAAAATTGCATAAGAAAAACTCATCAAAAAATAGGGGTGCTTTACAGAGCCAAAAACTTTCTCATCGACGCAACTAAAGCAACACTTGCCACTACTTATCTCCTCCCCACACTTCTTCATGGTTCTCCCACCCCAACTAACCTCCAGGCTTTACAAAAATTAAAACTTGAACAATGCTATAACAAATTTGACAAATTTGAAGCAAATACCCTTTTCAGAACCCACAACTGTATAGCGATAAAAAGCCTAAATTGATTAGAACTGCCACATTATCTAACATATACACAGCTTCTTACCACTTATAAAATTATCCAGCATCCATCTGCCTGTCCAGCATAAAAAAAAAAAAAAACATTCTACACAACTATGTTCCTAGTCAGTCACTGAAATCCAGTAACAAAAAAACTCCTGTCTGTCTACACACCTAGCAAATCTGCTGGGCATTGTCTGTACTCAAACAAGGTTGCTAAGGCCTAGAACTCCTTACCTGTATCCATCAGGTCTAAACCCTCAATCTCATCTTTCAAAACCTCCCTGAAAGACCTCCTAGCTAAAATCTGGTTCTGTTCTTGCTCAAAACCAGGATAAACTATATCCCTAAATGTGAACAACTACCTTTTCACTCCTTATACCCCCTTACTCTCCCTTCTTCATGTACTTCCTTGCTTCTATCAAATTCTCTTCCCTGACTTTCTCTCTAAATATACCATAAGCCTGTTTTTCCCTCACTTCATATTGCAATTCCTGTCTATATATGACTAATTTGCCTTTAATTTCTCTACAAACTGTGTAAACTTTCTCTAAATATTAAATGATTGTCATATAACATGTATCGATTTTTAACCAATGTGTTTATATTATGTCTAATTTGTTATAATTATTTAAACTGCATATGTTTTTGTTTTATTTATTGAATATTATAAGATTATTGTTCTTAAAATGTCTTTTAATAATTTGGAGATTTACTCCCCAGGCCGCCACTGAAAATGGACTTCTAAACAGTCGGACTTTCCCAGTAATCAAATCTCAATCAATCAATCAATAAATAAATATTGTGTGCTGTGCGTCACAGCCCATAGTTATGATTCAGGTTCTGTATCATTACCAATGCCGCACTGCAGTGCACCAACATCTGCCCTGGTTGTGGTTTTGCTTGCTGCCCAATCTTCCCCGACCCTTCAGCCCACCTTTTTTTGCCATGATTTGTATAGTGGACCCTGTCATGATATTCAACTACTGCTCCATCTGCTTTTCCCAGTACTACATCGTAGAGCAGGCACAGCAGATATTTTGCTGCACATGTCCAAACTATACTACAGTGCCTCTCCTGAGGTGTATAAACACTAGAAACATCTCTTCACTATTCCAAATGCCTGCTCCACTAAGTTTAGGGTTTTCACATGGGTTCCATTACAGGCCATTTTCTGTTTAGTCTGGGGGTTGCATATCATTGTTATCAGCTAGGTCTGCATGATTTTCCCAGCATGAGGTATATAACAATCACTGCATTATCTGGATCTATATCATTAGGTTAATAAGAGACTAAATCAAACAGTGATACATCATATAACAATCAATACATTATCTGGATCTATATCATTAGGTTAATAACAGACTAAATCAAACAGCAATACATTAAACAAGAAAATCTTAAAACCACAGGCTTTTGCAAACCCAATGAAAGCATTAAACCAAGGCAATAAAACAACAAAAACACTATTTTTGCAAGGAGCTAACCCCCATATCTCATGTTATTTTTTGTATAGCAGCTCTGAGATCACATGACAGTGGGGAAATGGAGAAATTCCCTTACATCACTGACTGCTAATCTCAGAAAAACAGAAACAGCATGGAAAGGATAAAAAAGGGTAAAAACTATAAGTAAAAGAGGCACATCCATTCACGTACACTGACAAACTACATACGCCTGTAGTGAAACACTTTGCAGCATTTGCCTGAAAAATGTTTGATCTAATGTTACAAAGTGAATTTCAACAAAACCAAAATTGATGCATTGTGTGTGTAACTCTTATATGTGGCCTACATCCCACATGCATGGTATTTTTGATAAAACTAAGATTGATGCAGTGTGTGTAACCCTTATATGTGGCCTACATCATGCATGGATGGTATATCTGATAAAACCAAGAGTGATGCAGTGTGTGTAACTGTTATATGAGGTCTACATCCTGCATGCATGGTACCTCTGTGTATAGGCACATCTAGCTGGCATGTATGTGAATCAACAAAAAGGTGAGTCTATGGAATATATCCTTGCTTGAAGTAATGATATAATTTAGAAGTATCAACTAGATGAATCATAAGAGCTATCTGGGTGGTTTATGGGTACATTATAAATAATGCTCTGGACATTAGAAACCACATAGCTATTTGGTGAGCTTTAACCCTTCCTGCTAGTGCATCACATGTCCTCTGGACACAGTGGGGCCTTGAAAACAACATAGGTACACTCAGACATATTTAGGGCAGTCAGAAGGGGGAAGCACTATCTCAGAAGGTGCCTCCAAACACATGCAGCTGTGTTACTTGTGTCTCCCAAGACATGTAGCTGTGTACGCCATGAACCTTGGCATTTAAAACAGGTATGGTTGTACTCAATCATGCAGGACTACCATTTTATACATCTCTGAATTGGGTATATATTAGAATAGCTAAGAGGCGTTTAATCGAACGCCTCTTTGTCGACACATGAAGAGTGAATGCACTAAACCGCTAACACACAAAACAGAGATTTCTTTCCCTAGGAAAGAAATCGCTTGGCCTTCCCCGTGTGTCTGCCCCTTTCCCCACTGTAGTGCAATCTCGGATTTGATATATTTAGTTAGGGGGGTGTGGGGGTTGAAGCCCCCACATTGTAATGTTTGAAAGTGTGTGTGTTTGCGTGTTAGTGCTACCGATATTTTCACAGGGAAAGAAATCGGTGTTCTGAGCATTCACGCTTTAGTGCGTTCACTGTATATGTGTTGACGAAGAGGCATTTGATTAAATGCCTCTTCGCTGTTCTAATATAGACCCTCTGAATCAGTCCCTCATTTTTCCTTCATTTGCATAATTAATATGTCTCATTTGCTTAAGGTTCCTCATTTACTTACATATCATTATGCTGTCATTCATACGTGCTGCATACCACACTATTTCATCCATTGCATAGTCACACTTTCTGTGCCTTAATATCACCCACGCCCTGCACATGGCTGCCACCCATGCTTATTTCCTCTGAGAAATACTCTATGAATCACAGCTGTGGTTTGGTCATCTTTATTTATGCAGACTTAGATGCAGTAAAAATGAACAACTGACACCAGAAAAGAAATATCTCCATAAACAAGGTTAGGTATGAATTATATCAACGGCCTGAAGTGATAGTTGCCACACATTGATGAAAGTGACTCCAATTGCAAGAGATGGAAACAACAGCTAGAGAGTGAATTAAATGCTTTCATGACAGAGCTCAAAAAAGGCTGTTTATGTGATTATTTTAATGACACCCTGAATTTTTAATAAAAAATTCAGGAATCTTCAACTTGCCAAAACCTCACTGTATGAGCCAAACAGGAATTCAACTGCTATGTAGATCATACATTCTAACTGATAGACAGAAAAAATGTTGCATCTATCAAGTTAATTCAGCTCATATCAGCAGAATTAAAAACCAGGTAAACCAATGAAAGTACAAAAGATGACTTAGTCAGCAGCTTGAAGGCCAACCACAATGTTCTAGCAGCAGCTTGAAGGCCAACCACAATGTTCTAGCAGCAGCTTGAAGGCCAACCACAATGTTCTAGCAGCAGCTTGAAGGCCAACCACAATGTTCTAGCAGCAGCTTGAAGGCCAACCACAATGTTCTAGCAAGGACAAACATATATTTTATGGAGCAGCACTAGAGTGTTCTGGTTGGCCGTCAAGATGCTGACAAGTCAGCTTTTTCTTTCATTGGTTATATCAACAGAATCATTGACTTTCAAGCATACCTCTCAGCCTGCAAACATTGAAAATAAGTAAAGCACTTGAAAAGTAAGTGCATCCATCGAAAAATCTGGAGATCTAATAAGCATAAAATCTAAACACAAAATGGCACAAAACTCTTCTCACTTCCAGTAAAAGTATAGGATATTACTCCAAAACATGTTTAAAAAGAAAACAGAGCTACAAAAATGATAGAAAATATAAGTACATTGTCCAATAGACAATGTAATATCTGTAGATGTTAATGAACTGTATTGTAAAATTCTACCACACAAGGTTATTTATTTTTACTTCCGTAAAAAATGATATTGTAAGACATATGCACTCATTCTTCAAATAATGTTGCCACTAGTATGTTGGTTATGTAGTGTGATTTATTGTGTACCAGACAGCTTCATAAATTTGATGTGATGACAGGTACTCAGAAAATCAAGCCTGAAAATAGGGACATACCTTCAAAAATGCATACATCATATGCATGGGGGAAAGCAGGCTTGAAAATAGGGATGTTCCTCCAAAATAGGGCGAGTTGAGAGTTGTGATTTCAAGAATCGTGAAATATAAATAAAAGTACATTGTTTGTCTGCTATTGAAATAAGAAATGCAATTTTTTTTTTTAAGATAAAACTGAAGGTGACAATTGTGTGTGGAATGCAGTGCACTATATTATGTTTTTATACATATGCCATTTATCTGGCATCAGTGCTGAGATGGTACAGCCAGACAAAACCACCTTAAAGCAGAGATAAGAGCAGAAATACATCAGGTAGAATTTATACATAATTGCAGCAAATGACATAACATAGGACCATAGATTTACAAAACATGTATATCAGTCATAAAGGTGCGTGGACTAACAAGTGAATTTATTAATCAGTCAGTTCTTGACATACACTTACAGTGAGTATTTAAATTCATATCCTGTAGGCATATGGAAGTATAATCCATTATTATCTAGAAAGTTTCATACTAAATCTATTTATTTTATGTGTCCAGTTTATTTAGGCATTAGACATATAAAAAATTACCTTCTATTTGTCTACTCACAATATTTCTTTGTCGTTATCCCAAGACTTCAATATGGGTTGGTTTATTCAGAAAACAGTATAGCACCACTAGCAGTAGTAAATAGTGTGGACCACTTGACTGCTTGAGATCTGTTAGATAAGTAGCTGGAGAACCAGTTCAAGGAGGAGGGAGATAGGTTAAGTTTAGAAAGTTTAGTTAGTAGCAGGCTGTGAGAGAGTGTCAAAGGCCTTAGAGAGGTCGAGTAGTAGGGTAGAAACAATTTGGCCAGAGTCGCGGGCTTTATTTACAGTTTCAAGGAAGGAGAGGAGAGCGGTCATAGTGCTATGATGTGGTCTGAATCCATGTGCGGGAGTTAGTAGGTGATTATCTAAGAGATGTGGAAGGAGTTGTAGTTGGATACACTTTTCTAGGAGTTTAGAGATGGGGGACAGAATAGCGATGGGGCGGAAATTAGTAACATTGTTGTTGTTGCCACCTTTATGTAGAGGTATGAGAAAGGCCCTTTTCCAGACTTGGGGTACTATACATTCTTGGATAGAGCGGTTGATTAAAATGCTAATAGGGTAAGCGATTGCTTCAGCAGCTTTGCTAAGAAAGTAAGAAGGGATGTTATCAGGAGCATTGGTGCATGGCTTCAGTTTCATAAGGAGTTTCTTTATTAGTAGAAGTGGGTATAGGTTTTAATGAGAAAAAAGGAGTGTGAAGAGGGAGAATTAGGGGCAGATGAAGCTAATGAAGTAGTAGGAGTAGGAGGAGTGGAGGGATGGGAGTTAGTAGATGGGAATGAGGAAGTAGTAGCAGAGTAGGGTAGAGAGATGGTTGGGGATGGTAAGGGAGTTTTGGAGAATGTAGTGGTGTTAGAGAAAGATGACGTTAATTTGGAAATGGATTCAATGAAAAGAGTTAAATTGGGTAGCCAAGTCTTGGTCAGGAGCGTTTGGGTCTGGGGTAGGGGTATCTGGTTTGCTGGGGTTAAGTAGAGTAGAGATACCTTTCCAAAATTTCTGAGGGTTTGATTTTATTATTGTTTTGAAGTGTGGAAAAGTAGTTTTGTCGGTCAAGATTATGAGCTTTTTACCTTATTTCAAGTATTTTATATTCATTGTAATAAAAGGACAGGATTACAGTATTTTCAGAAGCTCATTACATTTTATTGCAGACCAGTGTCTTATAGCAGTGTCTGTGTGTTAGTACACTTGTAGTTGGGTGGCTTTAATGGTATATGGTAAATAAGCATTGCTACCTTACTTAAAAGCCAAGCCCTGCAACAACTAGCTCCACACTGAAGTCAAAACACAATAGCTCTGGTGGGTAAATGTACTCTGTAGTAATCAAAAAAGGCAAATGTTTAAAATAACTACAGCTTATGTGCAAACACAATAGGTAGTGATGAAACAATGCTCTGCTAAAAATGCTTTAATGCTTCACATTGCTGAGCTGCAGATCAGTTATCACTGGCTACCAGGATTTCACCCACTTCAGCTCAAGCACTGTGCCATTTAGTGCAACCTTCCCAGAACTAATTCAAGTCTGACCAGAATTATTTGGTGTGTGTATAAGAGGGAGGTAGCATACCCCTCAGCTGCCCAGATTTTTGCCCCATATTCTTCCTAAAAAGGATTGAAGTTGCTAAATGAGACATTTCAGTTTTAGATGTCATGTCATTTAGAAAAATGCATACTAACACAAATCCTGTTACTCTTGCAATTTTCTAAGTTTCTGTGAGCCATATTTATAATCTATCCCTATTTATTTTAGGCTTTGTCCAGATTTCTTGCACTAAGGTTGAGGCCTTGAGGGGTGTGGCATGTTTGTGAGAGAGAAAGTGAAATGCCCAAGTTAGAGTTAACAGGTGGAATTTTCAAGTGCATTTTCTAGGAACTGTGAGTTTTAAGGGAAGCTAAGTTCACTGCTGCTCATGCCAAGTCTATTTACATTGTGCAACTGTTTTGTTTAGCAAATGATATCTCTGTTGTGGTATAAAGTTTTAAAGCTATGTTAGTAGCACCACAAGTAGAATACTTGCATCTTAATGTAAAGGCTTGAGGTTCTATTCCTACAGCATATACATTTGTATGCTGCAGTCCTCAGGATGTCCTCCTTTGGATGAGATGCCTAATAACTATGAACCTGTTTTTCAGCTTGTCATCCATTTTCTATTGCAATATACCAGCTTACCATTTTTTTAATTTAACATAGGCAATTTATTCTTTGACGGCAGCAGGCACTGAATTTGTAGATGAAACACTGAAATATACAGTTGTTTTCTAGCAACAACATCTTCATTAGTTTCAGATATCTTTAATGTGGAATTATTCAGATTACTTTTACTTCAGCAGAGACACTGAAACAAGTGCTGCTGTATAATACAAGGGATATAATTCAATTATATATTATAATTAATACAATCAGGTAAATCAAATAACTTTTGCATGGCCCTAACGGTGTGCAAGGAGCCTATTGCTTTAAAACAGTTCAAAGGTAAATAACCTGCCACTGGCCAGATGCATTTTCTTTGAATGTGGGTTTCAATGCTGTTTCATTGAATGTGAGTTTCAAAAGTTGAGAAGCTTTAATGCCAAGTCTGTTTTCACTGTAAGACTATTGCTTTGTTTAGGTTTAGTAAATGTCTCAGTGTTTGGGCTATAATGTTTGAAATAAAAGTTGTAAATTAAATCCAACTGCCTGTAATCATTGTAGAACTAAAGCATAAAACAGTATGCACACAGATTTGAACAGTGTCCACAGTAAATGGGGAGAAATAGCCAAGTAATGGGACACTGGAATGGCTGTGTGGGTGGGGCTTGGGGTGGGTGGACTTGGGCGGGGCTGTGTTGGCAGGGGGCGGGGTGAGCTATGTGGGTGGGGCTCTGGGTTTGCACCCCCCTGCAAAAAATCCTGCGGGCTCCCTTGAGTGTGGTGAATGTAGTGCAAGATTTTTTGATGCAAAGTCGGCCTGCACGAGTACTCTAGTATCACTATCATGGCAGGGGCAGAGTTGTGTAATAAGACTTCACAACTACAATTACAGCAGTGAGTGATTTGTTGGAATAATTGTGCTATGTGTGGTCATGTGACCTAAGGAAACATGTCAGGCAGGTAATGTTCCTAATACTATGCATTTCCACACATGCATCAGTATGCCCCATAGCAGTTACATGGACATTGGAGTCATTCCATACAGGGGTACCACAGCAAAGCTCCAACGCATTTCATCATATAAATGGGGAAGACAGGGAGAGATAGTACAGTCAGAAATATGAAAGACCAGATGACACAGAAGGACAAAATAAAGGTAAGACAGATGAAGGAGAAGAAGGATATGCTTTTTTGTGGGTAGACGTGCCCCATTTTATCTTACAAAGGGGAAGCGCAGGTAGCAAATGGAAAGTACTGGTATGATGAAGTGCATAGGGAAGGAAATAGGGGCAGCCATGCAAGCACAGAACGCAAACACTGACCGTAGAGGTAGTGACATAAAAGGTAGAGCCACACTGGACAGACGTGGGCTGACAGATAAGTGGCCAATTGGTGATTGGAAAGATTGGACTATAAAAAGGGAGAAAACCATAGAAAAGTGCAATAATATATGATAGGGAGGGGTGATCAGGACCTGCCTGACCAGCCCAGATATGAATCATCATCGATGCCAGCCAACTCCATAAGTTCATAGGTTGGTACTAGGCTATCGGCACTAGGGCCTATACAAGTCTAGCCATGAGAATTCCCTGGCTATTTCTTCCCACAGTGTTTACTTCCATGGACCCCTGTCTAGCAGGGCAACTGATGTGATCTCCGGGGTGAATTTCCTATCTCCCATCCAATCATCAAGGTTCCTTTTGAAGAGGGCCAAGTAGGTGTTCTGCTTGACATGTATGGGCAGTCTATTCCAGAGTATGGGGAGTATCTGGGTCAGGAACCTATCCCAACAGCATGCTTTGTTCATTGTGATGACAAGGTTTAGATCCCTGGAGCATGTGGCTCTGAGGGATTGGGATTTCTTTAAATGTAGCATGTCCAACAGCTTTGGGTTTGACATGGCCTTGTATGTTAAGCAGAGATCGCCTCTGAGTAGACGATATGCGACAGAGTATAGGTGGAGTTTTTTAGACGGTCAATGTAGGGCATCTGCTTTAGGCCTGTGATTCTTTTAGTGAGGTATTTCTATGGCCTTTCCAGTTGTTGCAGATGTCTTCAGAGGTACATACCAAACGGGGTGTTGTATTCTATAATGGGTCTAATGAGGGATGAGTACAGTGGGACAATGACCTCCTTTTTTCTGGATGAAAAGCCCTTGGTGATGAGGTGTGCCACATAGAAGGATTTCCTGACTGTTGTGGTGATGTGGTTATCGAAGGTGAGACCACTGTCCACCTGTGTCCCTAAGTCTATTATCACACTTTCAGTGTTTATTGCACTGCCACCTATGTGGTAATTCACGGGTGCATGTTTTTTCCCAAAGGGGATAACTATACATTTCTTGGCATTGAGCTTGAGCCTATGGCTCTGGCACCAAGCATCTGTTTCTGTAAGGCCCTTTATAGAATATCCACATCATTAGGGGATTCAATAATGGCTCCCAGTTTGCAGTCATCTGCGAACTTTGTTAGCCAGAGTCCCTTAGTGTTGGCCTTAGTGTTGGCCTATACTTCAGAGAAGTAAATGCCAAACAAGAGCGGTCCCAGGACGGAACCCTGAGGTACTCCACTTGTCACTTGTCTGGAGGATTTGGAGTCAGCTACTTTTACAGTGTGGGTTCTGTCAGTAAGCCAGTGCGAATGTGGCTGCCAGTCTATGTCAGTCCTCTGGAGCCACTAAACCTCTTGACAGGTAACCCAGAAAAGCCCCTCTGCACCACTGTGAAACGATTAGCTTTTTTTCCTTCCTTACAGGTGGGTACAAAAGTGCACAGTGAGCACTGTAGATTACTTTCCACAAGGTGTCCTTCATCATTCCACAGAGAGGTAGTTTCAGGCAACTCCAGTGACTGACTGATAAAAAACACACACAAGTTCACAGAGACTCTGAAAAATCCAGCTTAACAACTCAAAATGTAACATTAGCACTTTCAATCTATTTTATAATAAAACTTCTTCAGATGAAGTGAACCAAACACACACTGTTTAAATACAATACAAAAAGGTTATGTGACAATGTTTTTAAAATCATGTAATCAGCTTAAAATCACATGACATCCAAAAATGTTTAAAATCATATGATCATCTTTAAATCATGTGACAACCAAATCCCCTGAACAAATCATGCATTAAGGCAACATATTCAATAATTTAAAAATTGAAACAGGAGCATTATTCAGAAGAATTTGGCTATTCTAAGGGAAGACAGACATTTTAATGAGAAAGTGGGGGATACAGAAGGGGTTGTAATTTTAAAAACATTGTGGTACATTTTAACAGAACATCCACGCATAAGAGTAAGAAAAATCATTGTATGTCTAAATGTGGATGTTGTTCCATCTGCCCTTACATTTTGATGGGTGAACAGTTTGTTATAAAGAACTCTACATTTTTTATAAAAGGAACATTTAACTGTCTGACAGGAGGGGTAGTGTATGCTGCACTCTGTCAATACTGTCCTGTTTTTCTACATAGGCAAAACTGGGCGTAAGTTCAAAGAAAGAATTGCTGAGCATCTAAACGACATTAAGAAAAGGAAAACAAACAATGCCCTAGACAAATACTTTATGGAATAGTCAGACCACATTTTTAAATTTGCAATTATGGAAAAGGTAACTCTAGTGAACGTGGTGGCCCGTGGCAACGGCAACTTAAGTTGGAAGAATGGGAGTTATATGGGCAGCTCAACTTAATGCAAGTTCTTGGCTAGGGATTAATGACCAGATTTCTATTAGCTGTCTTTTAAAACTAAGAGCTTAAGAAAGATGATATTGCTACCTTTTTTATCAGACAGATTTTCTCAGTATGGCATTTACTATTTAATGATTTCTCTTACATAAAATTGCTTATTGCTGTATGGTAAAAGAAAGTTTACAAGTTTATGGATTCAGATATTCAGCTTTTGATTTATGTTACTTCCATTTTTAACTTATTGAATATGTTGCCTTAATGCATGATTTGTTCAGGTGATTTGGTTGTCACATGATTTAAAGCTGATCACATGATTTTAAAAGTTATTGGGTGTCACATGATTTTAAGCTGATCTCATGATTTTTAAAAAGTTGTCACATAACCTTTTATAATTATATTTAAACAGTGTGTGTTTGGTTCAATTCATCTGAAGAAGTGTAATTATAAAATAAAATGAAAGTGTCAGTATTACGTTTCAGGTTGCTGAGCTAGATTTGCCGGAATCTCTTTGGCCTTGCATGTGTTTTATCAGTCCGTCTTCTGTTTTGGTTTGGTGTAACCCCAGTGATAGGCACAGTAGCCAGTGCAGAGCATGGTGGTCACCACCACTGCACAGCTTTCACCACAGCTGACCTTGCAGAAAATGAAAAAAATGGAAAAAAGCAAAACTACAAACCAAACAAAAAGACAAAAAAAGGAAAATAAAATAATACCAACAAAAAGGAAAACAAATTCAAGTAATGTATGTTAACACTTCATTCAAAAGCTTCAGTATATTAGCATTATATTACAATTACACCACTACCTGGAAAGCTTGCCTCACCACTGCAGACAGGCCATGTTATTTTCTTGTATCTCCCGGATTACTGGAGACAATAAAACAAACATTAATCAGCACAGCATATCCCTTGTAATAAAACAAAATTACAGTGACAAGTGTTAAATAATTTACCAAACCAAGTGCACATGTTTTCCTTCATAAGTTGGTTCCCTCTCTGTAATGCCTTCTGACCACTAGCAGAGAAAATCAGGACGGTGCTTCCACAGATCATTCTACTTGTGTCTGTACTACTCACTGGGGTGGGGGATGCCAGTGGCATCACTTATTGCTTTGAAAGCTGGTGCCAGACAGTTTATAAATGGGACTTTCCTAGTTCCCATGCAGGTGGACTTTATGGTCCCTGTACAGCTGGTGGAGGAAGACCCTGCACTTCCTGCTGCACCCTGAAGCTGCCCTGCAGTATTCAGTGCTTGAAGAGGACATATCCAATTCAGGAGAAAAATAGTACCCTGGTGTGCACAGCCACACATACTGGACACCATTTGACAGGCATTGCTGAACAGCAAGGTAGCATCATTACTTTAATGGCAGTAGGATTCAAATAAAGTGGTGTAGTGAGGCATCACAGTGCCTGTGCATGCATGTACACTATACATGACCTCTTGGCCTGATAGTGCTGACTGTGGCTGATAAAGCATCACATCCAAGCTGTGACTCAGACATGAAATTTCTATTTCACCTCATTAGCACACAGCATAGATACTGTGCTATGAGGCCCATTTTAGCACAATAAAATCTGGTTGTCATTGTGACACCCCTGCCCTGGCCCAGTAATCAAGGAGCCTCAATCCTCAAAACTAACACCAGTGAGGGACATACACATTGAGAGGATGATAGGTACACACACAGTAAAGTATAATTTCCCTTAAGAGCACACAGAGATCACAGTCAGTCTGGCGCTGTTTTCTCCCTCTCTCTCCAGATCCCCAATAAGACTCCCCACTGGCACAGCTATACGGTTAAGATCTCAGCCGAGTGGTCAAGCCAAAACCTCAGAACTCTCTCTGTCAAACCAGTGCTTTATGTCCCTGCCCAAGTAGCTGACATACACACACTTTGAGATTTGATTTATATACAAACACACAGACACTCCTGGGGAACGCTGGCATAGGTACACTAGCTATGCCTCATTCTGCCCAGACTATACGGTAGTACCAAATGCCACCAACCACCCATATCAGTTACTATAAGGCCCTTACTAAAGGGTGCCCAGTCTTACTGTGTAATGTTACTATTATCCAAATGGTAAGTGTGACTAAGACTTGAAGGCTATTTAGGAGTGGCTTGTACAGTATCACCAAAATATATGTAAGTATTGTAAGAGCTTAAATATCTTTACACAAAATCAGCCACAATTAAAAAGTTTAAATATATTTAATAATAAATAAAAAAAACACAAGAGAATACTTATTAACTCAACAGAGTTACAACAGAGTTCACAATCACAGGAAATACTTTAAAATAACATAGCAGGACAGTCTTACATAAAAACAGAAAACATTTAACTAATTTATTTATTTATTTATTTATTTATTTTACATTTGTTAACCGGGAAATTCCGTCTGGACCAGGTCCATTTTCAGAGGAGGCCCGGGGAGAAAAGCTCCAACATCAAGTTATACAAATACAGTACATCCAGCATAATACACAAAACAGGTTACATCATGTATGCTGAGCATAGTAATATAACAAGAATTATTGTGCTATATTCCTATCTATCTCTAAGATAAACTATGTTCTAAATAACTTACTTACAGAGCAAGCAATGTGCTGGTGATATTGTCAGATCCAGAACAAAATACAAAATGCACTCACCTTCTCTCTGAGATAGTTCTTAAATTAATAATACACATTACTGTTGAATCATCTCAGATTACATAATTCTTGTCACCTTTCACTAGTTTCCCAGGCTGTCAGGAATTTAAAATTTGACATGTCTCTGTTAAAAATATTTATCTTTCAGAATGTGACAATACTTTCTTAGAAGCTTGCCTGAAACTGGAAGTCGTAAAATAATTACCTTGGAAACTTGTAATTACCTCTGTTTCCAGACAACAGAAAGAAGCCCCTAGCCTAGACATCCGGTCTCTTAGCTGAGATAAACTACTTTATAACACATCTTAAAACGTTTTACTTATCAACTTATTTTCTTAGAGTTTTGCAAGTTAACTCTGTATATTCCAACTTCTACTATGAAAACATACATTTGCATTGGCATATACAATAGTTTATACATATTTCTGCTCTTTTCCAGCAGGGTACACTGTGGTTACAATCTTGAGGCTCAGCACATAACACAATTTTCTTACATGTGTAAGATAAGCATACAAACCATATCACTATTCACAAGTGACATACAATTATTTACAAAATTCCAGCTAGCTGGGCTGGCAGCATCTTGGTTTATCACATTTCTCCCCCCAACGGGAACTCAAGTTAGTTTTTCAAATGGCCCTTTAGAAACATTGCTTGAAAGGGTTGAGCCTATCTGGGAAGACCTTACCCCATTCCCTGTCTTGATAGCCCATCTGCATTGACATTGCTAACCCCGCTGCAGTGCTGCACTGTCATATCATATGCTTGCAACCCTAGGCTCCATCTTAGCAAATTGCCATTTTGTTGTCAGGCTCGATGTAACCATGTTAGGGGATTGTGATCTGTAACTACAGTGAATTTCCTTCTATACAGATAAGACTGAAGTTTCTGCAGTGCCCACACTATGGCTAGACATTCCTTTTTTACAGCTGCATAGCATTCCACCCTGAGTTGGAACCTACAAATGAGATAAACCACTTGGTGCTCTTCTCCCTCTGAAGAAATTTGGTTAAGTACAGCCCCACCCCATGGTTCAAAGCATCTACCTACACAACAAATTATTTGCTGTAATCTGGATTGGCTAACACAGGGGGTCCTCTCAAAGCTTCTTTAAGCTTTTGGAATTCCTGCTCACATGCTAGGGTCCACACTACCTTATCTGGCATGTTTTTCCTTGTCAGGTCTATGAGGGGAGCAGCTATCGTACTATAACTGGGGATGAACTTTCTGTAGTTCTCTGCTGTCCCTAAAAATTCCCTCACCTGCTTTTTGGTAACAGGTGCAGGCCATGCCTGAATAGCTTCCACTTTGGCCAGTTCTGGCCTGAACTTACCATTCCCCACTCTATGTCACAGGTAGGAGACCTCTGCCATATCCACATGACATTTGCTGGGCTTAATGGTCAACCTTGCCCTCTGTTGTCTGCCCAGCACCTCCCTGACATGCTGAAGGCACTTTTGCCAGGAATGGCTGTAGATGGCAATATCATCTAGGTAAGTAAGGGCAAAATCTTCTGCTCCTGCTAGGATATGATCTACCAACCTCTGGAAAGTCACTGAGGCATTTTTCATTCCAAGCATCTTTGTGAACTCATACAAGCCAAATGGAGTCACAAAGGCTGACCTCTCTCTAGCACTGGGAGTCAGGGGCACCTGCCAGTAACCATTGGTAAGATCAGTGGTGGTAAGATACTTAGCCCCACCCAGCTGCACTAGGGCTTCATCTGTCCTAGGCATGGGGTAAGCATCTGACTCTGTGTAACTATTTAATTTAATGTAGGCCACACAGAACATGGTGCTGCCATCCTTCTTTGGCACCAGCACCACTGGGGGGACCCAGGGACTGCTGGACTCCAGACATACCCCTAGTTCCAACATTTCATGTATCTCCTCCCTCAGAGTCTGTTTGACTCTCTCAGGCACCCTATAAGGGGCCTGCCTAATAGGCCTTTGGGGTCCTGTATCCACATGGTGCTGCACCAGTAGGGTGCACCCTGGTTTCCCAGTGAACATGTCCGCAAACTCCTGTAACACTGCTCAGATTACTCGAACCTGGATAGGAGATAGCTGCTGGGACATTGCTACCCCTTCCACTGAGGTGTCAGTCTGAACCTCACTGAGGACATCAGTCACCAGCTCTTCCTCAGACCCCGCCTGCAATCCACTGCAAACGCTCAGCACAATGGCCTCCCTATCATGGTAAGGTTTCATCATGTTAACATGGTACAATTTGTGCTCCTGCCTCCTGCCTAGCAGTTTCACCATATAGTTAACATCACTGACCTTCCTTACCACCTTGTAGGGTCCATCCCAGGCTGCTTGCAGCTTGTTGTGTCTGACAGGAATAAGAACCATTACCTGCTGTCCTACAGCATACTCTCTAGCTCGAGCATTCCTGTCATACCAGACCTTTTTCTGCTGTTAGGCTTTTTCCAGGTTCTCCTGGGCCAAGCCCATGAGTTCCCTAAGCCTTGTCCTGAGGTTTAGGACATATGCCACAACAGACTCCTTGTGAGATTCACACTCACCTTCCCATTCATCTCAAATTAAGCCTAGAGGTCCCCTCACACTATGCCCATACAATAACTCAAAGGGTGAAAAACCCGTGGATTCCTGCGGAACCTCTCTGTGAGCAAACAACAGATGGTGCAAATATTTATCCCAGTTCCTCTTAAACTGGTCTGCAAATGCCTGTAGCATTGTCTTGAGTGTAGAGTTTAACCTCTTAACAAGAACATTAGTCTGGGAATGGTAGAGGGTGGTCTTTAGGTGCTTCACCCCACAGTACTTCCACAGACAAGCCAGCAGGTCTGACATGAAATTGGTACCTCTGTCAGTCAGTATTTCTTTCAAGAAACCTACCCTGCTGAAAATCTCTAACAAAGCATTTGCCACCTTATCTGCCTCATTGGAGGGCAAATACACTGCCTCAGGATATATTGTAGCATAATCTACAACCACTAGGATATACTTTTTCCCTGTGAAACTTGGGGTACTCAGAGGCCCCACAATATTAATAGCTACCCTCTGAAATGGCTCCTCAATCACAGGCAAAGGCATCAAAGGAGCTTTCACCTTGTCTCCTGCCTTGCCTACCTTTTCTCACTGCTCACAGGTCCTGCAGTACCCTGTTACATCTCTGGAAATCCCAAGCCAATACAATTTCTGCATAATATGTCTTGTTGTATGTTTTATGCCCATATGACCTGCAAAGGGAGTATCATGGGATATGGCTAGAAGTACCAGACAGTCAGCTCTGGGCACTATCAACTGCTATATTCTCTCATTCTCTAGCCCTCCCTCGGGGGTCCACTCTCTGTACAGTAACCCTTTGTCCCAGTATACAGATCCCCTTTCCTTTGAGAATCAGGTGCCTGACTAGCTACCTGCCTCAGGCCTTGTAATGTAGGGTCTAAGAGCTGAGCCTGTCTCAACTCTCTCTTTATAATCCTTCCCAGCTCCCCTTCCATAAGAAGTCTGGCATCCTCTGACAGCGGTGCCTCACTGTCAGACTGGGTGCTACTACTCACTTCTACCTTTGCAGTCACTCTGTCCAAGGGAACATCAGTACCCACAAGCTGTGGTCGCTCACCTTCAGTCTCACTGCTACAGGGCACATCCCTCCCTGAAGTAACCACCTCTCTAGTCCTGGCAGCAAGTGTGCGGTCTGTCTACATCTCCCCCAAGCTACCAGACCCACATGCATGTCTCCAAGCCTGACCACATGTAACTGCATGAACACATGGTACTGCATTATCAAAATCATTCCCTATCAGGACATCTGCTGGGATATCCTCAAACACACCTATTTTCTGGCTTCCTTTTCCACCCTCCAAGTCAAGGGGAACCCTAGCCAAAGTATTTAGAATGGGTTCCCTCCTAAAGCTCTGACTGGAGTAGACTGCCCATGCAAGTAGTGCTCCTCTGTAACCATTTCAGGCTTCACAATGGTTATGTCAGAGGCTGTGTCTCTCTTAACAATGGTGTCTTTCCCATTCACTAAGATAGTATATAACCTCTTGTGGTAGTTTGGTACCCTTGTTGTTTCAAGACAACCTACTGTTGGCATTTTGGCATTTCCACTTATTGGCTCTACCACCTTTTGTTCCCTACTTTGCCTCTGTGGACATCTATATGCTACATGGCCCCACTGGTTGCATTTAAAACATTTAAACCTAGGTCCTGGAAGTGTACCTGGACTAGTGTCTTCCACTGCTACTGGCAGATTCTGTTGGGGCAGTCTGGGCTGCCCACTATGGGTTCCCTTAGACCCATGAACAGCACTGGGTGTCCCTTTCCTGTGCAGTTATGCCCTGTTTGCTAGGTATAGGCCTCCCTACTTCCCCAACTCATCTACAGTAAGGCATTGTGTATTAGCTAGCCAGATCCTCATGTCATCAAGCAAAGTGCTAAAGGCTTGTTCCCTCACCAAAAGGTCTGCCAGCCCTTCAGAAGTGGTCACCCAGCTATGAAAATGAGTGCTTAGTTCAGCAACATATTCACACACACTTTCATCTGCCTTGCATCTATGCTCATAAGCATTTTCCTATAAGCTTCAGGTGTTAGCTTAAAAAATTCTAGCAAACAATTCTTTACAACATTATGATTTAAAAAGTCATTATCAGATAGTTTGGACTGAACAGTTACAGCTTTACCATGGAGTAAGGCGGTCAGGAACCATACTCAGAGCCCTTTGCATGGCTGATTAATCCAAATAATCTGATCATCCTTCTGGTTGCTATTCTCTGATGTAGCTATGACTAAAGCTGCAATCATGTCTGCTTTAGTCAGGTTTCCATACACTAGTCCTTTAGCCTGGCACATCTCAGCTAACTGGCTCAGTGTCAGCTTGCCATACTCCTTTACTGACATGCTTATCTGCTCTCCCTGACTAACTAAGCTAACAAAAGAAATAAAACAATTGTGATATGAACTTTGAATGTTCACTGCATGGCTGATTTAGAGTACAAACACCTTCAGTGATCACTGTACACAAGCTACAGAAATTCACTATCCACACCACTACAAGCCAAATAATATGTGATGTGGCTATCTCATCACAATCAAATGATTAATATTTTATATGGATATCCCACCACTGCCAAACAATTAATATGTGATGTGGGCATCCCGCCACTGCCAAACAATTAATATGTGATGCCCCTGCCCTGGCCTAGAAATCAAGGAGCCTCAATCCTCACCATTAACACCAGTGAGGGACATGCACATTGGGAGGATGATAGGTACACACACAGTAAAGTACAATTTCCGTTAAGGGCACACAGAGATCACAGTCAGTCTGGGGCTGGTTTCTCCCTCTCTCTCTCGCCAGATCCCCAATAAGACTCCCCACTGGCACAACTATAGGGTTAAGATCTCAGCTGAGTGGTCAAGCTAAAACCTCCGGCACTCTCTCTGTCCAACCAGTGCTTCATGTGCCTGCCCAAGTAGCTGACACACACACACTCTTTTTATTTATTTCAAAACACACAGACACTCCTGGGGAAGGCTGGCATAGGTTCACTAGCTATACCTCCTTCTGCCCAGACTATACGGTAGTACCAACTGCCACCAACCACCCTTATCAGCTACTATAAGGCCCTTACCAAAGGGTGCCCAGTCTTACTGTATAATGTTACTATTATCCAAATGGTAAGTATGACTAAGACTTGAAGGCTATTTAGGAGTGACTTGTACAGTATCACCAAATACATATGTAAGTACACTAAGAGCTTAAATATCTTTACACAAAACCAGCCACAATTAAAAGGTTTAAATATATTTAATATAAATAATAAAAGCACAAGACAATACTCATTAACTCAACACAGTGACAATAGAGTTCACAATCACAGGAAATACTTTAAAATAACATAGCATGATAGAAAAAAGAAAACATCTAACTAATCTTGCTATATTCCTATCTATCGCTAATAGAAACTACATGCTAAATAACGTACTTACAGAGCAAGGCAAAGTGCTGGTGATGTTGTCAGATCCAGAACAAAATGCAAAATGCATTCACTTTCTCTCTCAGATAGTTCTTAAATTAATAATACACATTACTGCTGAATTATCTCAGATTACACTATTCTTGTCACCTCTGCCTAAGTTCCCAGGCTAGCAGGACCTTAAGTATTTTTAACAAAGACATGTTAAATTTTATCTCTCAGAAGCTGACAATTCTGTCTTAGAAGCTTGCCTGAAACTGGAAGTCGTAAAACAATTACCTTGGAAACCTGTAATTACCTCTGTTTCCAGACATAGAAAGAAGATCCTAGCCTAGACATCCTATCTCTTAGCTGAGATAAACTACTTTATAACACATCGTAAAACTCTTTACTTATCAACTTATTTTCTCAGTGTTTTGCAAGTATATTCCAATTTCTACTATGAAAACATACATTTGCGTTGGCATAGAGTTTATACACATTTCTGCTCTTTTCCAGCAAGGTGCACTGTGGTTGCAGTCTTGAAGTTCAGCAAATAACATAGTTTTCTTACATGTGTAGGACAAGCATACAAATCATATTACTGTTCCCAAATGACATTTACAAAATTCTATCTAGCTGGGCTGGCAGTGTCACATTTCTATATACATCATATTAATATTTTCAGGTGACATATAATTATTTGCAAAATTCCAGCTAGCTGGGCTGGCAGCATCTTAGTTTATCACAGTCATAGTAAGATAAATTGCATTACAGTGAGTGATTCAGAGAATAGGGATGTAGTAGATGTTAGAGTGTGATGTCATGCAGGTAAACTGATAACAGACCCTGGGAACTATTGCCCTATAAGCCTGACTATCTTGGTCTGCAAGGCTATGGAGTGCATCATCATGGAACTCATTAACAGAGACATTGGGAACCTCCAAACACTGGGCCCTACCCAGTTCAGCTTTGTTAAGGGCAGATCATGTCTCCTAAACCTGGTGGACTTCTTTGAGGCAGTTACCAAGGCCATAGATAAGGGAAAGGTGGTACACACAGCCTACCTAAACTTCACTAAGGCCTTTGACACCATTCCCCATTCTGGTATTATAGACAAGCTCACCAGCCTGAACATAAACCCCTACATCACAAGATGGGTTGCCAACTGGCTCACGGACAGAACTCACATGATGAGAGTTGTGGGAGCTAGGTCCGAGTCTAAACCGGTTACAAGTGGCATTCCCCAGGGCTCAGTCCTGGGACCCCTTCTCTTCAGCATTTACTTCTCAGAGGTACAGGCAAGCACAGGAGGACTATGGCTGACCAAGTTATGGCACTGTGGATACCAAAAGGGGGCTGGGAAGAGTAGCAAGTCAATTGGCATGCACAGTCATGCAAACATATGTGTATATGCCTTGGCATAGGAATGGAGAAACATCAATGGCTGTAATATTTCACTATCTAGGAGATAATGGTGCTATTATAAGCCTCATGCATACATAGTATGCATATTTATGAGAAGGGTAAAGCAGACATGAGCTTCCAGAACCAGGTGTGACATTGACTGGTGCAGAACATGAAGGCAGTGGACAACCATAATAAAACAATATTACAGGTGTATCACAGGACCACTGATATGTTACTGCATGCCAAGATGACACATGAAATTCCAGTGACATGTTGAGCATTGAGGGTTGCTTCTCAATGAGGTGTTGGAATTTCTGGTTTTCCTTATGAGGGAAGTTGAGAGTACTTTCATACTTGATGGTGGCTTAGATGTGCAAACTGAGCTGGAAACAGCTATTCAAGTATCTGTACAGGATGAACCAGGCTAGTAGTAACATGACCCATTACTGTAGGACACAGGCTTGTAACTGTGAATGGTTTACTCAAACAGAAATGCTTATGTGTAATCCAGGAATGTCAGGGCTACAACAGTGACAATTTGTACCACAAGATATGTGTGTTCCCATAGGCTATGTTTACAATTGGCATGTAACAGTCCTTGTGCCACATGGCGATGGGAGTCACCTGTATTAGCCAGCATTGCTACATGCATGTTATTTGTGAGTATTAGAATGTTCTACTCTTATAGAGGCTCCACAGAACTGTAGCTGGTTCAATTGACATCTTGTGCTGGTACCATGAATCTTAGCCAATGTATTATAGGTAGATCCATGTCCCCCTCTCCAGAACAGCAAAAAAAAAATGATCAGCTTATTAAAGTTAGATCCATGCCCCCCCCCCCCCAGCTTGTCCACTGAAGAGTGACAAAAAAAAACAAAAGTCCATTCTTTCTACTGATACACCAGCCAGGTGGCCTGATGCATGACACTCCTCCTCCCTCCTGTCCCAGCCATTCAGGTTCTGTTTCTGTGTCCTGCCCCAAACCGCTCCTGTCCCACATTTTATTAAAAAAAAATCCTGTTTTAAACTGTAGCAAACTGATTGCTAGAAAGGTAGTAAACAGTTGCTACAATATATACTCTGCCTACACAAAGCACTATAGCACTCATGTTTTAAACAGAAAAAAACTTCTTTAAAACTGTAGCAAACTTCTTGCTACAATGTAGCAAATGGTTGCTACCCATTTATTTCTTGCCTGAATGGAGTGCTACAGTGCTAAGGTTTTAGTTAAAAAAGTGACTTTGTTTTTACTTTTAAATTGTAACAAACTGCTTGCTACAATGTAGCAAAGAGTTGCTACTGTTGATACCACACACATGGAGCACTACAGCATTCAGGTTTGACTGCAAATGTGATATTGGCTTTTAAAAGCTGGTATTGAATTAAATAGAGCTCCAGATCAGCTGATCACACCCACCTAATACTTTGTGCCCATGACCATTGCCTATCACTCCCCACCCCAGCTACACTATTGAAGTTCCAGCACAAGAGGTTAGAACATACTTGATGTTCACAGGTCACAGGTTGCTCATGATGATGGCACTATGCACATGGCAGAATCAGATGACTCAGTGATTGTCACTGAGAGGTCATGATCTCTGAGTGCACAGCTGGTAAAGGTATATGATCCTTCACATATCCATATACGATGCAGTGAACAATCATAAATGCGTACGCTATTTAAATCCAAGCAATGTGAGAGGGAGGGCATAAAGGAACACCTTAAAGAAGCATCATAAAAATATTTGCTGAAGTTTAGAAATTAAATTGATCCAACTAGAAACACTATGATGCTATAGTTTTAATTATTTGACTCTAGGTTCATAATTTTGACAGCAATATTTTCTTCCATAGTGTTTAATATATTTAGTTTTCCGATACTTCACTATAGGGATGGATATCATTAACAGCCAGGCAAAAATATGTCATTTCTATCCCAAAAGGAATTTTTTGCAATTATTTTGTGTCTATTAATTTTTGCAAAAATCACAATTTGCACCTCATATGAGCATTTATTAATGTTTGGCTTGGTCCTCACCTAGTGTGTCTTCAGTACTGATTATAAATGTCCTTTCAGTCTCCATGAGGGTCTGTTCTGATGGTTCCAGTTCTCTGAAATATCTCAAAGACATATCAGTATGTGAACTGACAATGCTTGAAAGTGTCCCTTGTTGCATGTATATTTGTGTCAGTGGCCTTTTATAAACAAGTGTCCCATATAAGGCTAAATCCTGCATTCTGTTGGGATAAGGCCTAGTTCTCCATGGATAAAGTGACTTACCCCTGCTGTTGTTTGATCATGGTTAAACAGCCATTGATCTGGCTTAGGCCTAGCTCTCCATGAATAAAGTGACTTACCTCTGCTGTTGTTTGATCATGGTTAAACAGTCATTGATATGACTTGATTAGAACAATGTCACACTATGTATTGTGTTTGTTGAAATCAGTGTACGGTGATCGGTGGTCATTGTGTGACTTGTGCATGTATGTGTGCATAAGGAAGGGGTGTGGTGTATCTGTGAGCAACATGCTGGCAATAATTTTCTTCATGTTCCATCACAGTCAGACCTCAGCATTATAGACAATAAATTGCTATCTGTAATAGTTTGGGCAACATGTGTGTGTAGAAGCAACTAATTGCTGGCATGGTGATGAAGCTAGTAACATGAACAGTCTGCTGTGCTTGGTTTTCTGGTTCAGCTCTTCATTGTGCCAACTTTTGTGTGGAGAATGCATGTCCTTTCCATTTCTGTTTGGGTTTTATCAGTATCACCTATTAATGAGGATTTCTGTAGGAGTCAGATGTATCGCCTTGACAGCCATGGATGGATGACTGGATCTATGGAAGTACACAGAGTGAGAGAGAGAGAGTGTGTGTGTGTCTGTTCATGAGTGTCAGTGTGTGTGTGTGTGTGTGTGTGTGTGTGTGTGTGTGTGTGTGTGTGTGTGTGTGTGTGTGTGTGTGTGTGCATGAGTGTCAGAGTGTGTGTATGTGTGTGTACATGCATGTGGGCATGAGTGTCAAAGTGTGTGTGCATGTGTGCAAGCATGTGTGTGTGTGTGTGTGCATTTGTATGAGTTTGAATGTGTGTGTGTGTGTGTGTGTGTGTGTGTGTGTGTGTGTGTGTGTGTGTGTGTGTGTCTGTCTGTCTGTCTTTCTGTGTATGTGTTTATGCAGTTTGTAATAGAATGGGCTTGTCATGGACAGTGTTTGTATCTTTGTGCATGTGTGAATAAAGTAATGTAAGTGAGTTTTTTTGATATAGTTGACTTGTTAGGGGGAAATGATACTAAGTATGTATGTACATGTACAAAAAGTAATATCACAGATTTTATCTGTGAACACACTGTATTTGGGGACATATATATATAACTCTTCTGGGTGGCAGTAAAAACAAAACCATTAAAAATTATCCATCAATAGTAAGGCCTTAAAGGCGTTATAAGTCTTAGGTTCATCAAACAGAGAGATAAAGCCCTGACTGTGATCCAGGCAATGGGGTTTCAGTTAGCAGCCCCAGCACTGGACATGCTGGGTAGGAAGGGAGAGGAGGGAAGAGATGAGGTCTGTTCATTTCTGCTAGAGGGGATGGAGAGGTTTGCATATACAGACAGGGGCACACAGAGCAGAGAAAAGCAATCCCCTCCATGGGGAAGATTGGAGAGATCACTGTTATTGGGGGGGGTCTAGTCCACTTGAAGGAAAGATCCCTTGTGGAAGTGAAAGAGACACATTCCATAGTGCCTTTCCAGGTATGAGGCAGGAAAGGGATATGAAGAGAAAAAACTAAAAATATGCTTGAACCACTTGTGAAGGCTGCCTGGATGATGATCTCTCTCTCTCTCTCTCTCTCTCTCTCTCTATCTCTATCTCTCTCTCTCAGCCAGATTTCAACCAATGATAATAACAAATGAGTTGAGTGACCAACAGAAGGTCTGACAGCTGGCAGGCAGTGTGGGTGCAAAGATCCACAAAAATAAATAAATACAATGCATCCTTGAAGATTAAATATTGTGAGCTTCTAGTAGTCAGCTAGTGGCTACATACTCTAACTATACAAGTGGATTTTGATCCAGTGTTAGTAAGGGTCCCATCCTCAATCTCTGCCCAGGGTCCCACCTAGTCTAAAACTGCCCCTGCTCAGAAATGCACTGAAAGTTGTTGCAGTTTGTGTGGAGACTGAGGACAGTTTGGCCATTACATCTTTAACTTTCCTTACACTCAGACATCAGAGTTCTCACCCCCTAGAGGGCCCATCTCTATACCGGAAGAATGCAAAGTTCCTATAATCACGGCTGCACAGGTAAAAAACACACTCTCCAAAGCCAAGAACACAGCATCCATGGGACCTGACAATATCCCAGGCTGTGTTCTACACAAACTACAGAATGAACTGGCACCCTACCTAAGCACCATGTTCAATCATAGCCTCACCTCAGGCTTTGTACCCACTGAATGGCGCACCGTGACAGTTATCCCACTCCACAAAGGGGGAGCCATGACGGACCCAGGGAACTACTGCCCCATTAGCCTGACGAGCCTGGTCTGCAAGGCCATGGAACGTATCATCATGGAACTCATAAACAAAGACATTGGTAATCTCCAAACTCTGGACCCTACTCAGTTTGGATTTGTAAAAGGCAGATCATGTCTCCTAAACCTGATTGACTTCTTTGAAGCAGTCACCAAAGCCATAGATGAGGGTAAAATGGTTCACACAGCTTATCTAGATCTCGCCAAGGCTTTCGACACCATCCCCCACTCTGGAATTATAGATAAGCTCACTAAACTAGATATAAATCCCTATGTCACAAGATGGGTTGCCAACTGGCTCATGGACAGAACCCACACTGTGAAAGTAGCGGATTCCAAATCCGACCTCAGACCAGTGACAAGTGGAGTACCACAGGGTTCAGTCCTGGGTCCTCTCCTGTTTGGTATCTACTTCTCTGAAGTGCAGGGCAACACAGAAGGTCTTTGGCTAACAAAGTTCGCAGATGACTGCAAACTAGGAGCCATAATCGAAACTCCTAACGATGTGGACAAACTACAAAAGGGCCTCACTGAGACAAATACCTGGTGTCAAAGCCATGGCCTGAAGCTCAATGCCAAAAAGTGTATTGTCATCCCCTTTGGTAAAAACTCTGTACCCATGAACTACCACATAGCCGGTAGTCTACTTAATGCCAAAAATGTGATAAGAGACCTTGGGACACAGGTGGACGGTAGTCTCTCCTTTGATAATCACATCACCACAGTGGTCAGGAAATCCTTCTACGTGGCTCATCTCATCACAAAAGGATTCTCATCCAGAAAAAAAGAGGTCATTGCTCCCCTCTACTCATCACTCATTAGACCCATTATAGAGTACAACGCCCCTTTTGGTATGTACCTCACAAGACATCTACAACAACTGGAAAGACCACAGAAATACCTCACAAAGAGGATTACTGGCCTCAAACAGATGCCCTATGCAGACCGTCTCAAAAAGCTACAGCTTTACTCCATCGCATATTGCCTACTCAGAGGTGATCTCTGACTAACATACAAAGCTATGTCAAACCCAGAGCTGTTGGACATGCTCCACTTAAAGAAATCCCAATCCCTCCAAGCTACACACTCTCTGGACCTAAACCTTGTCACCACAATAAACAGAACATGCTGGAGGGATAGATTCCTGTCCCAGAGACTTCCCACACTCTGGAACAAACTACCAATCTATGTCAAACAGAGCTCCTCATTAGCACTCTTCAAGAAAAATCTTGATGATTGGATGGGAAATAGGAAATTCACCCCGGGGATCAGTTCTGTGGCTCTGCTCGACAGGGGCACAGGAAAATAATTTTCGTGGGTGGCAAAAGCCAGGGTACATTTTTTGGCTAGGCTTGTATGGGCCCTAGGGCCGATAGCCTAGTACCTACCTATGAACCTATGAACGTATAAAGAAGTTTTCTATAGCTAGTGTGGGGGGACAGTGTGGTCATTATTATTTACATTTTCCTCAAAATCAGACCTCAGAGATTTGCAGAGAAGTTTCTATACCTCTATAGAAACACAGCACTGTTCAAGAAAAGTTGGAATACATTAATGTATTTTTTTTTTTATTTCCTCACATTCAGACATCAAACATGTATATAAGAGGTTTCATTTCAGGGATGGGGTAAAGAGGCATGGTATATATATATATATATATATATATATATATATATATATGTGTATATATATATCTGACAGAATAAGTTGAAATATGTCAATGTAGCTATGTGTTCATTCACTTTCTTCCCAGTCTGACATCAGAGGGGTATATAAGGTGACTGCCTTTTGGGGATATGGGTGAGGAAGCATGCCATGTAAATCTATTACAGTAACAACTTGAAATACATGACTTTGACCATTTTTCTTTCATTTTCACCCATGTATAACACCAGAAGGGTGAACAGACAGTGACTAATTTTTTTAGCAGAGTAGATAGACACACACTATTCCCAGTGATTTTGGTATCCTCACAAGCGTTTGTGTATTGTTTTGCTGATTTTAAATGTTAAGCCTTGGACACAGCTTTTCGTTTTTTCTTGAAAGAAAACAAGACTGAATCTTTTTCTTAATCTGGTTGTCATGGGGTCAAAGGGTTAGGGAAAAAAAAACTATAAAATGCACTTCCAAGGATCTAGAGGGGCTGGATCATGAAGGTTAACACAAAGTGCACAATGTGGGCACACAGAGTGTAACCTAAGTGAATAGGTAGCACAAACATTGTGGTAGGGCTGTTCTTGAATTCAGCAAGTGCACATAAAGTGTACACTTTTGGTAGTGTTTATGAATCTCCCAGAATGTTTATTATGGGGCATTATGGCCCTCAGACCCCTGTCTTTATTCAGTTCTTTCTTCCAACATTATAGTATAGTATGTGCAAGTTATGATGTTTTGAAATGATGGAAGAAAAACCTGAAGCATGAGTCTTCTTCTTTCAGCTTTTCCTGTTAGGGGTCGCCACAGCTGAACGACAGTCTGCAGAATGATCGTCAGTAGAGTTTTATGGTGTCGAGTTGGCAGCCCAGTGCCCAACCATCCAGAGAAGGCACAGACACACACACACACACCTACAGCAATTTAGAGTGTCCAGTCCACCTTCAGTAGGTCTTTGGGATGTGGGAGGAAACTGCAGCACCCAGAGAAAGCCCACATGATCACAAGGAGGACATGCAGACTCCACATAGAAGGCATCCTAGCCAGGAATCGAACTAGAGAACCTCTTGCTGTGAGGCTGCAATGCTAAATGCACCACTGAGGCCATGAGTGAATGTTCTTTTCAGCGTGGGAAAGCCAGATTGGGTGGAAAATGGAGGAGGGCAATAGAAGTGTGCAGGGGTACTGTTGGGGATACAGAGGGAAATGATGAGGCCTTTGGAGTCTGTGGAACAAAAGGGATGCAGATGGAAGCTGGTAGACAGCAGGAGCAGGTGCTTGTAGTCCTTTGCCTAAGGCTCCATTTCACAGAAGGCTGTCCTTGATCAGATCGGCACACAAGCTGTTGACAAAAACTGCATTCAATTTTAGTCTCCCTTTCTTGAAATGTAACTAGAAATTAAAGATCACAAAGATGATAATGAACTGTGGAAAGAGTTTCCCCAAGTATGCTTAAGATCATTCAGATAAGGTGGATGCCTCCATTGCCTGTCTCATCCTTGGAATATCATCAGAAATTCAGTATTATGTTCATTGAGACCAACTTTGTCCAGCAACACTCTCGAAACTCCCTAGAGCGATGGTACAAAAGTACTGTTGCAGTAATGCAGGCTGGCATTTTCAGGCCATCAGCAACTGTCCTGCTTCCCAGACGATGGTGTCACCAATGACTGCTGTCCTTTAGTGTGTCGGCCAAGGACAGGCAATTAAGTCTTCATTTTACTAACTTGATAACCAGAGATAATGCCTTTGTATGTAGCTGCCCAGGCTTTCTAGAAGCTCAGTGTCGTCACACTGAGATGCTTAAGTATTAGATAAAAATGGTAGAAAGTCAGAAAAATAAAACCGGCTCCTGAACAGTAACACATTATTCATTTTATTTACAGGGGGGCTAGCCCCCTCACCCATGTCCACACATACCCAGTCTTTAATTACTGTCTCCAAATGTATTCCTCAGAGAAAATACCACTTCTTTTCCCAAGCGTATATCAGCTCTGGGACAGTACCCATTTCAAGACTGTGTCGGTCATTTTATTTAGTTATTCTGTAATTTAGTTTCATAAGCATCAGGATACTGAACAGGAAATTATTATTTGTTTTGACAGACTACTGTGTTCAATCATGTTATTTTGTATGTGTTATTCTATTAAATAAAATAATTCTGAATCATGTATTTAAAATGGTTTTAAAGTACATCTGTGCAGTGAAACATTACTATCTTGCAGAATACAAGTATTGTCTAGTATTTTTTTCTAAGTATGTGTGTCAGACAAATGAATTAAGGAGGCGTTTCTGCCTTATGCATGTGTATGCTATCATGTTTTCCATGTGTCTTTCTTAAGGAACAGACTGTGGTTTCAAGCAACAAAACCAGACTACATGCAGCATTTTGCATGTTCCATGTGCCTGCTCCTTATCAGTGTCAGACAGAACTTGCACTGTATATTTTCAATTATTTCATGATAATGCACTGCCATGTCTCAGAACAATACACCTTTCAAAATGCTTCTTCCTCATGTGGAAATAATACACTGTGTCATGTTTTACTCAATGTAAAATAAAGAATTTGTTAATTTTCTCCCTTATTCCAACCCATCTCCATTCTATCAAACAACGTTTCATTGCAGAATGATATGTAGGTGATGTCAGACTTTTGGCTTCTGCCTGTAACCTAGAGAGGCTTTGCACCAACAAATGACAAAGGGAAACAGGAAGACAGAATGACCCAAGCAGAAAACTAACAACAAGAATGATACCACAATATAAAGAAATAATTCTTGATTTCAACAATTGGCTATGTTTCTGGTGTCATTCAAAGGGGATCTAGTGTCTGTCCACCTAGGATGACATGCTCGACAAGCCATGCAGCTTCGCTACCAATGGCTTGCACCTGTCACCCTTAAGCTTTCGAATACTGGCCAAGGCTCTTGCCACCCCCATAGTGCCTTTTTTAGGCAAGGCTCAAAAGACAAACCCACCACTGTAAATAGCACAATTAACAAAAATCTGAGGGTAATGCTACTCAATGCCTGAAGTCTAAACCTCAAAATGCACACACTCGAGGCACTCCACAGTATGGAGACAATCGATATATGTGCAGTAACAGAAACCAGGTTTAAGGCTCCAGAGAGCACCCCAGCACTACCAGGCTACAACTCATACCATACATTTTGGCCACAGAACCCAAACCAAAATACAAAAGGCAGGGGCGTATCCATATTCATCAAGGATACCCAAGATTCCAGGTTAGTGGCATAGCACGATGCTTCAGAGATCATCCACGTGCAACTAACAATGGGCAAAACTGCAATTCAAATTGTAGCTTGCTACAGATCACCCACCATGTCCCAGGACTCCCATTCTGCATTTCTGGAAACACTGGGAAACATAAAGGTCCTACCAAACACCCTAATATTGGGTGATTTCAATTACTCAAACATTAACTGGGAGAATTACTCAAGTACTAACTCCCTTGCCCAACATTTCCTAGAATTTATAAACTCAAATGCCCTGGTTCAACTGGTCAACACTCCAATCAGAGGTGACAACATATTGGACCTGGTCATCACCAACATGGGAGATCAGTTTTCCAGACCGGAGGTCAACCCCTCACTGGTTAGATCTGACAATAAACAAATTATTTTGGATATCCACATTCTGCCCCCACCCCAAACAAGAAAACCACTGTGAAAAACTTTTCAAAAGCAATCTTCACATTACTTAAGACTGGGGTGGAAAGTTTCAAAGCCCCCATACTGAAGGATAACTCTGGCCAAGCTGCAAAATCCTTTACTAATGAATTCTACAGGCACCTACAAGAATGCATGGCTCGTGCCATCCCAAGCAAAACCAAGACTCACTCCTCCAAGAAAAGGAAACCAGTCTGGTGGACTCCTGCCATAAACAAGCTATACAATAGAAGGAGGAAACTAGTACAGAAAAGAGAAAATCCCAAGAAGGGAAGGCATGATCAGTATCAGCAAGAAACTAAGATCTCTCATAAAATCATCCAAGGCGAGCTTTGAAAGAAAGATTACCAAAGACTCCAAAGATAACCACAAGGCATTCTTTAGCTATGTCAAGAATCTAAGTGGCAATGCTCAGATCTGGTCAGAGTTAGTGCAGAATGGCACAAAATACACTGAACCGACCGATATTGCCAACATTCTCCCAGACAGGTTCAGTGCAAATTTCACCCCTCTCTCACCCCCAAAAGGGCCTATAACAATACCAGAAAAATGTAGAGTCCCTGAAATCACAGACACTCAGGTTAAAACAGCCCTCTCCAAAGCCAAAAACACAGCATCAATGGAACCAGATGGTGTCCCAGGCTGCGTCCTACATGAGCTCAAAGACAAACTAACCCCTCACCTAAACACACTATTCAAACTCAGCCTCTCCACAGGCTACGTACCAATAGAGTGGTGCACAGCAACAGTCATTCCGCTCCACAAAGGTGGAGTCACAACAGACCCCAGGAACTATCACCCTATAAGCCTGACTAGCTTGGTCTGCAAGGCTATGGAGCGCATCATCATGGAACTCATTAACAGCAATATTGGGAACCTCCAAACACTGGGTCCTACCCAGTTCGGCTTTGTTAAAGGCAGATAATGCCTCCTAAACCTGATGAACTTCTTTGAGACAGTTACCAAGGCTATAGACGAGGGAAAGGTGGTGCACACAGCATACCTAGACCTCACTAAGGCCTTCAGCACCATTGCCCATTCTGGTATTATAGACAAGCTCACCAGCCTGAACATAAATCCCTACATCACAAGATGGGTTGCCAACTGGCTCATGGACAAAACCCACATGAATGAGAGTTGTGGGAGCTAGGTCCGACTCTAAACCGGTTACAAGTGGTGTTCCCCAGGGCTCAGTCCTAGGACCCCTCCTGTTCGGCATATACTTCTCAGATGTACAGGCAGGAACAGGAGGACTATGGCTGACCAAGTTCACAGATAACTGCAAACTAGGGGCTATAATTGACTCTCCGGCTGACACAGACATCCTCCAAAAGTTTATCACTGAGACAGGTACCTGGTATCAACATCATGGCCTCAAGCTAAATGCCAAAAAGTGCATAGTCATCCCCTTTGGAAAAAACAAAGTACCCACAAACTACCACATAGGTGGTAGTCCTCCAAATATGGAAGATGTAATAAGGGATCTGGGGGACCCAAGTAGATAGTAATCTCACCTTTGATAATCACATTGCCAAAGTGGTTAGAAAATCCTTCTATGTGTACAACCTAATCACAAAGGTTTTCGCATCCGGATCAAAAGAGGTCATTCTGCCCCTCTGCTCATCACTCATCAGACCCATCATAGAGTACAATGCCCCAATTGGGATGTACCTTACAAGACACCTGCAACAGCTGGAAAGACCACAGAAGTACCTCACCAAGAGGATCATTGGCCTCAAACAGATGCCCTATGCAGCTCGAATGAAAAAACTCCAGCTGTACTCGGTTGCATACCGCCTACTCCGAGGTGATCTTTGCCTGATATACAAGGTCATGTCCAACCCAGACTTGATGGACATGCTCCACCTAAAGAAAACCTTATCCCCTCGAGCCACACGCTCTAGGGATCTAAACCTCACCACAACAATAAATAGGACGTGCCCCAGAGATTCCCCAATCTACATTAGGCAGAGCTCCTTGCTAACATTCTTCAAAAGAAACTTGACGGGTGGATGGGAAACAGAAAGTTTACCCCGGGGATCACTTCAGTGGCTCTGCTGGACAGAGGAACAGGGAACTAATCTAAGGGGGCAGCGGAAGCCAACACATTCTGGCAAGGCTTATAAATGCCTTTGGGCAGATAGCCTAGTACCTACCTATGAACCTATGAAACAAAAGACATGGCCATCCACTTCTGCTGAAATGTACAAATGCCTTTTCCCCTACTGGGATTCCTAAATTTACTGAGCATTGACAGGAGTTCTCTTCTTACTATTTCTGATTGATCTGTGGTTGGGAACAGACAAAGCAGTTTCGAAATGGCCTTCTAGTAAAAGGAAAGAAAAAATAAGGCAATGTGGTACAAGTCATCAAGATCTCAAATAAAACTGGATTTAAAAAAAAAAACTTTTGCCCTGAGGATTTAGGCCTGTTTGCCACTAGATTTGTTAAAGAATTAAATTTATTAACATAACAAGATGGTGGTATGCAAATGAGATGTAGAGAGTCAGTAGAGTCTGCTGGTGTACAGAAATCCAGAGTTCACATCCTTATTCAGCCAGCAAACACACAATTTATTTTATTTATATTTATGTATGTGTTTCTGCATGTGTCTGTGTGTGTGCATGTGCGTGTGTCTAATATATATCTATATATATATATCTATATATATCTATATATATATATATATATATATATATATATATATATATATATATATTTTTTTTTTACATGAGCAGTGGAGTGACCCAAATACACACATCTCAGCATGGAATGGGAAATATATTCAAATTGCTTGCTATCAACTGACATACCACAACATATGAAACATTACATTAGTAAAGACATGATTCAGGATTAAGATTATATCCTATAAATGCTGTGAGACAATAAATTAAAGTAAAATAAAGTAACTGATCAAGTGAACCGGTCATCATGGGCTCTTTTCAATGACAAGTCAGGCCATGGGGCAAGGATAAATGTAATAGTTGTGAATAGTTTAGAATATTCGATCAAGCAGTCTGTTTTTAGGTGGTGGGAGAGGCCAGAATACTTGGCAAAAACCTGAGCAGACATGGAGAAACATGCAGACTCCACAGAGGCAATGAACAATGATCAGTCTTAAACCCCAGACCCTTCAGCTGTAAGACAGAATCAGTAGATTCTGTCTTATTGCCACATGAAGTGAGCAGAGACAGAAGCTGTTATATCATTTGAAGCAGCACTACTGGGTTGCAGTACTGACCTCTCTGGGTCGCAGTACTGAGCTCTCTAGCTACATAAAATCTGTGACCTGAGTTCAAACTCCACTACATTCTTCAGTGAGCGGATTCAAACTCATAACCCTTAGGCTACTAAAGGGTTCATCATATCAGCATATAAAATTTGGATCAATGTTCTGTCATCAGTAATGTCACTGAGATTCAGACCAGTTTCCAAGGTGCAGAGAGTCTGGCAATCTGTTTGGGGCATTATATTTTATACAGTCATACCTGCTGAGAGGAAACACATGATCTTCAGCTTCCTGACATTCACAGGTACTATACTGTGTTCATTTGGCAATATGAGAGCTACAACAACAAATGGAGTCTGCATGTGAAACTGCAAAACTGACTTGCTTTTAAAATACTGAAGGTCTATTTACATTTATAACCTGCTCAGATGCAACCAAACTGCAATGGTTGTAAGATGATGCATTGTGAAAGGCATACTGATTACGCATTTAATATATCAAAGCCTGAGTAGATTAGAAAAGGTGAGACTCATATTTTATGAGTCAGTAAACCAACACGGGTCCCAGCTTACGTTCAAAGCAGCAATACCAAAAATAAGAAGGAAGACGGCAACCTAAAAATACAGCATATATATATATATATATATATGTGTATATATATATATATATATATATATATATATATATATATATATATATATATATATATATATATATAAATTTAATTACACTCAAGTGTAATTCATTTAAGTGTTGGTATGATGCATCCACGTAGAAAGATAAAAAAGAAACAAACCACAGCATGAGATTAGTGCAGGTAAATGCATTGGCTGTTTATATCCTGCCACCAAGTTCAAATAACAACCAAGCAACTCTACATTACAAACAGTATTTATTTTATTTATTTAACATTTGTTGACCGGGAAAGTCCGACTAGGTTCCACAGATCCTGTTTTCAGTGGAGGCCCGGGGAGAAATGCTCCAGACGCATGTGTTTAGAATGTATGTTTCTTCTCCTGCAGTTTGCCTGTTATTAAGGGCAACAAAAGATGCAGAGATCAGTCTGCAAGCAAATAAATACTTACAGAAAAAAACTCATCTTATAATAAGACATTTGCTCAGTATATAATTGTTTGTGCTTCCTCAAGTTCAAAACCAATCAGCAGTGCAAAACGTTCGCTTACATTTTTCAGAGTAAAGAATATTTCTGCAAAATGTTGCACTGTGTTAATCCAGTAATACCTGGATTTGAAGTCACATAATTCAAACTAAATGACGTAAGGTGTCATCAAACTGCCTTTAGTACCTAGCAAAGGTAATGTTTTTAGTACTCAAATTATTAACCAGTGAACACAAAGACTCACTACAGCAACGGATGGAGTCTGGAAGTGAAACTGCCAAACAGACTTGGAAAGCAAACTTCCAGCCTTTAGAATTTATTATGGACACAAGAAGTTCCCAGCCTACACCCTGCTGGTGGAAAACAAAGAGACTGTGCCTCAGTGCTTTAAATCCTTGTCTCCTGTATTAAAACTACTAAAGAGTTTTAAGACTGAGCCTTTGACACTGGGTAAGTTGTTAGATGGCTGCTTGAAAGGGGAGGGGTGAAGAAGTTTGTTTAGCATCTTAGAGTGCAAGAGTACAGGGAATGAGTGACAAAGAGCTGACTTTTATTGATCCTCTAGATTGCTCCATTTCAGCTGTATTGATCTGATAATTGTTCTATCTCACCTCTCGTTTAAGCTGCTTTCACTCAGCCACGTCTCCCTTTCTCTCACTTTCTCTCTCGGTTTCTCTTTACTTCCTTTGGTGGAATGAAAAAGTTCAAATTGCTAAAAGGAGAAGATGCTGATAAGTAACAGATGTGATATGACCTCAATCAGAAAAAATGCTATGCGATTTGCAAGGTTATGCAAACTAAAATGGTTTTAGAATAAGAATTTTTTAAGCTCATGTAAAACCACTTTTGTTTTAGCTACAGAATGCATCAATTCAGTTTGTATTTTCTCTACAGCTTATTTATGCAAGAGAAAGCATGTTTAAAATGGCTGCATATAGTACACTGCTATAGTAGGCCTTGCAGTCATTTCAGTTTTTTTCTTTTTTTTTTTTATTTAAGAATTGCAATATCACCTTTATTTCTAACTGTTTATAGTTAAAATGTGATTAATACAGAAGGTTCTGGGTACTTACGTATTATCACAACCAGATTTTTCATGGCAATAGCGGTTGCTTCCCAATCATCTCATATGTTTGTTAAAGTTGCAAAAATGTCATAAAATATGTTATCTGTACCACAACAGTTTGCTTTGTGGAGTATTATCAATCACAACTGAGACACATAGTGTTGTTGGTTCTGTATGTACTTTACTGCCAGCATGTCGCTTATTACAACTCTGCCTGCTGCACGTTCATTTTCAGAATATTGGTGGAAACAGCACTTGGACATGAAATTCCAAGGCTTAATCACAATACACACTTCAGAAGGGAAGTCTGCATACCCAAATTGTTTTCTCCCAGAATATCCTGCAACTATCATGCTTGATTAACAACTGGTTGCGAATAACTTTACATTACCTTATAGTTCTTTTAGTTTGACAGAACCCCAAACAGTGGTTTTCTACTGCAGATACTCTGGATGAGCCTGTCAAAATGTCAAGCAAAAATTAAATGAAACTGTACTATCAATCTGAAGAGAAACATGTTTGGGCTAATTATTCCCTCACCCAGTAAAGAGGCTGTTGACCTACAAACTAGCTTGACTTTTTTGGGGGGTAAATCATGACATCACCAACTACCCACATCTCTTCAGCTAGCTCCGTTTCCATTCATCAAAAAGAGAGCATCCATGACAATTCCAGCGTACCTGTGTAATGCACGCAAAACAGGAACATGTTTTTTTCAATACTTTGGCTTCCTGCAGTTAATGTAAAGTTATTTGCCAGCAATAACGAGTCTGAATAACAACTTACAGTGTTTCCTGAACTCATCTCGATCCCAGTATATGATTTCGCAACCGCCAAAAATCTGGTTGCGATAATACGTAAGTATTAAGTTCTGTAACACAATCATCCACAGGATTGCAATGCTTAAAGTAGAAAACAAAGTAACTTGAAAGAACAGAAAAAGTAAATAACAAAAATTAACAGTACGCACAAACTATGTGATATTATTTATAGTATCTCTTCTATGCAATTTCTATTAAGATATGAGATAAAGCACAGAATTTGTGGCTGGGCATATCCATTTCTCTGCAGAATAGGTTCAATCACTCTCACTTATTTTGATTGGAGTGGATACGTTGTTCCTGTAGTTCATCCCACCTTCCGCACTTTCTCCTAATCTTCCCTCCTGCCTTTTTTCCCCATATTATGGTTCAGTGGTGCACTAGTTAGTGATATAACCTCAGTGCAAGAGGTTCTCTGGTTCGATTCTCAGCTAGGGTGCCCTCTGTGTGGAGCCCTCCCTGTGTTCGCGTGGGTTTCCCTGTGTTCACGTGGGTTTTCTCTGGGTGATCTGGTTTCCTCCCACATTCCAAAGACATGCATCTGAAGCCTTTCTCCCTGGGCCTCCACTGAAAATGGACAATGTCCCAGTTGGACTTTCCCAGTAGACAAATGATAAATAAATATTATTGATACCTGAGCATGCATTTGGGCCATCACTAAATATTAGCAGTCCAAGAAGTAATTTTTCATCTCTGTTCCATTTATTGCTGTCAAGGATCAACAGGAAATGTCTACTTCTAATGAGACTGTCATGTGTTTCCTATTATTTCCTTACCTCTAGTAGTCTGGGACAAACCAAGAAAAAACATGTATCCAAGATTCCACTTTCCCATCCATGCATATCCAGCATTCCATAATTGCTCCTGGAGAAAAATTGCTCACTCAAATGTGTATGCATACATACTTTTGCTGACATTTCCACAAAAAATATCAAATCTTCTGAAAATAGTTATCTCCTTCAATGCTGAGTACATTTCTAGCTATTTTCTGGAAAGCACTTGCTTTCCCAGCTTATTCTCCCAGTACGCCATGAACCTCCTATCCATTGTGTCTTTAATTTCTTTTATTGCTTTATAGATTTTTGGAAGAAATTTACTAGACAACCATACTGGATTTTGCATTTCCAGAAAACACTTTCTCATTTTGTTCATTCTAATCTGCCTACCACTATCATTGCTTAGTTTTATATGTATGCTTTATTCTGTTATGTAACAGAAATGTCCATAATTTAGGCATGTTACTTATTTTTTAATGTAGCTGTAGCGTTGTTGCCTCACAGTTAGACGTTGCCCGTTCGATTTTCAGTTAGAGCGTCTTCTGTGTGTCAACATGCGTGAATGGGCATTCCTTCGTTGAAGGTTGTGCGTTAGGCCCAGCAAGCCAGCATGTAAAAATCTACTGCCAATCATTAGCGGACTGGAGTTCCGCTGTGGCGACCCCTAACCGGAAAAAGCCGAAAGACACAATTTTTTTTTTTAATGTATCCAGTGTAATGAAAGACTGACTTTCCTCCAAGTGTTGCCACTACTTTACTTCTGGATACGTCTGCAGCCAGGGGATCATTTAACCTTTCTTATTGACCCTTTGTGCTGTTAGTTCAGCTGGAACATACCTTGCCTTATAGTCTTCTATACCTACATGTTTCAACATCCGTCCTAAAGTTTTTCTAAATGCTCTCCGTAATCCCCCAGTTTATCATTATCAAGGTTCCAAAATACTATCTCTGGATCCATTTGCCTGAACTTCAATGGTGATATTCCTTAATCTAACCAACTGGAATTGTATGTTAGAGATTGCCATTGCATGTTGCAGCCATTCTAAGTTGTGCTGTACTCCTATATGTCACAAGCCTCGGGTGGCTAGTCCCCTATATCCCTAAGTTTTACTAGTCTGCCCAAGGGTACTCTTAGTTTAGACTCCCACCCATATGAAACTGGGCAACATGTTTTTTAAATTCCTAAAAAAGGATTTCCCCTAATCCAGTGGTATTGCTTAGAACCTAAAGGATTTCCCCCGATCCAATGGTATTGCTTGGAACCTAAAGGATTTCCCTTAATCTAATAATATTGTTTGAAACCTATGTAACATAAGAGGTATAGCAAACATTTGCAGAGGTTGAATCTTGTAATCCAGTTCCATTTCCAACATCCTTTTACTTCCTTAACCATTCCATAACCTTCTGTTGCATATTTTCATACATAACCTTAATCAGTTCCTGCAGGGCTGATGTAAGATTTACTCCTAGATAAGTTATCACATTTTTTGAAGCACCTGTAGATACTTCCTGGCTATTTTTTGAGAAGGGAGGTAATTTAAAGATAAAGCACAATCTCTTTGCTATGTTAATTTTATAGACTGAAACTCTGGGAAAGTCTGTTTGGAGTTTAAATAATTTATATAACTGATTCTATAGATTTGAGACATAAACTAACAGGCCATCTTCTGCATATAAAACAGTCTTTGCTTCCTGTCCCCATGTGACTCCCTTAATCTAACAGTGATAGGATGTAATAACAGGGACAGGGGGCACCCTCGGCTAATGCTCCTTGTGACCCCAAAGTGTGATGTTGGCTTTGCATTTATTTTTAACTGCAGTATTAGCACCTTGATAGATATTTTGCATCACTGAAAATTGATATTTCCATAATACTTTGAATAGAAATACCCAGTTCACTCTATTAAAAGGTTTCTCTACATCTAGCCATATCATTATCACTTGCTGTTTGATTTGCTCAGACTGATATATCATTGTTAATGTTTTAACACATTACCAAAAGTCTTCCTCCTTTTTACAAATCCATACTGGTCCATCTATAAGCTGTGGGTAAGTTTTATCAATCCTTCTTCCATTATCACCATAACATTTTGGAATTCTGACTTAATACTGAGAAAGGTCTGTATGAACTAATGATTAATGGATCCTTTCCTGGTTTTAGAAAGACTAATATTACTGTTTCAAGAGGAGTGCAGAATATGAGAATGCAGTACTTGATTTAATAAAACTAATAAACCCTCTCTTAACTGTTTATCCCAGATAGTTACATTTCAAATGGGAGCTCATCTGGACCTGGTGATTTATCTCTTTCAACTCATTCATCAAAATTGGTTGCACCAATCGAATGGCCTCATTTAAAGTAAGTAACCCGAATGTTAAGTTCTGATAAATACTGATGTATTTGCTCTTCACTAACCTCTTCACCTGGTTGTGTTAAGTGCACTGTGCTGAACTATCACTGGATCATTTTAATACAGCTATACCTGTTTTGCCTCTTACCTTAAAGACCATCTTTTTTCCAATTTACTTTGCCTGATCCCTAAGAAGGGCTTGTTAATTGCTTAACTTTTAAATTCTCTTTCTGTCTCCATAATCTTCACATCATTTATTCCCTTTTAATGTCTCTCAATAGGCTCTCTTGACTTTAAATTGGCTACTTTATAAACTTTTAACTAATCTTCTAGATTTTTCTTTGAACCCTATCTGTAGCTCTCCTCTGTTTTATATTTACTCATTTTTTATCCTATCCCATCCATCTGCAAGTCCTGTACCAGGTGGGCCTTTTCCCCAAAGTGCTAGAAATAGTTTCCTTACAGCAGGAAGCAGCAGTGTTTTTTCTTATATCTGTTATCTATATTTAACTCCATTACCAAATATTCATGGCCGCGGTGGTACAGCGGTAGCATTATTACCTCACAACTAGAGGTTCTTCTGTTCGATTCTCGGCTGGGCCTGGGAATGCCTTCTGTGTGGAGTCTGCATGTCCTCCCCGTGGTTGGGTAGCATTCAAAAGAAATTCATGTGTGAATGAGCGTGCCTTCATTGAAGGTTGGGTGTCGAGCTGGCACCTCGGCATTTCGTAAAAATCTACTGCCAATTATTAGCGGACCGGAGTTCCGCTGTGGCGACCCCTTACCGGGAAAAGCCGAAAGACAAACAACAACAACCAAATGTTCATGGCCTGAGATAAAAATAAAGAACCGCAATGAACCTTTACATATTAAACACAATCATGGTCTTTTTTAGCCCATCCCCCTTCAGTACTTACAAAGTGTCATTACTGCCACTAATTTCTACACATATTTAATGATCATACTATGATGACCCACCACTGGACCCACAATCAAGAAGCCTCAATTCTCATCACTGGCAACAGTGGGGGATGTACACTGGGAGGATAACAGGTACAAACGCAGTATTTCCAGATGCAGCTCTCTGCATCAGGTGCAATTTCCCTTAAGAGCACACAGAGACCACATTCAGTCTGGAGCTGGATTCTCCCTCTTTCTCCAGATCCCCAACAAGACTCCCCACTGGCACAGCTATAGAGTTGAGTTCTCAGCTGAGTGACAAATCCAAGACCTCCAGCACCCTCTCTGTCCAGCCAGTGCTTCATGTCCCTGCCCAAGTAGCTCACACACACACACACACACACACACACACACACACACACACACACACACACACACACACACACTTCATGAAGTTTGATTTGCACACTCACACACACATCTGAGAAAGGCTGGCCCAGGTTTACTAGCTATGCCCCCCTTCTGCCCAGACTATAAGGTAGTTATCACTGCCACCAGTCACTCCTTATCAGCTACTTTAAGGCCCTTAACAAAGGGTGCCCAATCTTACTGTGTACTATTAATATTGACACAAATAGTAGTTTGACCAAGAGCAAGGCTATTAGGAGAGGCCCACACAGTGTCACCAAATAAATGCACAAGTACTCTCAAAACTTAAATATCTCTACACAGATCAGTCACAAAAAAAGTTTAAATATAGTTAATAATAAATAATAAAAGAACAAGAAAATACTCGGTATATATTCTCAGTGACATCAGAGTTCAAAACTAGAGGAAATAGGGCGGCTTTAAAACCACAAGAAAATTGGGCGGCGTAGTGGTGCAGCGGTTAACATTGTCACCTCACAGCAAGAGGTTTTCTGGTTTGATTCTCGGCTGGGTGCCTTCTGTGTGGATTTTGCATGTTCTCCCTGTGTTTGCGTGGGTTTCCTCCAGGTACTCCGGTTTCCTCCCACATTCTAAAGACATGCGTCTGGAGCATCTCTCCCTGAGCCTCCGCTGAAAACAGGCTCTGTGGAACCTAATCTGACTTTCCTGGTCAACAAATGTTAAATAAAAAAAAATAAATAAAAATATTTAAAATAACATTGCACTAAAAGAACTGTGCAAACTGGATCCAAACAAAGCACAAGGAGGAGATGGAATTAGTAACAATGACCTGAGAACACTTCAGCAAGAACTTACACTACCATTATATCTATTATTTACTAGGTCATATACATATGCAGAGATTCCTCAAGATTGGAGACATGCTCTTATTAAATTTATGTTTAAGGGAAATGACACTAGGACAAACCCAGAATTATATAGACCCTTAAGTCTACTTTCATGTTGTGGAAAATTAATGGAGAAGGTAATATTGGATAACTTATTATCAGAACTGGATAGGGTGGGACTAGAAGCCATATATCAGCATAGATATGTGGAAAATATATCTATTACCACCTGTAACATGATGTTCTATAACAATATAATAACAGCTATGAATGAAAAATTGTGCTGTGATGCAATTTATATAGACTTAACTTCAGCATTTGACAGGGTCATACACAAAACTTTGATCAATAAATTAGTACAACTAGGTATTGATATACTCTTGATAAGATGGATAGCTGCATGGCTTACAAATAGGACACAGCAAGTATCATACAGCAACTAAACAGGTAAATTCCTTGGTTACAGTCAGGGTGTCCCACAGGGCTCTGTCCTTGGCCCTTACTTGTTTAGATTGTATCTTTCAGACCTAACTTTTTCATCTGAGGTGTTCTACAGTCTGTATGCAGACGACCTGAAATGGGGTAAAGTGATTACATGTGTTACAGATAAGGCATGTCTGCAAAATAACTTGACTAAATTGACCATTTGGACACAGGAGAATAATATGCTAATGTTGTTGTTGTCTTTCGGCTTTTCCCGGTTAGGGGTCGCCACAGTGGAACTTCAGTCTGTTAATGATTGGCAGTAGATTTTCACGAATGCCGAGGTGTCAGCTCGACGTTCAACCTTCAACGAAGGCACGCCCATTTACACATGTCTTTCGAATGCCCACCCAACCGCGGGGAGGACAGTATGCTGATAAATACCTCAAAAACTAAGCAGATGAGATTTGGGAGACATAAACTGAAAGGTGATTTTTTAATGCAGCACACAGTGATTGAAACTGTAGACTCATTTAAGGACCTGGGTATATGGGTATATTCAGCTATGAGTTTTTCTAATCATATCAACCAATTGGTTAACGATAGTTATAGAACTATAGGTTGTATAAAAAGATTTATAAAGTCTAAGAAGTTAAAAATAATGAAGTAATTGTTTGTTAGTTACATTAGACCCAAACTTGAGTATGGAATAACAATATGGAAACCCTATAAGAAGACAAGCATGAGTAAACTGGAAAGAGTACAGTGGAAATATACTAAGGGCATCCATGGATGTGGAAATCATGGATGTGATGTTATTATGAAAGACTAAAATACCTGAACTTGTACAGCATTTCTTATAAATATCTAAGAGGAGATCTTATTCAGGTATATAGGGTATTTAGGAACAACTACCTCTGGGAATGTTTGGGGCTATCAAAAAGTACTAGACAGTCAGCAGACAACCTATGTAGAAGATTTTATAGGAATGAGAAGTGTACTAATTGGTTCTCTGACAGAGTGGCTGATGCATGGAACAGACTATTAAATTACATTAAAGCAAGCACTGGTTTAGATATTTTTAAGAACAGCCTGGACACTTATTATGGGAACAAGTGGTTTGGCAATCTAGAAGGGCATTTATGCCTGTGCTTGAACTATTTGTATGTATGTATGTATGTATGTATGTACAGGCTCACACAAATAAAGAAATATATCTAAACTAAGCTTTACTATATTCCCAACTGTATCTAACAAAATTATACTATTCCCTAAAAACGTATTAATAGAGCAAGGCAGATGTGTGGTGAATGGGTCTTCTTGTTGTCAGGTCCAAGACTGAATGCAGAATGCTCTGTCTCACTAAGAGACTTCTCAAATTAATATCTACGATATGATTGCTGGGCTAGCTTGCAGAATGACATCACTTCTTTTCATCTGACTTCTAGTTCCCAGGCTAAAACTCCCATTGCTAGAAGCTGGCAGCATCCAGCATCTACCTGTAAAACTATACAGACAAGGGCTTTTGCTCAGATCTTTGGCAGATGCTGGAAGTCACAAAACAATTGCATTCCTTCATGCTTAAAAAGTAGCAATTCATTTATTTATTTATTTTTATTTTACATTTGTTGACCGGGCTAGTCCAGCTGGATACATGTCCATTTTCAGCAGAGGCCCGGGGAGAAAAGCTCTTCACTCCAAGGACGATACAGAAAGTTTCTTAGTACAGACTTTGTGTCTCTAGCTGCATTGAAAACTTAAAAGATGGCCTCTTCATTGCATGGCCTATAACGTAATTTAAGTTCAGATATAGATTGCTGGAAATGCACCACACGAACCACGTCAGTGTTCATTTTTGTGGTTTCTGAGAATAAATCAATTTATAAGCCATGGTTCGTGTGGTGATTTCCAGCAATCTTTTTCAGAGGTTACTGGTTGTTTTAGAGATTGCTTTTCTCTCTTATCTTGATTAATTTCAGATATTTTTCTAAAGTTTGGACTGAGGTTAACCTCCTGTATTCCAGTTTCCACTGTTAAAAATATACATTTAAACAGTTACAATACTGCATGTACATTTAAAAAATATACATTTAAGCAGTTACAATAGTGCATGTACATGTATATTCTCTTCCAGTAGGGCACACTGTGGTTGCATTTCAAACACAGCACTTTGCAAATACCTTTTCAACAGATACATCTGCACAAGTGGTTTGATATACACATGACCTACAGGTCTAATACATTTGTAACACAAGTATCTTGTATAAATCATTTTGATATTCACGAATGACATATAATTATTCACAAAATTCCAGCTAGCTGTGCTGGCAGTATCTCCTTTTGTCACACATACTATGACATCATTATTATTATCCCTCTCCAACCTTAAGAAAAAAGAGCCATATTCACAAGAAATGTGCCCATTATTACCACAACACAAAAGGTCTTACCTCCTATACCATAACCTCTTCCTTCCTGCAATAACAAATACGCTTCTCTTCTCTCTTCACTATCTCACAGCCCTTGTTCTCTTATAGCTCTGTCATTATATATACCTTAATTTGATTTGCACATCTCCATGCTTTCTTCTGCTACTTATTATATACCATTTTGTTTTCAACAAACCACAAGCTACAGCCCCATTACTGCAGGACGTTTAATACACAGATTAGAACAGCTTATCTCTGGGCTAGAAATAATCTCCTCCAGTATAGCCACAGCCAGTGAATCCTGGGTGAAACACTCCAGCCCACATCTACTCCAATACTTCACATTTTTCCAGCATAGATTCTCCAATTATTGATCAGTCTCCATCTTCTCTCCTCTTTCCAAACTCCTGGAAAAATATATACATAAGCAACTGCTACACCACCTCATCCAAAACAAACTAATTACCCCTACCCATCATGGATATTGCCCATCACACAGCACCACCACTGCCCTAATCTCCTTCAGGGACACTGTCCAAATCCATTGACTCTGGTAATATCACCGCTTTCTTACTACTAGACTTATCAAAGGCATTTGACACAGTGTCCCACAATAAACTTCTTCACCAACTATCCATTATAGGCTGCACACCACCATCCCTCTAATGGTTTGCAAGCTATCTGTCCAACTGCCAGCAATGCGTCAAATGGCAAAATGAATTATCCCAATATCAAACAAACATGACTGGGGAACTACAAAGGTCCGTACTTGGACACTTACTCTTCAATGTTTTCACCAACAACCATCACACCTCATCACCTCTTAGCTCCATTATCCAATACGCAGATGACACAACCATAATTTCCTCCTCCAGTAACATACAACAACTCCAGCAACTCACCCAAGCCACTTTCACCTCAATTGGGACACAGCTGAGAGAAGCCCAGCTACTTCTAAATCCTAAAAAAAAACAAAACTCCTGCTTTTCTTGGCAAAACCAATCTCATCTGACTCTAAATTATTCTCACGGGATAACTCAGAAATTGAAACAATTCCCACAGCTAAACTACTAGGCTTACCCACAGATAACAAACTAACTTTCAAACACCACATCTGCAGTAGTGCAAAAAAAAAAAAAAAAACATCAGACTTGGAATACTCAATAGACAAAAAAACTTTCCTGGATAACTCCACCAGAAAAACCCTCGCCAACACCTATTTGCTTCCCCCTCTCTTATATGGAGCCTCACTATACACCAATTTGCATTCTTCTCTTAAAAACAAGCTCCAGCCCTGCTACCATAAAATTGCTAAATTTGCTACAAGTTACACCTACTGCTCCCACCACTGCTTAGCTCTGAGAGAACTAGATTGGCTCGAACTTGCACAACACCTAAGCCTAGTACAGCTGTCTTCTGCACATAAAATGATTTATACACCTGATAGCTGCCCAGCCCTCAAATATGTCCTAAAACCCTATATACCTACAAGAGCCCTCCACTCTGAAAATAAACAACTCCTAACTGTCTACATTCCAAACAAAAGAGCTGGACAGTGTCTTTACTCTCATGCCACCGCCAAGCTCTGGAACTCTCTGCCAACAGACATTACTACCATTGAGAGATTTCACACCTTCAAACACACCCTATAAACCTTTTCTATGTAATCAAACCTGTCCCTCCTCTTTTCCTAACAGGTGAACTCCATTCACACTCTGGCAGCTTTCCTTTTTACCCGTAAAAACATGAACTTCATCCAGTAACCACTAACAGACTGGACTAAGAGACTTTACTTATTCTTACACCCTTACTTCCCCATCCTACTCTACTATTCTTCTAAGCATCTATTTACTTCTTATATTCTGACTCTCAGCCTGTTATGTGTCCGCCCTGATAGCAATATATATAATAACATTGGGAACATTAAACCTTGTGGACACTGTAACTATTGCAGATACACTAGTACTAAAAGTGAATTTATTCACCCTGATACAGGACAAAATTATAGTTTTAGAATAAATGCCAGATGTGATACAGCAAATATAGTTTATTTAGCTGAATGTGAAGTTTGTAGTTCATTTTATATAGGGAAAACTAACAGATCTTTTAGAACCAGAATAAGAGAACATTTATATGCTATTAGAATACAGTACTTAAATAATGCTTTAGCTAAACACGTACATATGTCTGATAGCAATCACATTTTTAAATTTATGGCTATAGATACTATTAGACCCATAATTAGACAAGGTAATATCAGGATTAACACAGAAAAAAGAGAAATTAAATGAATTTTAAAACTCAGAGCGGACAGAAATCATGGTCTCAATGAAAGAGCTTCTCTTAAACCAATTTTGAAAGCTCGCTGAATATTTGATTATATTTAGATGCTCTAGAATTAATAGTCTATTTAGTTATATTTAAATTTTATATTTGTGTGTTTTAATATTTACAATCTATGTTTGATGATCTTATACATTTATAAGTAAGTCATTTAAAGTTCAATGTATTTTAGAATGGAGTTACGTCATAACTGTAATTAGTATTTAAGGCTGTATGTTTAGTAATGTGCTTGATGGTCTGAAGAAGCTATTGTGAAAGTGCTAACCAAGTGCACGTATTAAATTTGTTTTATAATACAAGGATTTAAGTCGGAGTTTTATTTCCATTTGCATGGTCGCACACACCAAGAAACTGTTTATTTTTGTGGTTATCAGCTTTATTTACACTTAGTGCGTGGCGTTCACTCCTACGGGTGTATTACTTTGTTTTTTTCATATGGAATATATTACATTATTGCATCTTTTTGCCATATTACCCATTTACATAGTTTAATAAGTCATCATTTATAATATTGATAGATTTTCTTCACATGTTGTGATACTAATATGTAACTTTGCAACTATAAGTAGATAGTGAGTTGTCTATATGTTTAAAGTTATGGATTACAAGACTTTAGCAGTTTTGGCAAAAAATGCTTAGCGACCTAAACAAATTGAAGATCGGCATAACAAAGTATCTGTTTAGATGTCTTTCTTCTTCCTTCACTTTTTAATTGAAATGCATATGTGGTGTTTGTAACAATAGACAATCTGATGCAGTGGCTTTGTAAGCAAAACTGGAAAAAGGCAACATACCTTTACCAGACATCATGGGGTTTTAACAGAGCAGTTTGCAAAACTTGATCTGTTCTTCAGTTTTTGTAATAAGGCTTAACAGAAACAGGGGATTCAAGAGACAGAAGGTGAGTCTATATGCCAGTGTGTGCATGCTGACATGTGATTGCATGCTCATAAGTCTAATTGCAGTGTGTGCATGCTGACAAGTGGTTGCATGCTCATAAGTCTATATGCCAGTGTGTGCATGCTAACATGTGGTTGCATGCCAATAAGTCTATATGCCAGTGTGTGCATGCTGACATGTGGTTGCATGCTAATAAGTCTATATGCCAGTGTGTGCATGCTGACATGTGGTTGCATGCTAAGTCTATATGCCAGTGTGTGCATGCTGACATGTGGTTGCATGCTCATAATGTAGTAAGCAACAAACAACACTGCTCATAATGAGTTTGAGGCTAGCCACATAAAACAAATGCAATTAAATCATTCACAGTACCTCAACTGTAATAAGATAAAAGTTTACACTCTGCATTTCCATTAAACTACTAAAATCTCCCTGTTGGCCTTGCCAACATAAGTAATGGCAAGCCTGTATTAAATATGCTGAGAAAAAGGATGTTGTTGTTGTTGTGTCTTTCGGCTTTTCCCGGTTAGGGGTCGCCACAGTGGAACTCCAGTCCGCTAATGATTGGTAGTTGTTTTTTACATGCCAAGTTACTAGCCCTGATGCACAACCTTCAACGAAGGCACGCCCATTCATGCTGAGAAAAAGGATAAGAACATAAAATCAATATGGTTTTAAAAGAGGCTCAGATTTAAACAAAAGGTTGTGTTTTTACTTTCTTACCTGTTCACTATAATACAACATATTATAACAGATGTAGTTCAATCTGATCTCTGTTTCTTGTTATCCTAGGGTTCTTACCCGTTCTTTCCTTGTGTATGAAGTTCTCCCAGGTACAGTACGGCGACGTGACTGACTGACATTAACAAATTTTAAAGGGGTTACAGAGTATCAACAAAGTGTGGGTTGCAATTACAAGAAAGATAGGCATGTGTTAACTCAGTATGGCATAAACCAGTTTCTTGCACATATTTACAGGTCAACACATTTTCATATCCAATACACTCACAGCCAAATTGTTTGTCACAGTGCTAGCTTGGTGACTCCATGATTAACTGAGTGTAATACCTATGTGTGATTTATATTCACCAGCTTTCAATATTTGCATTTGTTGACCTTCCCTTCCTTCCATACAATATTTGTATGAGATAAACTGAAAAAAAGCAAAAATACTTTGGATACCCCCGTAGGTAGCTATACGATGACCATACATGTTCAAACACTGATCTGATTAACTAAGAATGCCTAAGGTATAAGAATTTAGCACCCTGCCTTGGAATAAACAGATTCTTCCTGACCTCCCTGTCCCTACCTCATGCAGTGATAATGGACAGTTTAAATGACATGATGATATGACTTGTAGCAAGAAATGAAGTCTGTAAGCTAGGCATGGAGTTTCAAATAGTAAGCCATTCCCAGGCACACAAACAGATACAGAAACACACAGATATACACAGATACACACACACACACACACACACACACACACACACACACACACACACACACACACACACACACACACATATACATGCGAGCGTGCGCACACACAGAAACACACAGACATGCATGCATGCATACATACCCCTCCCACACACTCACATATACACATAGACACACATTCGCACTCATACACACACTTGTATATCACAGCATATTTACTAATCTGCTGCACAGATTACAATTGCACTACTTGCTATGACTAGCCGTGTGTGTTATGAAAAGCAGCGTTGTTCTTTTGTGTCCTAAAATAATTGTTTAGGATTTGATTTTTTTGAGAAACATTTAATGATCTAACACAGTAGTTGTCCATCACCAAATATTCCAGTTCCTGGAAGAAATGCTGCAGCTTCACTTTATGGACCATCTCTTTTCCTCATTATATGCAGCATATGTTTATTTAGTGGGATTGTCGTTTTGTTGTTTGGCACCGGTATCTTTGAAACATATTTTTGGTGTCTTCAATGGTTCTATAATGACTATATCATTAGTCCATCATGTCATATAGAGCATCAGTACTGTGATTCACATTTCACTAAACTACTACTTCGAGGCCCCCCAGATGACTGTACAACTAAATATGTTGAGGTCCTATGTTTGAGACTGCTGGTACAATTAACAGTGGCATAGAAAGACTATTTGTTTGAATTTTCCTTGGGATTCAATAAACTCCATGCAAGTATAGTGCTATTCCTGCACGGAGTGAACCATTTCCATGTCCATACAGCCCTAACAGCAGCAGGCTTTGCATATTCATGAAGGCACTCTATTGATAAGGGCTGTATGGACACGGACAGTGAACAAGTGCAGGGGGCATGTCCTAGCACTGCTCGCACAGTTAACATGCTCCCTGCACCCAGAAAGTGCTGTACGGCACTTTCTAAAGTAATGCGGTATAATATTAGACAATATCTCTAATATTATGCTGGTTTTTCAGTGTCCGCAGACACTGAAATTAAATAAATGAGTGTTTCAGTGTCTGCAGACACTGAAATATATAGGGAAGCAGGAAAGCAATGCAGGGGTGTGTGACAGGTTCTGTGACACACACCTTGCATTGTAAAAGTGCTGTATGACACCTCACAACCTGTTAAAGCAGGAAATGTGGACAAAGGCACAAATAATGGGGGACAAAGCCCTAAAAAATAGGGACACTTCTTAAATATAGCTCTTAGAAAATAGGTTATGCATTAGCATGAATTTCTGAAGGATAGAAATCTGACAGTCAAATGTATGCCATTATTTCCTGACTGCAGTCCTCAATGACTTGTCAGAAAACCGCAATACTTACTATAAACATAATAATATAATAATATAATAATAATCCTTTTTATTCCATGCTAAGTAATTTTTAAGCGTAGCTGAGTGGGTGTGTGCATTGCGGCCCTCTGCTTAGCATTGTTTAAACATCCCATAGTGGATAAATAAAAATATACAACTGAGATTCCCAAACCAAAAAAGTGTAGTGGTTAGAGTCCCGGCTTTACATGCAAGTGTTCATGGTTCAAGTACCAAGGCAGGCAAGTTATTTTTATTTGGGAAAACAGTGTTCAAATAATTTTTTCCAACTTTAAATACTAAAAACCTCTGCCTTACTACACTCTGTTTCTGTCTGTCCCATGGGCATCCCTCAGTAGTGTGCACTTACTGCATGTCCCTTTCTAAACCCCCTGGCTTAACTACTTTATTTTCCTACTTCTCTGTGAACTGCAGCTCCCCATTGGTACAAAAATAATAAAAACAAACAGAAAGGTTGCATTCAAACCAAAATAATAGCTGCCCTATTTCTGTAGTTGCTAACCTTCTCACTGATATATTTTCTGTTTGGCGACGGCTGCTCCTCCCAGAAGGTGTAACCTGCTCCTATCACCCTTCGGGCTCACTCCGCTCCCCTACCCTCCCCCAAATCTCACCCGCCCCCACTACCTGTACTTTTATACATCTCCTGATGCCTCTCCACCCAACACCTCTCCAATAACAACATACCTAAGCCAAACCCCACCCACCTGTAGATCACCATCACCCCAAACATCCACCCCCCTACAATGCTCTACATAACATCTCTCCCTATAATCCTATTTGCCCTACTAATCTGTCTCTTCTCTTACCTATCTCACACTTTTCCCAACCCTTGTCATAACTCTCACACACACTCTACTGCATATTACCATCAACCTCACTTCCCATCCTACTCATCTATCCCACATAAACTCTTTACCTCTAACAGAATCTATTTCTTCAAACCAAAACTACTCCCAACCCAACCCCCCATACTCCTCTCTTAAATATGGTACCAGAAAATCACTACTCTCACACAACCCAAGCTACCCTTGTCCAACACACTGCCTCACTCTTCTACTCCACCACATCTCTCTCTCACTAGCCGGTGACATCCACCCCAACCCTGGACCCATCTCTAACATCAATCTCACCAAACTCACTACTCAACCCACAAACTCAAAGTCCATTCGCCTTGCAACACTTGATGCACAAAGCCTAAAAAACAAAATATCTAACCTCCTTTCCTGGCTCTCCCATAACCACCCGGACATTACCGCCATTTCTGAAACCTGGCTGAAAACCTATATAAAAGATAGTGAAATCCTCACACCAGGTTTCCAAATCATTTGCAATAACAGAGCCCACAAAAAAGGAGGCGGAATAGCAATAATCTACCCCACCTCCCATACCATAACTCCCTACTTCAATAAAATACCAATCTTAGCCAATGCTGACCTTATAATAGGTTTACTAAAAATAAACAACCACAAGTCCATATGTATTGCTGCCCTCTATATTCCCCCTGGTGATAATATAAAAACTCTTGAAAACATCCTGTCCTTGTTCTCCTTCAATATAAAAAATGAAACCTATATACTCGGTGATACCAACATCAACTAGAATACTATTAACACTGAAGTCCCGTCCCATACAATCAACATGTAAAACTTCTTCCAACTAATACAGTCTCCAACCAGACCAAATAAAGTTGGTACCTCTGGTACCATCATTGACTTGGATCCTAACAACTCACCCAAACCTTACCACCAAAGCAGGAACATTACCTGATCGTCTCAGCGATCACCTACCAGCCTTCACCGACCATCTCCCATCTCCACTGCATAAACAACACCACTACATCCAAACCCGCAACCTCTCCTCTTTCAAACCTTTAACTTTCTCCAAATGCTTAATGCATACTGACTGGTCCCCTCTAAAAACCCTTCATCTAGATGATGCCATTTCCTACTTTAATGACTCATTTAAGCCCCCCCCCGAACCAAACTCATCAAAACCAATCCCTACCCATTGTTATCAAAAGATACTAAACTAGTCTTGCACCAAAGGGACAAAAAATGGAAACAATATCAAAAACATAAAAACCCTAATACCCTCGTAGAGTATAAGCAACTAAGAAATTCTGCAAAAAAAATTAATAATTAAAGACCGCAAAGCCCACTACTCCAAATTCCATTCCTTGCACTCAACAAATCCCCAAAAATTCTGGGACTCCATCCCATCCATGTTGCATCCTGGCAACAAAGAATACCCCTGCCCAGACCCCAACCTCTCCAAGCTTGAAACAGCCAGCCACTTCATCTCATACTTCATAGAGTGCATAGCTAAACTATCAGCCACCTTTCTACCCACCTCCTCCACCACCAACCCCTCCTGCCCCAACCACCACCCCAATTATCAACCTTCCTCCACATCCTTCTGCTTCAAGCCCATCCCCACAAGCACTATAAAAAGACTTCTCCTCAAACTCAAACCCTGTCATAATGCACCCAACAACCTCCTACCCACCTTCCTAAAACAATCTGTGGACAGCATTGCCTATCCCATCTCTATTCCTATAAATAGATCCATACAAGAATCATATGTCCCTTCTATCTGGCGCCATGCTTACATCATCCCCCTCTACAAAAGTGGCAAAAATACTGGTACCACCTACTTCAGGCCTATTGCCATCCTTTCCTTTCTTTCTAAAATACTAGAGAAAATAATACAAGCACAACTCATAGTACACCTCACCCTAAACAATCTCCTCTCCCCTACCCAACATGGCTTCCACCCTGGCCACAGCACCATGATGCCCTTTTTTCCTTTCTTTAAACCATAAACCTCAAATGTGACTCAAGCAAGTTCATAGCCACACTATTCCTAGATCTGTCAAAGGCCTTTGACACCATCTCACACACCCTACTTATATCCCATCTCTCCACCCTACACCTCTCTGCCACCACCATCGCCTGGTTTTCCAGCTACTTGTCCAACTGCCAACAAGCTGTCCAATGGAAAACTTCAACCTCCCCCTTCCTTCCCTCACCCACAGGTATCCCACCAGGTTCTGTTCCTGGCCCTCTTCTCTTCAACCTATTCATTAACAACTTTCACCAATCCACCCCAGACTCAGTTATCATCCAATATGCAGGTGGCTCAACAATCATCTGCTCAGCCTTCTCCCCCTCTGAGCTCCTAGAAAAACCCAACTAGCCGTCTCCAAAACAGAAACATGGTTGCAGTCTAACCATCTGGCACTAAATGCAAATAAAACCAAACTAATGTTTTTCCCCCTACCAAGAACTCCATTGACAAATCCACATTCACCATACAGAGCAAAAACAATACCCTGCTTGAAATTGTTCCCATCACCAAGCTTCTTGGCATCATTATTGATGAAGAACTAAAATTTGACACCCACATCCACTCCACAATCAAAAAAATCCACCAAAAGTTAAGTCTCCTCTACAGGCACAACCTCTTCCTAAGCCGCTCTACCCATCACACTCTTGCATCCACCTTCCTACTCCCCTCCCTTAGCTATGGTGCCCCTCTTTTCACCAATCTCCATGTTGGCCTTCGGTCCAAACTTGAATCCTGCTACCACAAGATCTCCAAATTTGCAACCAATTCAAACAACTCATCCCACCACTGCCACTCTATCCTCTCCCTCATCTGGCTTAAACTACCCAACTACCTCAGTTACCTACAACTCACCATTGCCCACAAGCTCATCTTTAAACCTGCCAACTGCCCAGCTCTCACTACTTCCTTTAAACCTTACATTCTGAACCGCTCACTCAGATCCAAAAAACAAAATCTCCTTCAGGTCCACAAACCTGCATGACCTCCTGGCCATCTACTGCTGTCTCACTCCTTAGCTAAACAGTGGAACTCTCTCCCCACACACTCATGCAACCTACCTAACCATACAAATTTCAAATCTGAGCTACTCTCTCATCTTTCTTCCAAATGGGAATGCCCTTGCCATGCTCCAACTTAACCCTCCCCTCATTTCATCTTGCACTGATTCATCCAACTACTTCTACTGTTACTTCATCCTACCCAAAACAAACCCTCCCCTATTAAAAACTAAATTTCTCTATAATATCAATTGTACTATACTCTCCATTCTCAAATATACTATTACCCTCTGCATGCATAATATTTTCCTTACCTGCTAGTAGCTATATATTTTGAAATGTTAAACCTACTATTGAGTTTATAACAAAAATATTCACTTTATGCAAATGTTGAAATTTCTGTATTGAATTATGTCTTTTCATTTTAGTAACATTGTGAAAAGCCAATTGCATATATCATGGAGCTTATCTGTAAATGTTTAATTAGCTGTATGAACTATTTCCTTTTTTAACATGTGAACTGTAACTTGCAATTATTGTGGAGCTTTTCTCTCCGGGCCTCCATTGAAAATTGTCTCTTCTTGGCCCAGTGGACTTCCCCGGTCATTAAACCTAAATAAATAATAAAATAAATAGTAACTGTTTTTGTCAACCAGGGTAGTGTAGTTGGTGTAAATGGAAGTGTGAGTGCATATAACGTGTGAAATCATCCAGGCATACACAAGAGTCCCATACAGTATAGTCACACCCCTTGCTAATGTAATGAAAGCAAATAGAGGGATGTCATGTAAAGTAAATCATATACACTTACTAAATGAAGTCATTATTCTGATATTTTTTAAAATGAAAAGTGAGCAATGGACAGTAGTGCTCAGTAATGCTTACCAGGTTTAAGCATTGCTTAGACATGAATGCTAAGCAGCAGGTAGCTCAGCTAAGGAGATTTGCACACTTTTAAGCAGTACTCAGCAATTACCCCTTTAAGCACTGTTCAACTCAGCTTAGCAGATTTGCGCACTGCTTAGTGGAGCTTAACATGTTCAAAATGGTCTAATGACAGCAAAGGGCAGGAATATCATCTTATTTAAATGGCGCAGGTGGGAATACAATCTGATATAGTTCATCTGTGCAGGCACTATGGCTGCTGTAGGTGAAGGAGTGCACTTTCAGGCACAGCGCTGAAGCATTCAGGAATCCAGGGTCATGGCTGGACTCCTTGTACAAAACCATGAGGAGAGACTGCTGCAAGGCCAGTACCAGAGCTCACAATACAAAGCAGAGGCCTGGGACAATTTCGCACATGATCTCACTAGTGCTACTGGCATCCCCCAGACTGGTGAGCAGATATGGTACCACTCTGCTGACCTAAAGCAGAGGAAGGGGGCACTCATGGACCAGTGGATCCAAGATGAATGGGCATGGAATGCTCCAGTAGTGAGTAAGTATCACTATCAAGTAGTTTGTAGCAAATACTAGCCTGAGAATGTGATAGACAGGTATGCATAATGTTTGTTTTTCTCCCCTACAGCTGCAGCAATGAGGGCTATGAATATAGAAACCCATGCCAACAGACTGCTGAGGCTGTGCTGACAGGCTGGTGAGTAGAAATCTGTTTTGCAGTATATTGTTCAAATAGTTAAGAAGGAGTACATTGCTTACTGCTAGTAGGTCTACTGTTACTGTGTGAACTGAATAAATAGAAGAGTTTGACCGACCAATATTGTTGTGTTTATTATGGTATGTTGTTTTAGACAAATAGAATGTATACATGTTCTTCACCGCAAATATGGCTGTGACAGCATACATTAACTGAGGATCTTCTGTGAATCAGCTGTTAAGAAAAACTGCAGATGGTGGAGCTGTAAAACAAGATATAACTGAAATGTGAAATATATACTGCACTAAGCTCTGAACCCTGAACAGTAATGTGTAAAGTTTCAAAGTGTGCTCCATCCAGAATTGCCTTGTGTTAACATTTGCTTTCCAGATTGTAGTAATCCAAAAGATTAATGCACAGTACATTAACTATCTGTCATGCATGCATCACAGGATTACAAGTTTAGACTGTCTATCCAAGAGACTATTAGGCAGAAACCAGTGAAACAAGAAACAGCAGTTCCCCAGTAACTCAGTGTGATGAGAAATAGCCTAATTGTTAATTTTGCACACCCAGACACAGGTTGAATCCAAGGAGTGGTACTAAGATGTGTGCATACCTACACACAAGGAATCAGGAATAAATGTAAAAACAGTCAGGTAGTGTTAACAGATATTTTCTCCACAGGTTTTACAGGTAAGGAAATGGTAGTAACTGTATAAAGGGCAGAGTGATGTATATCCAAAGGCTCAAAAGGAACGAAACAGTCCAAAATGTCTTAAATAAAACTTACTTTAATGGAAAGAAAATAAAAAATTACATCAAGCGCTTTCGCCTGGATTCATACCAGGCTTTCTCAAGATAAACCATTGTTGAAAATTCAAAGCTTAAATACCTTCTGGTCCAAATCATGTGACTAGAACACCAATTAATAAAATATGCAAATTGAATCTTAAAGCAACCATAGATTCTTTCATTTAAATAAATTCATACAATGAACTGCAAACCAAAAAGGTTATACTAGATATTTAAAAATGTTCACAATACAATCCGTATTGAAAAAGTACAGCAACCCTACAAAACTACAAACCAACTTGTAATACCTTAAGGCAACATTAAAAACTTGTGAAAAATTCATGTATGCCTTGAGAACCATTCAAAGATTGTGGGTAAAAAATCTTCTGCCTATCATACACAAAGTTAAAAAGGTTGTTTAAAACACTCTCCCAATTTCAAACTAAACTAAAATCCTTCCTAAATATGCATTGGCTATGCTCTTGTCATAACCCAGGTTAGCTCTCTCTTTTTTGCATCATTATCCAACTCCTTAACACCCTTTCTCTTTCTTCTCTTCTCCATACTCTATTGAAGGATTTAATATTCTTATCCTTTCTTTCTCTTCTCCATCCAAGGTTTTTGATTTTACTCAAAAGTTAATACAACGTGTTTAAAAGTTATTACATATGTTTTTTTCTCTGTATTTTTGTAGATTATGTATATCTTACATTGTTTAGTAGTTTGTAGTGGAGCTTTTCTCCCCGGGCCTCCACTGAAAATGGACATATATCCAGTTGGACTAGCCCGGTAAACAAATGTAAAATAAAATAAATAAAAAATAAATGTTAATAAAATAAACAACACACCCAAAAAAACTGTGGAAACATAAAAAAAATCATAACTTAGCCCTCCTCAGCTTTAAAACACTCATAATACTAATACTGTCGTTCAAACCAGGGGGCTTAGTTGCATTCAATTTGAGCTGCCACCACAATTCCTTATATTCCAGTTGGGCTTCCCAATCACCCCCTCTGCTGTCCTGCAGGACCTGGTCTAAAATTAAAAACTTGAGTTGCATATTAGGGCATGTACCAAGATGCTTAAAAAAAGCATTGTTTTCCTTCTTCTTAGATACATCATAAAGGTGCTCATATATCCTTCTTCTAAGTGTTCTCTCAGTTTTACCCATGTAAAAACTGGAGCACTGAGTGCAAAACCCTAACTAAACAACCCCTTTTGTATCACAGTTATAGAAATGCTCGGCCTTAACCCTAAACCTCCTAGATGGAATAAATAATGAATTTTCATTAAGCACATAAGGACATTGTTTGCATGAACCACACTTGTACGTGCCGAGTTTCGGACAAACCCTCGTGGAACCCACACAAGATTCACCCTCAAAAAGGCCCTTATGGTTCATGTCCCTTTTCCTAATAAAGTGGGGGCATTCCTTGACGATCTGCTTAAAGTCATCATGATGTGCCAAAATAGGCCAATACTTTGTAATTAACTGTTCCACCTTTGACGATTCCCCAGAAAAGGTATACACAAAACTATTTTGATATTCTGTCCGTTCTGATGATTTAAAAAGGGTATCACGAGTTGCCCCACAACCTAACAGAGGGTAATAAACAGCCTCCCTGCCAGCAATTACCTCCCCAGCTAAATTATTTACTAAATATGCTGGGTACCCCCTTTCATTGAAAAGTTTCTTCAAAAAATTGACCTCATCAAGAAAAAACTCCCATGTACTACACATCCTTGAGGCACGTATAAATTGCCCTTTCGCTATGCCTTTCTTCTGGTGAAAGGGGCAACCACTATTAAAGTGTAAGTAAGAATTGGAGAAATAATTTTTCCTGTATACCTTAGATTGAAAGGTACAATTACTAACATCTTTAAAAAGAGCAACATCAAGATAATTCAGGTAATCACCGTTAACATTGTAAGTAAATGTTAGGAAGGGGGTGGTGGAATTGATGTAAACCATAAATTCCAAAAATTGGTCCAAAGTACCATCCCATAAAAGGCAAATGTCGTCAAGGTATCGTTTGTAGTGGATAATGAATTGAACCCAATTCGTAGAAAAAACTAATTTACTTTCCCAATGGTGTAGTACAATGTTGGCATAACTAGATGTACAAGCCGTGCCCATTGCTACACCCTTTTTCTGCTTGTAAAAATCACCCTTGAAATAAATAAAATTGTTGTCCAGGACAGTCTCCATGAACTCAACCAATAGTCCAATCATGTTAGCCCCTAGACCAGATTCAGTCGCTAAAGTGTCATTGAACCATTCCAAGCCTACGTCATGGGGGATACTAGGGAATAACTCAACTATATCTATGTAGCTAAAGTGTCATTGAACCATTCCAAGCCTACGTCATGGGGGATACTAGGGAATAACTCAACTATATCTATGTAGCTAAAGTGTCATTGAACCATTCCAAACCTACGTCATGGGGGATATTAGGGAATAACTCAACTATATCTATGTAGCTAAAGTGTCATTGAACCATTCCAAGCCTACGTCATGGGGGATACTAGGGAATAACTCAACTATATCTATGTAGCTAAAGTGTCATTGAACCATTCCGAGCCTACGTCATGGGGGTACTAGGGAATAACTCAACTATATCTATGGTTGCCATTAGTAGTTCTGGTTTGTAAAGATTTTTTTGGATGCCAAAAAGAAAATCCCATGAATCTTTGCAAACATGGGGTAAAGCAAAAGCAAATTTGTTGATGTTGAAATCAATGAACTTTGTGTATGATAGGCAGAAGATTTTTTACCCACAATCTTTGAATGGTTCTCAAGGCATACATGAATTTTTCACAAGTTTTTAATGTTGCCTTAAGGTATTACAAGTTGGTTTGTAGTTTTGTAGGGTTGCTGTACTTTTTCAATACGGATTGTATTGTGAACATTTTTTAAATATCTAGTATAACCTTTTTGGTTTGTAGGTCATTGTATGAATTTATTTAAATGAAAGAATCTATGGTTGCTTTAAGATTCAATTTGCATATTTTATTAATTGGTGTACTAGTCACATGATTTGGACTAGAAGGTATTTAAGCTTTGAATTTTCAACAATGGTTTATCTTGAGAAAGCCTGGTATGAATCCAGGTGAAAGCGCTTGATGTAATTTTTTATTTTCTTTCCAATAAAGTAAGTTTTATTTAAGACATTTTGGACTGTTTCATTCCTTTTGAGCCTTTGGATAAACATCACTCTGTTCTTGGTCTGGATCTGCACTGGTTTTAGTTTCTTAACTGTATAAAGGGTATACTAATAAACTGTGTACAACTGTTCAACTGTCCCATCACATACCTGAAAATGACAGCAGGACAGGTACATACAACATGCACTTTTCCTGATACATGTCTCCCAAGTGTCATGCTGTAACTGCTGCCAATAACCCTGGACACAGATAGGAAGCCAAGTGAAGTATGCCAGTAGCACACTCACATAACAGCAGTTCAGGGTACCCCTCCTGTGCCAGATATGTAACCCTGACATGTATCAGTCCCTTCGAGTCATATACCCAGAGTTGTCACAATTTGACCCATACCATTCCAGGCTGACAGTTTAATAGGTATGTTTGTGCTACAGAAGCTATGGGCTATAGCAGATGTAAAGTGATGGTAGACCCATATAGTATTGAGGAGTACTGTTGTGGGAAATAGAAACATATGTAATTTTTGCCTCTCCCCCCACCCTCATCTGGATCAATACTATAATTCATATACTATGGGTATGTTTTACTCCAACCCTAATGTTGGGACGTGTGTTCTATTATTTTTTCATATATTTGATTGGTCGCATGTTAACATACCTTGTTCAAATACCATTGTTGATGGTCTGTTGCCATCAGTGTTACTGCATGCTTTTATGATGCAAACTGTTGTTCCATTTATGCATGTGTTTATTTCGCTATGCAACTGTTTCAAATCTATTTTATGAGGTTAATTGGAATACCCATGGATGCTGTTGTAACTAATCTTGAAAAGTGTTCATGACTAACCAACATATTTTTCAAATCCTCAACACCATAGCACATTTGGAAAGGTGGATCCACCTGTCCCGCCTCATCTGTCTGTGGCACCGAGCCCCAGCATATCTGGGACCCAGCCTGGGACTTCCTCAACCATTGGTCATGCAACACCTTTGGGTGGAACTGCCTCAGGGGATGGAGCCCATCCCCACCCTGGGAGCAGGCATAGACAGGAACCTGTCACCCACAGTCAATTCCGGAGTTTGGTAAACAGCATCATCCGAGCAGAGTTGGGTGGGCAGCTGCACCAGATTAAGGGCCACCTGGCACAACTCATGGGGCAGGCTGCCTCTCCTGTCCAGCCCCTAGCACAACCACCTTTGGGGCCATGAAGGAGCACTGGTGACTGCCCATGGGTGGGGACCTCAGTCCCACTATATCCATTTGGGGGCTCATGAGCTTTGGATTCCCAACCACCGTCCCTATCAAAGGTGTTTACCCCCATCATGTGTCATATACCTCCCCTGTCTGCTGTCTTGTCTGTCTGCAATGCAACCTATCCCACTCAACCTACCTCCCCAAACATACCTACAGCCCTTCTCCAACATCCCACACTCACCTTAAAAAAAAAAAAAAAAGGACATCTGTCCCACAGAAAAAACATTGTCCCATACATAGCTCTAAATTTTGACCCCATGTACAGTGAAACTAATCAATCAACCCACAAATTACTCTGCAAATGTCTGTCGGCAACACCCCACCCTGTGGGGTGTGAGGCTATAAATTCCAAATTCTACACATGTAATTCACAGCTGTTGCTGCCAAAGAAATATAGAGCTATGGTCCTTTTCTACACACGTACAGAGGTATATAGACAGATAACTGACGTCTTACTGCAACAAATCTGCAAAACGCCCGACAAACTGGAGAGAAAAAGAGAAAAAGATAGTGACATCTTTGAAATATGGCTGCCATATGTGTAGAAGTCTGCTAGAGTGGCATGGTGTGCTTTAACATACAATGCTAGATAGATTCCGGGTCTGAAACACAAATTAATGTCATTATTTACTGATGTCAATGTTCACATCATCCCAGTGATTTCCTAGAAACCCACAACTGTTGTGGCCAACAGACAAAACATATGAGCCAAACATCAGGACAGTGTGTAGACATCTGGACAGTGGAGAGGTATGACTGCAGTCATTTAAAAGAATGGAAAAACCTGTGACATTCACCAACCATGTCACCCAGCACCTTCTGAACCACAGTAAGACCAACATGACACTAACCCAAATCAGCTCTGGGCAATTACCCATGTATATCCAAATATATCATGCACTACAGGGATGGAAGTATAGGGAAAAGCAGATAGTGGTGCATAAATGTCCACCCACAAACATTTGCACCAGTCACAGCAACATACCAGTACCCCAAATGAAATCTAGTGTAGAATGACTGTTTGAGCAAACATATCTTGATTCACAGTCGTACACTATACTGTCATATAGTGGCCCAAATCACAGTGTACTGGGAATCCTGAGGTGCTACAGGACCTTTCTCAGTCTGCCCCTATAAACATACACACCTGATAGACCACCAGCAGCAGTAGCAGCATGCACAGTCAGGTATAAAAAGGATCTGTAACACTCACATCTGCTACTCTCCCTATCCAGTCAAGCATCTACACACAACACTGCTACACAGTCTTGGCAGCCACTTCACAACGGCCAGACATACATAACTCACATATGTACAGATTTCCACAGAATGTCCAGGGTGTGAGACCATATTCATGGCCACTACCGCATACCACTTCCAGGAGTCTGCTAAGTCAGTGGGATGATACCTTGAGTGCAGTCAATAAATAATGATATCACATACCTCTAACCCCCTTACTGCAAGACATCTGGGCAAAGCATGACATACTTGGGGGAGAGGGGGACAGAAATATGAACATATCTCACATAATGTTGTTACAAACTGAAACAGTTGCCAGTGTTACAGGCTTTGTTGTAACATAACATCCCTGAAGGATATGATGTCTGAAACATCAACGTATGTCAACAGTTACTGACTACAATCCTCACATTATACTACTGCTTCCGCAAAGACAGGCATTGTCTGAGGAAAAGACCAAACATAACAGGCAAACCCCTGGGCAGTCTGTGGACATCAGGACAGTGGAGAGGTATCACTGTCAAACATCAAGTCACACAGAAAATGCATGTCCCTGTTAAACTAGCAACCCTCTATGTGTATAACAGCACTACTGACTTACAATCTTTACCCAATTCTGGAGCTTTGTTCCCCATGTTGCTGGGCTGTCTCCACATGTCCTCTCCTGAGAGGTATTCCCACCTGCTGTCTGTGAAGCTGTAGCCCCCACACCTCCATAATATCCTCCATACAGGCAAGAAAAAGGGGCAAGGCACACATGAAGACCTTAATTATAGCACTGTGTTGCTATGGCTTTGGCAAATGGCAAGACAACACAGCTGCTCTGGATACAAGTAGCAAGTGGGAGACACCAAATGGTGCATAGGCCATCGCCTGCTCATGAGCAGTACCTACAAAAGGTAAGCTGCTACCTATGCAACACAAGCCTCAACCCATCTACACAAAGACAGACTGCGACTACACAAACCTAACCATTTGCATTGTTGTGAGGGAACTCCTGAGCACTATAATAGGTATGTCAGTCATGTAAGTACGTAATGGAATGCAGAAGGGGGGATGCAATGATGTCAAGTGGGACATTAAACACTAGGTCACAACAAGACCTGCTGGACTCACATGCTGCTGTCCAGCACCTATGGCCATTTCTGCTTGCCCTGCCTGCATTGATATGGAGCACATCTCTGGGCCCTGAGTCACCCCAGCAAAGGTCAGCTCATGTATGACTACTAATGAAGTCTCTGTGGTCCAATACTGAGTGTGTCACTGGTAGGCAAGCTACCTGGGATGCTGTAATTATTCATATGTCACCTGTGAGTGCTACTCTGATACATATGCTTGTCTTACAAATGTGAGAGATGTACATAGGGTATGTGCATGCTACATGACAGGTGCAGATGTGTGTGTTGAACTATATGTGATATACTGAGCCCATACCTGACAACTATCCAGAGTTTTGCAGACTGACCACATGTCAGCCTCATATTTGTAGTCAATGCCTCAGACAGTTGTGTATTATCTGGCACATCACTGGCAACCCACTAAAGACTGAAGACATAACAAATTAGCATACATTTCATTGTCAGATGTCATATCCTGCAGAGTACACCTGTGAATGTGACACTGTCTTTGCTGAGAACTGTTTCAGCTAGATTCATAAAGTGACACTATTTACTGGTCTTTACCCACCACTGATGTGTGCCTTTGTGCAGATGTCTTGCACTAACAGGAGCTAGGTGTCTTACCATGACACCCATGTCAATGCAAGTGTAACTTGTCCTGTAGAATGCAAACATTTGTGCAGTCACTGACACCTGTTTTCTAGTTGTGGAGAGCACAACCAACCTTGCCAGGTCACTCATCCCATCATACGTTTAGACCCCAAATGGAGGCCTGCAAAGCCACAGAAAGTAGAGTGTTGATCATTAGCATAAACATACACACCTCCAGGCTGGCCAATCAGTATGATGCATGGATGACATCTCGAGTGCAATTAACAGTTGACAAAACACCTACTCAAATCATTCCAACTCCAAACCACAACTGGAACCACTGAAAAAACCTTCACAGCAACTGGCAAAAGAGGAAGGGAACAGCAACAAAATCATTTTTTTGGAGATGGACAGAGGGAATACAATCACCAAGGGGCAAGACTGAAGAACCAAAGGGATCGAAACTTCTACAAACAGAATTAAAGCAACTCATGGACTCTGACTGCTCAGATGTAAGTCCTTTCAAAAACTTTGATGTCAACCAGCAGGAGGGTAGTGTACTGCTATCCGAAATGACTATTGAGACTCTTGAAACTGATGGGGATGGGTTTTATGGAATAAAAGATTGTAATGTGTTATTTGATGTGTAAAATGACCAAAATGGAGAATGTAATGCATTACATGGCAATATTAATAGTAATGAGTGTAATATGCAATTTTTTGATGGTGAGCAGCAAAATTTTACTGTAGAAATAATGTGTGTTGCCTCTGGTGGGTGGCAACATGAATCTTTGGTGGTCCCAGAAAATAATAGTAGTGAATTAACTGTTGATTTTAGTATGCCAAATGACAATATGATGCCTGAATGTTTAGATATGGCTTCCAGTTTAACTGAACAGCATTTGGATGAAGCTATTATGGATTGTATTAACGAACAGGAAGACATTGATGTTATAATAGCTGTGCTAAATAAAAAATGTTTAATACCAGCTATTATTACAAATAATAGTGGTGATTTTAAGATTTATAATTATTCCAGTAGACCTTTAACTTTTGAGTATGCAAATTTGTTATCCAAAGGTTTAACCTTTATTCCGAGTAGGAGAGGTAATGTGGCACAAGTACTTAATGACCGCAAATTATTTGTACGAAAATTAAATTGCAAAATGTGGTTTACTAATACACAAATCCAGGAAGAAGTTAGTGATTTAAGGAAGCCAAGTACATTCAATCCACCAACAAATAACTTTATAGGTATATATGATAAAGTTTGTGAAAATGAAATGACAGCTAATGAAAGAAAAGAATGTATGTAACTATAATTTAACTAAAGAAGAGCAGCATTTATTGATCAAAATAGTTAAAGACCCCAGCATCTGTGTCATGAAGCCAGACAAGGGAAGTGGCTTGGTGATTATGGATTCTGGGGATTATTTGAATGCTATGGATGCTTTATTAATGGAAGAGTTATATGAGGAAAGTTCAATTAATGAAATCAATCTTATGTATAGAACTGTTGATTTGAGGTTGGAGGACATGGAGCTTGAAGGGCAGCTAGTTGAAAAACAATATAATTATGTACAAAATGACCACCCTGTGGTGTCTAATATTTTTGGTATCCCCAAAATTCATAAGGGGTTGATTAACCCAAAGTTTAGACCCATAGTGGATGGAAAGCGGGGAAAGACCTGCTTTATTAGTACATTTTTGGACACACAATTACGCAGTGGGTTGGAATGTTTTGATTATATTTGTAGGGATTCTTGGCATTTTTTAGAAAAGTTAAACAGCATTTGTACATGTAAAGACAAAATACTGGTTACAATTGATGTATGTAATTTGTTTACTGTCATTCCACATGAGACTGGCCTCGAATGGCTGGAACATCAGTCAGTAAAAACAGGCAAATATGACCAGGACACCATTAATATGTTGCTTGCGTTGATGGAAATTGTACTGAAAAACAATTACATTCATTTTGAGCGACAGTACTTTAAGCAGGCTACAGGTGTAACCATGGAGGCAGCTTGTGCCCCCATTTTTGCAAATTACGTGATGTCATTCTGGGAGCAAGAGTATGTCTTCAAGAGTGTATTCAGAGAGTATATTATGTGTTACACTTGTTTTTTGGATGACATATTTATTGTATGGAAAGGCAGTATAGGGTTACTGCAAATTTTTTTTTGACTATATTAATGCCAATGTGGAATTTTTAAAGTTTACCTATGATTATAGTGTGGAAGGTATGACATATCTTGATGTGGGCTTAAAGATAGATAAGGAAACTGCAAAATGTACCTCTGGCATCTATCGTAAACCTACTTTTTACAATTCATGTTTGAATTTTAATAGTTGGCATCCTTATGTACAAAAAAATCCATCATTAAGGGGCAGCTCGTGAGGGCTGCTAGAATGGTGAGTGAAGATGCCACATTTAGGGAAGAAGTGAAATTCATATCAGAAATGTTTTTTGAAGAGGGGATATCCTAGTGGTTTAGTGGCAGTAGTGGCCAAAGAGGTGATTAAAAAGAGAGCAGATGGCATTTACCAACCCATTTTGGGCAGGCCTGATCGGAATAATGGTAGAGGTCAGGTAGCCTATCAGGTCAGAAAGGAGGAGCCTGATAGGAAGCTTAGTTTTATTACCACTGTCAGTTTGGATGCAGATGGAATTGTCGAAATACTTAGGCGTAATTGGGAAATATTGTCATATGATCAACGTATTGCACAAAAAGTAGGATCTGCTCCTGTGATTGTCTTTAGGAGGGACAGATCATTCAAAAATTTGTTAGAATCAAAAGGAAATGATGGAGTGGTTATTTCTAGCAGAAAATGGGGGAATTTTAAATGTGGAATAGGGAATTGTATGAATATAGGAGAGACCCCAGAGTATTTGAGGCTAAACGGACTGTATATACACATTGCAGGGCACTTTAACTGTTGCAGTAAGAATGTGGTATATATGGCTAGATGCCAGTCATGCCCTGCCTTATGTGAGTTAAGGTGGCAATTTGCCACCCAGACACCAGGTATTAATGAAAATGTGAATATTGCATGTCTTTTGAAGTTAAAAAATATTTTAGGGTAACATAATTAGTTTTAGACATTTGAGTGAATATTTTTAAAATTTTTATAGTGAACGTTAATTTATCTTGCTCTGCAAGGGCATGGGAGGCACTATCAAGGTCATTATGAACAGGGACATCTGCAACATCAAAATGCCTGGGCTCACACACTATGATATTGTCAAGGGAAGATCAGGCATGTTAAACCTGACTGACCTCTCTGCAGTGGTCAACAAACAAAGGGACAAGGGGAAGATGGTGAACAATGCCTACCTTCACCTAGCCCAGTCCTCACACTAATCCCAGGTGGACAGGATACATACACCTACACAGCTAGGCACCAATCTGTAGGTTACCAGATGGGTAGCTAACTGGCCCAATGATAGTAGCCACTCAGTCAAAGTGGAATAATCCAAGTCTAATAGTAGATTCATCCACAATGGTGTACCCCAAGGATCATTCTGGGGCCTTCTACTGTTTGAGATATATGTATCTGACGTACTGGACCATAGCAATAGTGTGGTCGATCAGGTGTACGGATGCTTGCAAGCTGCCCACTGTCTTACATTCCCCTACTGATGTGGCCATCCCCCAAGAGGCACTCACCCAATTACTGACCGATACAAGAAGCATTACAGGAAATGGAATGCCAGGAGAGACATCACTGTCCTAGATGTGGCAGATGTCATCCACACCAAGTATGACAGTAAAAATTTAATGAGCATGCAATTAGGTGTGAGATGACTTGTACACTGAGGTTGGTAGCAATCTGACAGTTTCCTACCATGTGGGCACCATTGTACAGAAGGCCATCTACATGGCCAACCTCACAAATATGGGTATGTCATAGGTAGGCCATAGGTAGCTGTAAAGTGAAGGGAGACCTCTAGAGTATTGAGCAGTACTGTTGTAAAAATAGAGGCCTATGCAGTTGTTAATGGACTTTTTTCTCTCTCCCCCCACCCCTCATTTGGGTCAATATTTATAATTCATATACTATGAGTATGTTTTACTCCAAACCTAATGTTGGGACATCTGTTCTATTTTTGTTCATATATTTGATTGGTTGCATGTTAACATACCTTGTTCAAATACCATTGTTGGTAGCCTGTTGCCATCATTGTTACTGGCATGCTGTTACAATGCTTACTGTTGTTTCAGTTGTGTATGTATTCTGTTTGCTATGCAACTGTTTCACATCTGTTGTTTTGGGTTAATTGAACACCCATGCATGCCTTTAAATCTGATATTGAAATGTTTTGTTCATGACTAACCAATATATCTTGGAAAACCTCAACACCATAACACATTTGGGAATGCGGATCCCAGTGGATACACCTGTCCTGCCCCATCTGGCCATGTTACCGGGCCCCAGCATGTCTGGGTCCCACCCTTGAACGTCATCTCCTGCAGGCCCTGCACCACCAGGGCGTGAAGATGAGCCCATAATCTGCCGTCAATTCTGGGGTATTTTGTGCAGTGTCTTGTGCACTCAGTTGGGTGGCCAGCAGCTACAGATGGAGGGCTGCTGGCACACCTTGAGTAGCAGGCAACCCCTCCTATCCAGCCCCCAGCACAGCCACCATTAGGGTTCTGAAGGTGCAGTCATAACTGCTGCAGGTGAGGATGTCAGTCCCACCATATCCATATTGGGAGGTCATGGACCTCTGATTCCCAAACATCCTCCCCGTCCAATGTGTTTACCCCCCACATGTATCATACACCACCCCTGTCTGCTGCCCTGTCTGTCTTGTCGGTCCCCCTACCCAGCCTACCTCCCCAGATGTACCTACAATCCTTCCCCAACATCCCACTCTCACCTTAAAAAAAAGGGCATCTGTCCCCAAAACAATTAACGCCCCATACACAGCTGTCCATTTCACACAGGTGTCCACTGGACACATGTAGTCTGGTCCAATTGGCTTTACAACACATTTATGTTGTCCGCACTACTCTTTCTGGATTTGAGTGTCCAAATTCACCTCCTAATTCCGTACAAATGTACAGCTGTTGCTGTATAAGAAATGAACAGCTATGGACCTTCCCGACACCTGTCCTGCACATCCCCAGCTACCTTTCATATTGTTTTTCCCTCTGCATGCCCCTTTCTCACCACTTTCCTATAACCCTTTTTCTTTTCTTTTAAAGGAATTAGCGCGGGTGTAAGCGGGAGAAGATAATCAGCCCTGCCAAGTCTTGAACCCAGGACCCAGTACACTATAGTCAGAGCAACGTGCAACTACACCATTTGAGCTGCAGGAGGTTTTGATGCTTTTTCAAACATAAATTTGTATATATATATATATATATACATATATATATATATATATATATATATATATATATATATAAATACAGATATATTTGTATGGAGATATATATATATATATATATATATATATATATATATATATATATATATGAGAAATATATTAATATATATATATATATATATATATATATATATATATATATATATATATATATATATATATATGGATCTACTGTACTTCATTGAAAAAACACTTCTTCAAAAAAGAACAGTAGATACACACTTACGCGAAAGTGCACTTAACCAAAAGTGCACTTTCATGAAGAATGGTTCAATGAACCATTAAGGAACACCGAAACAATGTTTTTGCAGGGGGGCAAGCCCCCTGCACCCCCTACAGAAATATACCAACTCCAAGATCACACTACAGTAGAGAAACAGGTAAATTCCCTTTTCCCCACTGTAGTGAACTCCGGTGCCTCGGTGTTCCTTAACGGTTCATTGAACCATTCTTTCTCACAAGTGCACTTTTGTTTAAGTATGGGTCTACTTCTTTTTTTTCGAAGAAGTATTTCTTCGATAAAGAGAAGTAGACCTTACCTCTCAACCTCTTAGTGCAAGACATCTGGGCAAAGGCTGTCAAAATGGGGGGACAGTTGAACAAATGTAGGGAAGTATGTTAAATATTGCCCTTAGAAATGTAGATAAGTGCAAGAGTAACAGGGTTTGTTTCTGCATACATTTTCTGAAAGATGAGGTCTGACACTGAAATGTGTTTCATCATTTACTGACAGGAATCCTCAGATCATCACAGTAATTTACCAGAGAAATACAAATAATTTGTGGAACACACTGAAAATATCATCAATAAACCTGGATATTCTGAAACAATCCAGCCAGTTGATAGGTATGCTCAGAACCCCTTAGTGCAATGAATTTGACCAAGCCTGACAAAGTGGGGGGAGAAAGCCACGAACATAGGGATATATCTGAACTAGTTGAGTTGATAAACTGAGACAGTTGCTGCAGTAACACTGTCTGTTCTAACATATATATTGACTGAAACAGCACAAGTCCAAGACTCAATTGCTTTTCATTAGTTAGTGACTTAAATCCTCACATCATCCCACTGATTTGTCACAAATACACAACACTTATGGGGACGAGGCCAAAGATATGAGCCAGAAAAGTGGACATCCTACGAATATCTGGACATAACATGACATGAAGGAAACCACACTGAGCTGCTTAGCATATCACCAAGCACCATCCACACTACAGTCAGACTGACACAACACTACCCCAAATCAGCTATGGGGAATTACATATGCATTTGCAAATATACCAGGCACTACAGGGATGTAACAGGAGTGAAAAACAGACACCGGTGTGAAAGTGCATACCCACAACCAATTTCACCACAGTCACTGTGACATAATGGTAAGGCAAATGAACACTACAGTATAACGACTGTGTGAACAAACATATCGTGTTTACCACTCACACACGACCCCTACATATACTGCCCCAAGTCACAGTGTAGTAGGAATCCTGAGGTGGTACAGGACATGTCACACTCTGCCTCTACAAACATATACAGATGATAGACCACCAGAAACTGGAGCAGCATGCACAGTCAGATAGAAAAGGAGCCATGACACTTACATCTACCCCCCTCCTTACACAGCCCAACTAATATTTACATACTACACTGCACACAATCCTGAGGAAGTTGCTGGTGTTACAGGGTTTGTTGTAACATATCTTTTCTGAGGGATATGAAGTCAGGAACACAAATGGATGTTAGCATTTACAGACTGCAATCCCCAGAGTATGCTACTGATTTGGCAAGGACAAAAACTCTCTGAGGAACAGATCAAACATAGGAGTCAAACCTCTGGCCATTCTACATATAGCCCTACAGTTGAGAGTTATGTCAACCACATAACACTGTCAGACTTAATATCATGCAGAAAATCCATGTCCACACAAAACCTGTTTAACTAGCATTAATCCAACTGTATAACAGCAATACTTGCATTCTGTCCCTAGGTCTGGAACCTTCTCTCCCATTTTGCTGGGCTGTCTCCACATTTGATGTAAGGGGAATTTTCAATTACCCTCTGCTGATGCTGTTGTTCAGACACTTCCATGATATCCTCCTCACAGGCACAGAAAGTGCCAATGCCCATATGAAGTACTTAATTATAGGAGTGTGTTGCAATGCCATTGGCTATAGGAATAACAACACAGCTGTCCAGCATGCAATTAGCAAGTGAGGGACAACAATTGTTCCACAGGCCATCAGCTGCTCATAAGCATTACCTATAAAAGGCAAGTTGCTGCCTATGCAAAACAGATGTATACCCGACATCTCTGAGAGAGAGAGAGAGAGAGACAGACAGACAGATAGAGAGACAGTCAAACAAACAAAAACAAATAGAAATCAGAAGCAAACCAACTATACTTGGAAAAAAAGGTATGCCAATCAAGTAAGCACATAATGGAATGAAGTAGGAGGTATATAATAATGGGAAATAGGATGTTTAACAAATATGTCTCAACAAGACATACTGTACTGATATATTGCTGATCAGCACCTATGGCCATAGCACCTGGGTCTGTCTGCAGTGACATATATCACAGCTCACACCCCTGAGTCACCCAAGGAAAGAATAGCTCACATATGACTACTACTAAAGTGTCTATAGAACAATACTGACTGTGACACTACTAGACCAGCTAGTGGGATGTCGTAAATATCCATATGTTACTTCTGAATACAACTATGATACATGTTTGTCTCACAAATCTAAGAGACCTATACAGGGTATGTGCATAGTAAACTACTGTCACAGAATTGTGTGTTGCAATGCATGTGATATGCTGAGCTCATACCATTCAACTGTCCAGTGTTCTGCACACTGACCATATGTGTGCCTCATATTTGCAGTCATTTACTCATATAGTTCTGTTATGTTTGGCAGACTATTGGCAAATCTGTGGAGAATGACACTAGAACATAATAGCATACATATGAGTGTCAGACATCCTTCAGGGTATTTCTGTGAATGCAAAGCCTACTGTGCTATCAACTGAATTAGTGTGTTACAGCAATATTAATAAAGTGTCACTAATTCTGGGCCATTGCCCCACATTTATGTGTGCTGTCCTCCAGATGCTCTGCTCTAACAGGTTGAGAGGTATGACTGAGCAGCAAGAGTATAAATACAGTGTGTCTTACTGACATAGAACAGAAATGTATATCAGGTATTATCTGTGCACATGTATGTATGAGTAGGTGTAGCAGACATGAGATGCAAAACGTCAGGGAAATAATCTGTAGACGCTGTACACATGTGTAATTTTGGTTTGTGTGCATCTAACAGACATAAATGTCTACAGCTAGTGGTTGTTGCATTGCCCTGACACAGACATGGGTACTAGAATAAGCATGATTATCAGGTTAAAAATGGAGAGTTGTCCAACTGTGTTATGACCTTGTGTCCATGCAAACTACAAACAGCTATATGAGCACCTACATAGCTGTATGAACTCATCAAAACCTGACCCATAAAACCTGCCTCCATCAAAGTAGAGTAATCCCTTTTGCTGGAAAGCAGCAATACACAATCCAAATAATCCATTGCTATATTTGTTGTACAGAGCCAAGTAGGAGCAGGTTCCAACTTGGAAGCAAGTCAACCTGTGTCTGAACAAGCACATGGGGTCAGAGATGAATTACAGTAAGGCTAACTATGAGTACATATTGGACACATCTGCCAAGGCTGTCTTCACATGTCTTCAGTCTCAGAGGCAACAACCCAACCCACCCTGTACTGGTGGTCAATCACACCACATACACAGCATAGCTATAGCCAACCCACTGCAGACAGGTTAATGGAAAACATCATCCTCCCGTCCTACCATCAGTATTGGTGGAAATGTACAGCACGCGCACCCCTCTCCTCATCAACAGGGAGCAGGTCCATAATAACTAATAAAAGGCAACAAATTTAAGTCTCCATGGGAGCTGATAACATCCCTGTCTGCATCCTACATGAGCACAGGCATATGCCCCCAGCTCCATTACAAACTGTACGCAAGCAAAACCTGAGCACATTTGACATCCCATCTGCAAGAAAGACGGCCACTGCCATCCCTCTACATAGGTGAATGATGAATGGTGGATTATGCAATTTACTGGCCCTCATTGGGGGGAACATGACATGTCAGCAACAAGAGTGCAATGCAAGCTCATACTGTGCTGATAGCTGATAGGGGTATGATGTGGTTGTAAGTGGTGGCTAATGCTAGTCAGTGTTGATGTGCAGGTTATGTAAATAACATTGACCAATGTATGAGGTCCTGTGATGTGTTTCTCTGTGTATGTCTTCCAGGTGGCATGCAGGATGCAAGGCAGCCAGCGTACACTGCAGTTGAAAGTGCAGCCATCACAGAGCTGATAATCAACCACCATGGGGTGAAGTTTGGCCGTGGCTAACAGAATCTGCAGGAGTGGACCACCCTGTGGGACAAGCTTGCCCACATCGTACACAACTTAGGCCACCATGGATGCACATATGATCAGGTCAGGCATCAGGTGACTGACCTGATACGCCATGCCCGGCAAAGGGCTGCTGCTGTGGCAAAGGACTGTTCCACCACAGGTGGGTTTCCTGCTATGCAGGTCTCACTTACACTAGCAGAGGAGCTCCTTTCCAACCTTGGGGCAGCCACCACATGCCAGCAAAGTCAACACACATAAGTCATGGAGGTGGGTGGCACCCAGACAACAGGCAAGGAGCATCCAGGTAAGGCCCCAGTGCACATCAATTTAATGGTGTAACAGTCATAATGGCTTCAGTTGTGTATCTAGATGCATATGTCTGGTCAAACTGCATTTGTGGGTGGGGTTTTGTAATGTACACAAGTGCACATCTATGGTGAAGGACAGCAAATTGTGTAGTATCAGAGCTTGTACTGTACATGTGCAGAAAAGTAGCATTCATCCTGTACCAGTTCCACATGTGAGTCAGCTGACAATACCTCTCCCCCACAACTACATAGGTACCTCTGGTCTAGGTGTGGAACAGCAGCCTGAATCCAGTGGGTACTGTATTGTCCTGTTGTGGCTCACCAATACCCCAGGCATGTTAAGGTCATGTATTTTACCATGCACACAACTGTTACTCTTAGCCATATTGTGAAATGTGCATGTTCACTTGTGGTGGAGTTAACTGCATTGCATCAGAATGGCCATCACAGGGCCTATTTGCAGGAAATGTAACATATCCATAGCATACATCACAACCTGTCAGTGCAATTAATCTGGACAAAGACTGACAAAAGGGACAAAACTAGGGACATATTTGAAAAGTAGTGTTATACAGTGCATATAAAATGTTTACACACTCCTGTTAAAATGCCAGGTATTTGTGACATACAAAAATGAGACCACAACAAAACATTTTACAACTCTTCCCACCTTTAATGTGATCTATAACCTATACAATTCAATTGATAAACAAATCTGTTAGGGGAACAATTATGAAAAATGAAACACATACAATAAGCTAGATGCATACGTGTGCACAGTCAGAAGTTAATACTTTGTTGAAGCAGCTTTTTATGTAATTACAGCATTACATCTTCTTGGGTACACACCTACCATCATTACAGAGATTCTTTGATTAACAACAAATAATGGTCAGCTGTCCTACTAGGCTTTTCCAGACATTTACTCAGTTGCCTGCTACAGCAACAGCCATGGTTCACAGAGTGCTTACAAAGCTTCAAAGGGATCTCATTGTGGAAAGCCGTCAGCCCAGGGAAGGGTACAAAAACATTTCCACAGCATTGCATATACCATGGAACATGGTGAAGACAGCCATAAAAAGGTTGAGAAGATATGGGACAACAGTGACATTGCAAAGAAGTGGACATCCCCTCAAATTTGATGAGAAGACAAGACCAAAACTGGGAGACTTCCAGGAGACCTACAGCAACACTAAAGGAGTTGCACGAATCTCTGGCAAGTACTGGTTGTGTACTACATGTGACAACAATCTCCCGTAGTCTCCATATGTCTTGCCTATGGGGTAGAGTTGGAATATGGAAGCATTTTCTCACACCAAACAACATCCAGGCTTGGCTAAATTCTGAAATACAATACATCAGGTCTTCCAAAAGCATGTGGGATAATGTGTCATTGTGTAATGAGACCAAGGTTGCACTGTTTGGCCACAATTCCAAAAGGTTTGTTTGGTGCAATAACAACACTGTGCATCACTGAAAGAACACCATCCCCACAGTGAAGCATGGTTATGGCAGTGCCCTGCTTTGGGGTTGCTGTTCATAAGCTGAACTGGGGCTTTAGCCAAGTTGGAGGGGATTATGAAAAGTACCAAAAAATAGTCCCTTTTGGCCCAAATTCTTCAGGTGTCTGCTAGATAGCTGTAGATGCAGAGGAATTCCACCTTTCCCCACAACAATGACCCAAACCATACATCCAAATCAACAAATGAATGGCTTCACCAGAAGACATTCAACATTCTGGACTGGCCCAGCCAGAGCCCAGACCTAAATCCAATAGAAAATCTGTGGGTTGACCTGAAGAGGGCTGTGTACAAAAGATGCCCTCACAATCTGAAAGAGTTGGAGGGCTTTTGCAAGGGAGAGTGTGCAAATATTGCCAAGTCAAGATGTGACATGCTGATAGACACTTTCCTAAGAGGACTAAATGTTGTAATTAAATCAAAATGTGCTGTAACAAAGTATTAGATTAAGGGTGTGCACACTCATGCAACCAGCCTATTGTATGTATTTCATTTACTATATGTTACCCCTAACAGATGTGTATGTCCTTCAATTGGATTGCACAGGTTGTAGGTCACATTAAAGGTGGGAAATTTTATGATGTGATGTTATATATCACAAACACCTGCCATGTTAACAGGGGTGTGTACATTTATTATATCCACTGTAAGCTTAGAAAGTTGTTAGAGTAACTGGCTTTGTTTTAACATACATTTACTGCAGGCTATGAAGCCTGCAACTCAAATGATGTCATTAATTAGTGGCGCAAATCCACAGTCCATTCCAGTAATGTATCAGACAAACACAGGATTTATGAGGAACAGACCAAAACCATGAGCCACACATCTAGACATTCAGTGAAACTCTGTACAGTTGAGAGGTATGTTCTGTAGGAGTTGCCTCTGTGCTATACAGGTGGACAGCAATAATGTGTACATGGATGCAGTGTGTGCTAGGTGAAGGGCCATCACTTACTAACACTACTCACATATCCCAGAGGTGTATATTAGTAGTAACATTAAGAGGAAAGCGCTGCACTGTATGATGTTGAGAGCCTGTCCAGAGTGTGTATGTTGTGGTCTGACTGTATGTCGTGAATATCACCAGTTGGCTATTGTGAGGTCTGTGTAATGCCTTTGTGCCACCTCACCTGTATGTGCCTGTGTGTACATGCGTGTGAATGTGTGTGTGTGTGTGTGTGTGTGTGTGTGTGTGTGTGTGTGTGTGTGTGTGTGTGTGTGTGTGTGTGTGTGTGTGTGTGTGTGTGTATGTGTGTGTGTGTGTGTGTAGCAGCAAACCTTATAGTGCAGCTATTAATGTACGTATGCTATCTTCCCCTCACAGGTGGACATGGTGGCCATGGTCCCTCCCACTCAGAATCTGATTTCAGTGTCTCTGCAGACTCTGACCATGATGATGGTCCTAGGGACCTAGGGAGGCACAGGTGGGGCAGGGGCTGCATGTGTGCCATTGGTTGGCATCCCACAGTCATCCACAATGCCCACACACACATTCACAATGCCCACACATACCCTGTCCCCAGCAGCCACAGATAATGGACAGTTGGTGGGTGGTGGCATGGAACAGGCTAGTGTGGTGACTATGGCAAGTGTGAGTGTAGACACTAGGCATAGCCAGAGTGCAGGCGAGGTCCCACACAGGCAGGTGGACAGAGGTGCTTGAAGGAGGACTGCTACCCATCAATTAGCTGTCACAAGTGCCACAGCATGTGTCACCAGACACATGTTTTGGGTTGTCATGGATGCACAGGCATGTAGTGAACGCAACACCAGACAGATACTCAGGGTCTTGGATGTAACTCTTCCTGGCTTACGTGATGACATACGGGACTTTTTTGAGGCTACATGTCAAAATACTGAGGACATGAATAGACAGTGGGGTGAGACCTTAGCAATCCTTGACCTTGGAATGTCTGTGCTGCAGCATGTGGTGGGAGATGGGCTTTGGCCACGTGGACATAGGTCAGCACCAACATCAGCTGAGAGTCTACATGGCCATGCACCTTCGCACTCCTGTAGTGGTAGTCCCACCAGTAGTACCAAAGGGCAGGTGCTGTCCACACAACAATGGAGCAGGCCATGGGCACATGGTCCTGGCCATTCCCATCAGAGACATGGATCCAGCAGACAGCAGTCACCATTGGGGAGTAGTACTGCATCTGGCTCACACAACACCATGGGTATATGATGATACCTGTGCCACATCCCTGTCATCCATACCACCGATGCAGGGGCATGCTAATATGGTTCTGATGCACAGGGTGAATTAAGTACAGTTTAGCTATGTAATGCTGTGTAAGGTGCTGTCAGCTAGTATTTATAAAGGGTGCACTTCAGAGTGTGCTTACCTTTCTAGACGTGATGCATTATTGGTGTTAATAATGCTGACTGAATGTAGCCTCACATGCTGTATTCTGTTTGTGTTCTAGGTGTCTGTGTTTCAGCAGGATGTGGCCCTGCAGACATTGCCAGTGAGGAGTATGGCAGAGTGGTAACACATTGATCATGTCAGAGCTGAGGTAAAGCTGTATATGTACATATTTACCAGGTCTGTGTAACAGTTATTGCATGTGCCACAGACCTTATAGGGCTGAGGGGTGTATACAGGTAAGTCTATGGTGGTTAATGTCAGCAGCCCTTGTAAAGTGGACAATGGTAGTGTAGTGGGTAGAACACACCTCAGATTGGTAAAACTCACACCCCAGAGGATATTCTGTTGACCAAACACACAGAGAATACTGTTCCCATACACACAGTCTCACACACACACACACACACACACACACACACACACACACACACACACACACACACACACACACACACACAGAAAGGATCATGGTTGCCAGTGGTGGGTTTGGAACCCCTACCTATCTAGTTAATGGTATTACAGTGTTATGCGGTTATCACAGGTGGCATGGAACTAATAGTTTGATGATTGTTCCAAGATACCTGTAAAGTGAATAACATGACATGCCATTGTGAAGTATGGCAATGGGGGGTGTACTGGGTGTGGAAGGACTCATTAGACTGTCACCTATGAGTCTATACACTCACAAACATGGCTATACACAGCAATGCACACACAATTTCCAGTGCTGACATTAGCAGCTGTGCCTGTCATGTTATTCATTCCATACTGTTACATAACTGTTGCATGCAGCACAGGGCTTATAGGGCTGAAGAGTGTCCACAGATACCTCTACGGTGGATGTGAACAGCGGACTTTGTAAAGTGGACTTTGGAATGTGCACTGGGAGTACCATGGCCTACAATTTTAAACCATAGCCACCCAATGGATACAGTTTTCACTCAAACACATATACACACACAGGATACTGTTTTTACACACACACATACACACACACACACACACACACACACACACACACACACACACACACACACACACACACACGTGCGCATTTGTCAGGACTGAGATTAGAACCCCTACCTATCTAGTTACTGCTAATACAGTGTTATGCATTTATTGCATGCACCACAAAGCTTACAGGGTGAAGATAGTCCCAAGGTAATTCCGAGGTGAACAACATCGCCAGGCCTTGTAAAGTATGGCAGTGGATGATTTACTGGGTGAGAATGGACCCAAAATACTTGAACCTGCAGTTATACACACTTACAAACACAAATACACTCATACACACATTTGCCAGGACTGAGATTAGCAGCTCTGCCTATCTTGTTA